>NC_136429.1:12297500-12897500 GCF_052849685.1 Lactuca virosa | reverse complement strand
GTATATGGATAAAGTGCTGTATATTTTCCTTTTTTTTTTTTTTTTTTTTCTTTTCTAGACCAAATAAACTGTCTGAGTCTGAATGATACTAAATTACCATTTTACCCTTACATTCCAAACAACAAATTTCACAATATCCATCAATTTTAAGCCAATGGGAGGGAAAAAAAGAAGGTAAAAGGGTTAGTGTGTTGATACATTAAGCGGAAACCTATCAAGTGATTCTGTCCTGATTAAGTAATAAAAAATAAAAGAAACAGTCCTGTCGAAAATCCAAATTAAATGAAAATGAAACAACCCCTATTCCTAATAAGCCAGTCATGTATGTACTCCTTGATAAAACCTAATAAGTCAAAGCAAGGAAGCAAGGATATAATATATTTAATTTTGATGCATGAACATTGAACAGAAGAAGAGGACAATGGGCGGACATATCCACCAATTGTTGCATTTGAGAGTGGTGCATTGAGCGTCATGTTCAACCTGTCTAAGCAACCCGGAAGTCCACAGATAACCCTAATTGAAGCAAAATTCACAAATAAGTCTTCCCAGGTCTATACAGATTTCGTCTTCCAGGCAGCAGTGCCCAAGGTAAACCTGAATTACATATCTGCTCCCTCCCTCCCTCCCTCCCTATATCTATAATATATATCTCTTGCAACTTTTGTCCTTATTTGAGACTTTTTATAACGTTTTTGTTCCTTTGTCCAAGTAGAATGACTTTTGGGACCAAAATTGCAAAAATCAGCTAGGGACCCAAATTGAAATTTTATATTCTAACTTATTGTCTCATTTACAATCCACAGTTCCTACAGCTGCATTTAGAGCCTGCTAGCAGTAATACTCTTCCTGGAAACGCCAGTGGTTCTATAACACAGAAATTACGAGTCACCAACAATCAACATGGCAAGGTATTTATTTATTTATTTATTTTTAATAATTCAATATAGAATACTACTCTCTTGTTTTATGACCGACTCACTCATGACTCATGACTCATGAATGTTGTTTTGAGCAGAAATCAGTTGTGATGCGTATACGAATAAGCTACAAGTTGAACAACAAAGATATGTTGGAGGAAGGGCAAATCAGTAACTTCCCTCGCGACTTGTGAACCATCTCTCTTTCTCTCTCTCTTCCTACTTCTAGTGTTTAGTGCAAGTTTAAAGTTTAAAGTTTTGGTTGGCTGAAAGTTGAATCAATTGTTGTTTCCCTTTTTTCGTATATTTTTGGGTGTAGCGTTTGGAATATTGAGTTAACAAGTTGAGCTGAGCGTCTTTTTTTTTTTTTTTTTTTTTGTATATTATATGAACAAAAAAGATGTTATTGTATTCAATTGTGAGAACCAAATTTTGCCATCATAGGCATAGACACAAACTCATCAACCTTATTTTTATTATTATTATAATTTATTTCACATGTCAAACAAGTTTTATTATGTTCAACTTTTCTATTATTGTTGATTTAAATTCAATAATATTACATTATGATACATTTAAATTTATACATTTGTGTATCTGTAACATAGAATTCTATTAATACAAGTCAAACCAATAATTTTTTTTTTCTTCTGCTTATTCCATTTATTCCTTTAACCAAACATATCCCGACAAAAGAAAAAAACTTTACAGGAAATTTCTTCAATGTCTTAATAAGGCAAAACAAGTTGCATTTCGTAGAATATCTTGTAGCGATTATAAGTAAATCAAGAAAATATATTTAAATACTTCATGTCTTCATAGATAAAAAAAAGTTGAATTCGGAAGTCTTATTCTGATTGTCATTTATGTTCATGCAAGCACCTTACGAGTTACGGGAGCCTTGGAATGAAAATTATTTTATATATAGCATGTAAATTTACGGCTTTTTTTTTTTTTTTGAAATACTTGTTTGAAAAGAAAAAACAATTCTTAGATGATTTTATGCAAATTACATAAATATTATTAATATGACAAAAGTTAATATCGTATCAGTAGTTTCGTTTCAAAGCACATCATTATATATCTAAAATGCAACAAAAAATAATAATAATAATAATAATAATAAATAAATAATAAAAACCAAAATAAGTCAAAACAAATGATCTTGGCAATTTTGTATGATTACTATAAAACAGAGATATCAATTTAAAAGTAAAAACAATATAATAATTTGTATATATTACAATAATATATATATATATATAAAACAGAGATATCAATTTAAAAGTAAAAACAATATAATAATTTGTATATATTACAATAATATATATATATATATATATATATATATATATATATATATATATATATATATATATATATATATATATATATATATATATATTTAAAAAGGTGATTCAAGTTTAATTGCAGTTTATTGTGAATGTGTGTATTTTTTTGTCCTTTTATTTATTTAATAAAATTAAAAGGGTTGCTTTCTTTTTTTGTTTATGTCCATCAATTGTGAAACAATTTGATTCTTTTGGGGAGGAGGAACAAGACTTTTGTTGACTAACAAACAAAGTTATTATACTGTTAATTAATTAATATCCCCAACACCTTCACATGTATGTTTTCTTCAAAAATATATGTTGACGTGAGAGTTATTCTTGTAAATATAAATAATGAATATTAATCCAAATAACAAAGTTGTATACAATTTAATTGATCAGCTTCTCTAGTTTTAGAACGAAATTCGGTTATTATATCTATTTTTAAATAAATGTTAATCGATAAACTAAAATCAAATTATAACAAAAATAAGTTAAGTTTATTTATAACTTTATATAAAAGGAAGCAGCTCAATGGAAATACGACATACGACATATATTATATGTGGGGAAATATACCTTCTTTTTTCTTTTCTTCCCTCCAATGTCTTTTGTCTGTTTATCCTTTCTTCCCAACTGCCTTTAATATCTTCAAGTATACTCAAATGTATATTACTGTTTAGTACAAAATAAATAAAAGCTACTATACTTTTAACAATTTTTCTGGTTTAATCATTATACTTCACATATGTTATTTAGATGTTATATTTCTACAATAAGATGGCTTCTTATATTATATGAATATCGTAATTTAATCGTCTAACAATATATACGTCATACTAAACTTGACAACGAATATATTCCCACCGCATTGCTCGAATGCAAAACATAGTTACTATTAAAAACCAAATACATCTCATGCCATCTAATCTTTTACTTATATTTTATATTTTGGCCTATTGTTTTAAATTTTATAACGAAGTTGGCATAACTTTTTTCTTTTTATTATTGTTTTGGTTACCTCACTTTTTAATTTTTTTTAGCTTATTTTTTTAATTTCTATTATGAATTTGATCTCTCGGTTTTCCTTTATGGTCCCTTGCTTTTCTTTTTAACAGTTTTGGCCCAATTTTTAGTTTTTAACGAGATTTGGTTCATTTTTTTTACAACTTTCTTTTTATATATTTTTAAAACTTAGTTTTTCTACAACAATCTTTTTTACAAAATTAGTTTTTACAATTTTTTTTGTAATTTTTTTTTAACTTTGTTTTATATGTTTATAATTTTTATTTTAAATTAGTTGTCTATATTTTACAAATTATATATGTTAAACCAATCTTTTAACAAAGTTGATGTTGACAAAGCTTTCAACTCCCGAAATTGGAATTGCCGGATTCAATGATGAAACTAAATGTATTTTGGAAGTAAAACGAGATATTAGATTATCGGGTGCCTTAAATCGGCCAGATCATCGTTGTTAGTAAATGGATCACCAACATCAGAGTTTGAAATTCAAAGAGGGTTAAGACAAACGGGCCCCCTTTCCCCTCTCTCTTCATTCTCGCCATGGAAGGCTTGAACCATTCAAGAATCCCTTCATCCCCATGTGTCTTCCGGAATCAAACTTCCTAGAAACAGTCCCTCCATCTCTCAAACTCAGCACTGAGAACAGTACATGGGAGTGGAATGGAGGTGAATCTGACATCTATCTGTCGAAACTTTACATGGTTTATCATCAGAATGCTACTTAAATCCCGAAGCAATTAAATTTCCATGGACTTGACAGTTACTTTAAAGATATATGCTTTTTCTTGGCGATTGAGGCAAAAACATAATACCAACAAACCCTAATCCTATAGCAAGAGGAGTACCATCCGTCCAATCGGTTTGCAGTTTCTATCAAGGTGGAATGGATTCAATTTTGTATGTATTTTTGAGGAATGCGCATTTGCAAAGATGATATGAAATTTAATTCAAAACTGGTGTTGGCTATCTATCTCAGATATTAGCAACATAAGTTCCATCTTTTCAATGGTATCGACAATTAGATACACAAAAAAAATCTGATACAAATATTTCACTCAATATCGATGGCGACTCTGTGGAACATATTATGAGCACGTAACAAGGCAATCTTCAATAAGGTGAAATCAAGTCTCAAAAAGGTGTTAGCACAAACATTGGCAATAGTCTTCCTATGGGTTAAATTTAGAGCAAAATTCTACTCGATTTGTTGGAATGATTGGTATGTATGGCCTTTTGGCATCATGTAAGTTTATTTTCTTATATTGCCTTTGTACTCCTTTGCACTTATAACTAGTCGTAGTTTATAATATATCGACTTTTTATCTTTCAAGAAAAAAAAATTAAAAATATCAATTTGGTCATACCCTTGTGACAATCTTCCATTCCATGACAAATATCGCTCATGTTTTAACATTATTTCTCTTTAACAATATACATTTTAAACTTTAAACATAATTATTATCCTTTTGGATTTGGATTGTACTAATAATCAACAAAGCCGTCAACATTTACCAAAAAAAAAATTATGTGGCTCAACTTTCCTATTAGGTGTAATTACGTTGTCATTTTCTTAAATATTAAATACTTAAATTATATCTCGAAAATACTTTATACAAAATTACAAACATTATATAGAAAAGGACCAAAATTTTGGTGGAAAGAATGATTGTGACAACAAGGGGGATTTGTCATATCACTAAAGTTTTTCTTTTCCAAAACCATTCTTGTTCCATTTCAACTTTTTCCCACAAATGAATGACAAAAAATGATCTTTTAAATATTTTGTGGGGGGCAAAAAAGAAGCTAGTGGCCAAACATTCATGTTACAATTACATGACCCACAAGTCATGGGGGCACTAATCCCATGTCAACCCTTGCGTTAAATCATGAATACCTTCCATCATATGAACCTCACTCTCCCCTTTTCATGGATCCCACTTCATAATTTCACACTCACTCAAAATTAGATAACTCCATTTAAAAATTCCATTAAAACAAAGAATAAAATATTTAAATATATTTGATCTAGTGGGTGACGCCTAAAATCCGGTTTTATATTATTCTTATAACTCTTCGGTTTGAATCTTATACTTATACATGTTATAGATTTTTTTAAATTCATATCGGTTGGATAAAAAACTTAAAGCTTGTTTGGAACATGTGAAAGAAAACAATGAAACTTACCAAAATCATGTGTAAATCAATAAGAGTATTTAAAAGGTCTGAACCATTACTTAACCCATCATATTCAACAATGAAAAAGGACACAATATTAAACAAAATGATAAAAGTAATGAGTACATGTTGCCATCTTTACTAAAGTCAATCATGAAAAGGAAATAAGAATCATTCACAAAATCTTCACTGCACTAAAGAAACAAGAATGGAAAATCGAATAAACAACTTCATAAAAAAAAACTATTGGCTCTTGAAATGTCAACTATGAGTATTATTTGCATTTCTAAAGGGTAAACTAACATTAACAGAGGAATTAACCATATGGGTATTGGTACCTGAAGATATTTGACCTTTATGATGATCTCTCTTTGACCAAAGCCAAATCTTGGAAACTGAAAAGCTCTCACCTTTGCTTCTATTGCTGATTTTCTTTCCATCATTACCCCCATCAATTGAGCTATTTTCTTTATCTTTATTACCAAAACTGCCCCTTCTACTACTATTGGGAACAAATGCCACTCTTAAATCTGAGTTTCCCACCACATACTCATAAGATCCCATCGAGTAACATCTTCTTGCATCAAAATTGCTATTACTTGTCTCCCCAACTTCCTTTTCATCTCTTTTTCCAACATTTGTGGCTCTAAACTTTCCAAGTCTAACCGGATACACCCTCTTTTCATTACCAATACTACCCTCGGATTGCTTGAAATGACCAAAATGCCCCTGGTCATCATCTTCTTCCCTTGAATCATTAAACTCGAAGACAGGATTTTCAACAGAAAAACCAGGAGTGAAAAGGGTTCCTCTGCATAAAGGACAAGTTGAATTTGAAAGCAACCAAGTGTCTATACATTGCATATGGAAAGCATGGCTGCATAAAGGTAACAATCTTAAATTGTCCTGTTGTGTAAATTCACAAAGGCAAACAGCACAATCGAAAGGCTCTTTTAACCCCATTAATTCTTTGTAAGAAAACACTGGGAGTGCATCAATGAAAGCTTGATCTAACCCAGAATCATGTAGATTGAAAAGCTGTTGTAATTGTCTCTCATACGCATCACCATCACCATCATCATCGACGCCACTTTCTTGAAATCTTGAAGATTGAAAATGGGAATTTGAAGATCTTTTCCTCTTTATCAAATACCTCACCAGTAAATGGAGTAAACCACATATAAAGAACATAACCGCTATCACAATTATAATGTTTCTAGCAAATAACAGGGTTGAGTTAGTTTTGGAATCCGTATGAGAAGGGGGATTAGCAAGAGGGGTAGGAGGAGGAGGAAAAGACGAAAGAAGGCGCATTTTAGCAGATATGAAAACCTACAAGAAGCATCAAGTTTTCTGTATGTTTTCAAAATGCGTGAACTGTGAAGAACACTCAAGAAAGGTTTTTAATTTGATTATTTTAATCTTTAATCTAAACCCAGTTCGTGAATTCAATAAACAACCGATATAAACATCTACTAGTTGAAATTACAACAAACCCACTTGATACAAACTAAGAAATGCTACAAGAATCAGATCTTGATTCAAAAAAAAAAAAATCAAGAAAAAAGAAAAACAAATAGGGTTTGGAGAGTTCAAGATTTTAGGTTACCCAGCTCAGAATGTCAAATAAACATTAGTCTTTTAGCACAAACCTGTGCTGATTCGAAGGCGAAAAATACTTCTTTGACACTTTCTTGATGAGTGGAATCTGTTGATATATAGTGGTAAGCGGTAAGTGAATCAAAGAAATCCTCGGAGGGTAAAATTACAGAGAGATGTAGTCGTGTGTCGAGGGAGCCTTAAAAGAGAAGTAGTGTAGGCATGGGCAGTTTTGTCATTTCCTCAAAATGATTACAAATGTTTTAGTGCACTGTGTTCAACTGTTCACAGATCACACACCAGAGTCCAGAAGGGCTTCTCTTGATTGCACATGGCCCAAGAAGGGATTTTGTGGGCAATAATGGTGCAAGTCAAATAGCAAAACTTTTTTTAATTTTTGTTTGAACCACCCATCTTTACTTAATAACCATAAATAATATTAAATTTTAAAGTATGTAGTTTAAGGAAAAAAAAGTAGTGGTATTTTAAGGCTATTGAAAATAAAGGTTCATATAAATTATAGATATTGATAACATAAAGTCTTTGTTATAATAAAAGACTCATTCCACGTGGCATGTTCTTCATGTTTCTTTGGTTTAAGTTCAGTTATCAAACTACTTTCTAAAACTTTAAATTAGGTCTTATAATCCGTATAAAGATATTTATTATCAATCTCGTAAATTTTGCATATGTTCTGCCCCAAATCACGGGTATCTCCCCAACTTTAGCTTTTTCATTTTGAAAATCAAATCACGTAAACACTTATCACATTCATCAGTTCAAGAAGCTGATTTCTTCTTCCCACCTTCTGGTCTCCCTCTTTCTTCCATCTTTTATGTAGAATTATGTATCAAAAACATGTTTTTTTTGTTGCTGCTCTTCACAATAGCGTCAACTGACGAACTCATCAATGACTGTTCTCCTCTTTGTTATGTTTAGTAATCCCTCTGAGTTTCTCTTTTTTGCGTCAATGGGCGCAGAACCCTAAGGTTCAAATTTTGTGATGTTTGTGTAATACAGACCGGATGCATGTGTTTTAATTTTAGTGTATTTATAGATTTTTTGGGTTCGATTTTATCTTCATATTTCCATTTTCAAACCTTGACCAAATGGGTTCTATAAACAAGAAAACAAGAAAACGAGTTCATCTCCTATTTATTTGTTGAAGTTTGGTTGTCTGGCTTCATCTTCAACTTTAATACGAAAAAATGTAATATTTTGTATCCTCTCTAATTGACCATGCTATCAGTCAAAGCTCTTTACCATCAAATGTTATTAATTGAGTGAACATGAGCATTAATCTGTGTGAAATTTTGTGTGGCTGATACTCCTTGAATCTCTTAGCATAATGTATCTTTCATATAGCCACATGTGATACAATAAACTGAGTGGGTTAGGTTGGGAAATCTGGTGAGTACATAGAGTTTTCAACCCATAATAATATGGGTAATTTGTTTCTTCACATATTTCATGTCCAACAATTAACCCGATTACTCATCCCCATTATCTTCTTTATTCTTAAGGATCTACCCTAAGAATCATCTATTATTCAATATTTATTCCTAAGGAATAGGCACGAAGTCCATCGCTGCCAGGGTTTATCTAACTAAGTCCATAGTTGCCGATGTTATCTGTTAGGCACAACTACCAATGTTATCCATTAGGCACCAAGTCCATAGCTGTCAATGTTCATTCATAAGGCACTAAGTCCATAGATGACATGGTTTTTAGAGTACATCTGGTGAATTCGTAGTTCAAAAACATCTACAGGTTGTGAGCCTGCTAGCGTTCCACTGGACTATCTAGAATAGTCTGTGGTCGTCATCTATACTCTGCTAGATGACTGGATCAACTTCAAAGTCAAGGTTTCTCCTCATCTTTCACCTCCTATCATCTATATCATCTTTCATCTCTCATAATTCATCTACCCATCTTTACCCAATATATTTATAGGTATAAAAATACATATACAGTTTAAATCACGTAAAACATGTATAAATCGTTCATCTAGCATAGATATCAGGAACACAGATAATAAACACATATAGCATGTATTAATATTAAATACTTCATATCTATGTGTAAGATGAAAGTAACTATGCACTCACTTGTTAAAGTGACGAATCAAAATTCGGGCAGCGCTTCGTTTCTAACAGCTGTCTTTTCTGTTGACGTAATCTAATATTATTACCGCTAAGTTTTAGTCTAATATTTATTTGTGACTAATTATTAGTCTAGATTCATCATTAACTCAAAGTCTACTTCAAGATCTATCAAGTAAGGAACAACCAGGTAGGATCATGTCGAAGGTAGGGTCCGTTTGGTATACGAAGTATACTGTTTGGAAATCCCACTTTAAACACCTCACTAAATCACAGCCTAGACATCATCCCCGTAAGTTGACCAATTAGTATAATGACTTGGAATTACTAATAAATCTTCTTTATAGGTTCATAATAACGATAATGAACTTAAACATAAGTTATACTTAAAGTATGGTAAGCATAACTCACTTACATAGGGTTTAGCGAGGAACCGGGCTCTGCGCGGGTAGAACTTCTGAGCCGAAAGCTCTTCTTTCGCGACCTTCTGGCACTCCAGGCTTCGCTACTAACATCTAAGAGGTGCTAGGGAAAGAAATAGAGGCTTTAGGGGTGTTTGAGAGAGAATGGGTTGAAGAGGTGTGGAGAAATGAGTGAAAAACGAGCTCTATTTATAGGCCGCCCAGTGCCCAGTACGCTGGGCGTACTCATCATTACGCGGGGCGTAATGGGTAAAATAGCAGTACGCTGGGAGTAATTTTCCAGGTATCGTAATCTTGTTCCAAGCCGTGGGGAGGAAGTAGTGGCCCAGATCTTGTCACGTGACACTTCGAGGTTTAATCCAAAAATTAATTATCTTCTAACATCCGTAACTTTCGCATACGAGCACCGTTTTTAACGTTCTTTATATCCACACGTAGGTAGCGACGTGATCTACAACTTTCGTTTAGACTCTGTCGGCTAACTTTGACTTTATTTTTAAAGTTATATTTTAACAAGCTTAGACAGTTAAAGTCCGTTAAAAATTCATAACTTTGTCATCCGACATCCGTTTTCGACTGTCTTTATATCGTTGAGCTCCTATTAATGAGATCTTCACTTATCATTTTAGGTTGTGTCGGCTAATATTCGATCGATCTAAAATTCGATTTCCGGGCTGTACACTGCTACGCTAAATCTTAGAAAAATCATAACTTCCTCTAACGAAGTCAGACTTGGACGTTCTCTATATGCGTGATCTTGGTTTAACGTCTACTACGAGTTCCATTTAGGTCGATAAGGCTAAAAAGTATTTTGTCAAAAATTTACTTTTTACGATACGCGGAACCGTTTCGGTTTACTCGCGAAACTTCGACGGGTCATAACTTCTTCGTATTATGTCGGATTTTAGCGTTCTTTATATGTACGGAATACTTATGACATGTACTATAACTTTGGTTAAAATTATTTATTCTAAATAATCTTCTATCAAAAATTCATTTTTAACGCTTATTATCTCTAAATTGACTAGCCTGAATCTGCGGACGTTACAACATATTACCCAGAGAATTGCAAATGGGATTGCAAATCCCTACACTGTTGAATCCTCTGACTCTGAAGAAGAGGATGATGAGAACGATGGTGAAGATAACGAGGAAGACGTTGATGATGAAGAAGACGTTGAAGATGAAGAAGATGATCTTGCTACTGATAAGGCAGAAGCCTCTATTCAGGGAATGAATTCTCCTCCAAGATTGAACAAGCACATTCGATTCTCCTCTACTTCTTCATCCACTCCCTCTACAGATGATATCGTACAACGTAGATGAACTCCACCTCAAATAAAAACTATTAATCCACTAATTTAAGATGTGAATCCTCCAAGCTCAGCGTCTCCTTTCCCTTAAGCTGCAACTGTTCCTCCAATGTCAACTCCCCTTCAGACAACTTCTATTTATCAGGGGGAATCCACTTCAAACTTTCAAACTATTGTGCTCTTTCAACTCTCTCTATTGGTGCAGATAACTTAGTGTCTGTGAGAAAGATTGACTAAAGTAGAAAAGGATGTGGATGAAATAAAAAGCTTTATGACCATGGGTGATGATGATGATGATAATATGGTTATTGAAGATACTTCCCTAAATTCTCTATGTGATAATCCTCCACCTCCACCTCCATCATCAAATCCTCCTCCACCTCCTCCATCTCATCCTCTTCCTCGCACTCCTTCTCCATCACCTGGCTGCCTTCCCCAAACTGATGATGCCAAAAAGGGGGAGAATAATGATCATCAAATGGTGACTGCAACAACTCCATCTCTGCTTGGAATGTCTAAATCAGGAAGGGATGATAATCAAAAGGCAATCGTTGTAGCTGAACAAAAGAGCAACATCCTAGACACTGATGCAACAAACAATGATCAACTATCCCAGATGTTGGTGATCAATCCGAGACTAATGAGTATGAAGACCTTTTTGACTTAGGGTTTATGGCACACGTTGTTGTTACTTTGAGCGTTGTTTACTCTGATTCATATTTTGAGATGGGGATTCCTCAAGGAACCAACAACGGCATAGAGTCTGATGATAAACAACTCAATCCTATAAAGATGAAGGATTCCTTCTCAGGGGGAGCTAATGACACTGAAGTTGGAAGCTCTTCTTCCGTTGGTGATTCTTCAACCCATCCTCCTTCTAAGAAAAGCAAGCTCACTGTTGATCTGGAAGATTTAGCTAAAGAATGGCAACCGACTATTGAGGAAGTCAGAGAAATTATGACGGAGCATAACGCCTCTGTTCGAGCTAGAAAAGATGAACGTTGGTCTATTAAACTTGTTCAGACTCTTGCTTCTGTTGATGAAAGTGATGATGTTCAAAGCACTAATGTTCAAAACAAGAATATTCAGTTGTTCAACAATAATGTGGCCAAAAAAACACAGGGTTTCTAAGCTGAATAACAGGATCGACAAAAAGAAGTTTGGAGATGTTCTAGATTGTAGATCAAAAATTGATCCCATCATCAGGGTAAGGTGCACTAAACCAATGAACGAGTCATTGAGGCTTCACTTGGTCAGGAAAAAGACTGAGTATGAATACACTGAGGTTGTGCTTGCTCATGAGCTAGTCAAATTTGGCTACAACGAGTGGATACAAAATCGGGAAATTATTGACAAACATAAAGGTATTCATGCTCAGGAGGTGAAATTAGCAACTCAACAACTACTTAACAAAGTCAAAAAGCTGAATCTTATGTCATCAGATGGTCCATCTAGACCATCCAATTCAGGAAGAACAGGCACCCCCAGAATGTCCAGATACACTAAGTTTCTTCTTCCGTATGGCACTTTCTACATCAACAACAAGATTCCAGTGGGTGTTAAACCAGTTCAGCACATGTTCATTCAAGAACCAAAACATGATATTTTCTATCTTGATAGTCAAAACTGATGGGTTTTAAGCACTATAACAATCATATGCTGCACATACAACCCTAAATGCTTTGGATCTAAGTTTTCTCAAGTTATACATGCAATTTCATTTTATCCAAAGCATAAACCCTAACTAGCATACAATTGGAGATTTACAACATAAAATCTAGTTTGATGAATACCTCTTAGTTGTAGCTTGTAGTTCTTGGCCTTACAAGAGCTTAGTACTTCAAATGTGATACCTCTAATAAGTCACAAACACCAAAGGAAAATGTAGGAATATGAGAGAGAGAGAGAGAGAGAGAGAGACTAGGAGGCACCAAAAAACGGCTAGGGTTTCACCTTGGAACACAAGTGCCGATTTTGGGAGTGCAAGGGTTAGTATTTATAGTGTGGAATCCCTAGGGTTTCATCTTGGAAACCCTAATTCATATGATTAAGCCTTAATCAATACAATAGCCCATATGATAGGCCCTTTGGACTAAATCTTCATGGACTCTCACATAGATTTAGCCCATCCCTAATCAACATGGATCATTATCCCAAACTATAAGTATTACTGATTTACCTAATCAGTCCCCGTTAATTTAATCAGTCTCTTTCGATCACTAAATTAATTCCAAATTAATTCTTGATCAATACAAATTAAATAATATGATTTCTCAATTAATATATTATTCATATAATATATTAATAAATCACAAATAACCTCTTTCTCAAATATCCATCCTATCAAATTGCTATGGTGAAGGCAACCCAAAAGGACCATGCTACTATCGGGTCAAGTACATACCAATTATAGTTATGGGCTTAGACACCTAATCCAACAGTCTCCCACTTGGATAAGTCTAATAACTATAACTGCCAATGCGATTTCAAATCCGATTAGCAATCGTAGCTCATAAAAGTCGTTGTCGAACTCTGATCTATCAGTAACGCGTCCTTTAGATAAGGGAACAAATATTCCTCCGTTCTACAAGATATCCTATAGACATGATACATGGATTATAATATTCTCTCTTTCCAAGTTCAGTTTCCCGATTTCCGATTTATGATGACTGACTAATTGAACAAATCAAATCAGTCCAGGCTTGGCCAAGCGCTTAGGGTGTCATCACTAAATCATCGAGGGGCCCACAGATATTGCTTTTATCCCATTAAGGGTAAAAGGAACGGATAAACTTCGACTCATATGCTTGTACTATTTACTCATCAAATCACACATAACAATACGTTTTATAACATCAAGTTACTGATGTGTTACGCAATATTAATGTGCAACCGACTCGTAAACAACAACTATATGTCTCCGTTTGAAGAATATAAGATACAATCGTCTCACAATCACTCATGATAAAATCCATGAAGTGATTCATGTGAGCGTGGGTTTAATCCAATACTCAAATTCCTATTTCATGAGTACTCATGAACACTGCAACAAACATTTGCTATGTCTAAGCTTTTAGACAATCTACAGACGAATTCATGATAGTCTTTCCTCGTTACTTACTTCCAAAGTATGATCGACTGTGGATGTTTGAATAACCTAGTTATTCGGGAAGTAAAACATGTGAAGTGAAACACAAGAATAATTTAATCCAATATGGTCTCAAAACTTTTGAATATAAATAAAAAACACTTATTATTTAATCACCATATCGATTACACATTATTCATTGTATAATTGTTTCGACTAATCAACTTAATATTTGAATTAAAACAATAGTTATCACATGCTCTAAACATGCACACTATGTTTACCTATGGTCATTTCTTTGTGAAACAGATCAATTGGAAACATTTCCAATAGTGCTTATTTCACAATTCCAAATCCTTATCATAAGTGTAAGAATACCAAATTCTTCCACTATTAGAATGTGTTAGATTCTAAGCTATTATGTAATGATCATTTTGTAATAACTAGGCACCAAAGTCACAGAGACTTTGCCAATTACAAAACATTCCATTGGAGATACGAAGTCTCATATTCAAAGTACATTCCTTTGAACATCCTTCTCGCATAAAAGTTTCTACACATAGATTCTTAATATCCAACTCCCATTATGGAAAAATTTCCATATTGCCATATGATGATCCATTCTTAACAGAATCCTATCTATTCAGGATCACGTCAATATGGTCCATCCATTACTGTACTTCCAACTGTCCATGAGCAACCAATCTTCAGCGAACATCAGATTGTCCTTGACAGTTGCTTAAAACTTTCAGTCATATCTTGTTCTAGTACTTTTTCCCTCTTAATACCCTAGGTATTTGGAAATTAGAACAATCGAATATTATAGCATATGTAATTGATCCTATATCCGAAGCACATGAGATACGATTCATAATGTCATACATAAAGACATGATACTAGACCAGTCCTTTGCTATAACATCTATATATATAGAATTTCTAATGTTGAAAACATTTCAACATTACATTCATATATATCCATGACTAAATCCCTTTAATAATTTCAATCTAATCTTTTAGATTCGAAATGAAGTATGAGCTCCTCTCCCTTAAACTTTCTATAGCGAAACAACTTTTCAAACTCTACATCTTTGCAAATTAAAACTTTGTTTCCTATTAATCGTATCGCTAACTTACAACACTTAATGTAATAATTGTGCTCCCACTATCATAATAATTACATACTTATAAGCATAACACTTATGCTCCCACCAGCTTTGACATGTATTTAGAAATCAGCTGGACTTCTAGAAATCAATACTTATTGACTTTCTTACCAAGGCTCAAATTTCTGATACGAGATGCTTCGATAAGTCTTTATCTAAGCTCATTCACTTTTATTAGAAAGCTCATATGTGAGCTTAAACTATTTCAGAACTTAGAACAATAAGTCCCGAATGTTGAAACTATTTGCCATTTTCTCACAATTCGAACTATGAAGAGGGATGTCGTAATCATAATCGAATTTGAGAACGCAATTAACACAACTGCTATCTCCTTAAAATCTACCAGTGAAAGCATTTCCTTACAATCATTTTCATGAAGGAGAGAAACCTTTTTCCACTTAGATTTTATAGTGTATGTGTTCCTATCCATGTGAATTTGTCATAACCATAATCACAAGACAAGGTTTGTGACAAATCCAAACTCATATGGACCGAACTTGTTCAATCTTAATTTCTTGCCATCTAGTAGCACGAGGGCCTACGATTGCTTCCAAGTTGTTGTGCAGCTCACCTCTATCGATCAATGTACTTTCATTGACCAAGGTGCTTTGCCTTATGCAATCGAATGAGAACTCATAGAACTCACATGCATAGTTAACTTAATTGGAACGGGCACGGAAACAAGAATATGTCAACACGATAGGTTGCAAACCTCAAGTCGTGTGCTAGTGATTAACAATAGGTTTATTCTTGATTAGTTCTTTAAACTTTTCAAGATCTTTTAAGACTCTCACTGACCTTTTGAGATATAAGATTCTCTTGTTAAGGAACATTCCTCGACAAAGTAATATTCAAGAATTAGTATGGGTTCTCATCAAGAACAACACTCCATAGGGTAGGTTTTGGTCTTTGTTTTAACTAAAACATCACAACTTCCAATCTCAAATGTACATGAGTAAGAAAAATTTTCTACTCTACATTTCATGATGTGTTTATAAACCTACTTATGATATGTCACTCAAGATACAATCTCTGAGTATGACTCTAAGACTTGATTTTGGAACGAAGTATGACTCGCCTTCTTGATTTAACCATTTCAACAATTCTCGATTCCTCTTCTTAGTCATACTTATGCACTAAGGTGTCCATTGAGGATCAATCGTGATATGGTTTCATAATCACTAAGATGATCATAAAACACGATAGTAAAGTACTCTATTTTCCTTTCAGATTGGAGAAACTTTTATCTTTCTGCCTAATTTGATTCTTCTTATTCGTTCTGCTATACTTTGAATCTTTTCAATGTATCAGAATTATACTTAATCTTGTAAGCATAATCATATTTACTAAGCTTACAGTAAATCATGACGAATAAACTTTATCGTACTTTGTGGTGGACCTGACCAGTTCACATCAATGCGTACTAGATCCTTTCATCTTTCACTTGACTTTGTAACATCTTAACTTCACAAGTATGATTTAGGGGCTTATGTGTAATTTTAGGAGCCTACTCGGCGAGTAGGTATGCCTACTCATCGAGTCAGAGCGGGTTTTGGCCACGTGTTAAGTGACCAACTCGCCGAGTCGGCGGCTGGACTCGACGAGTTGGTGCTGGGAAGAGAAAACCCTAATTTTAGGGTTTACACCCTATTTAAAGGACCTTAAGTCCTTACCTCAGCCCCCCTTATCACCCCTTGATGTCCAGAAGCAGCCCTAACCGATCCAAACCCCCATTTTGAGTGTGTGAATGAGGGAAAGTGTGTTTTGAAGCAATTGCAAGAAGAAGGTTTGGAGTTTAAGAATATTTGATCATAGAGGAGCTGGTGGATTCGATCTCTCTGCTCAGTGGCATCAGTCTGAAGGTAACAAGTCGTTACCTTGACCTTGTTACATCTAGATCTATTCATGGATGAGAGTTGGGGGCCATTTAGCATGTGTAGGATCCATTTCGGGTTTTGGGTCTAAATCTGAGGTTGCAACTTCAGATCTAGACTTGTCTTGGTCCATGAAATCATAAAGTATCAGCCCTTTAGCTTGTTTGTGAGCATTCTTGTCATGAACCTTCTCCCTAGCTTGTATTGAGCCAAAATCACCTTGCATACACGTAAAGTTTGCACCTTTACGTGAGAAGCATGCCCTAGAAGGTTGGATCTACAATTTGGAACAATTGGTTAGCTCAGAATCGCTGGATTATGGATTAGGGCGAAGAGACTCGGCGAGTCGGGCCGCCCGACTCGGCGAGTCACATTAGGGTTACGAGTCTTGAGTTGTGATTCAACTCGGCGAGTCTTCTGGGGTTTCCCCGACTTCTGGACACATTTGAACTCGACGAGTTGCCTGGAAACTCGGCGAGTCAACGAGGGTTTCATGACTCTGTGAGTTTTGGAAGAACTCGACGAGTCAGTATAGTGCACTCGGCGAGTCAGGTCAACATGGACTATTGACCTCGGCTGTTGACTTTGACTTTGACCAAGAGTTGACCAGTTTGACTTCCAAGGGTATTCTGGTAATTGAGCACTTATAGATATGGTTCCATCATAGTGTTAGGTGGTGTAGTTCGTGGCTGTGATCGGAGGATTTGATCTTATCTCTTCAGTTGACACTTGCAAGGTGAGTTATCCTCACTATACTCAAGGGTCTAAGACACCAAGGTCGGCCCTTTGATTTGTTTTTTTAGAATTGATATTATTATGATATGTTAGATCGGTATCCTGGTAGATAGGATGGTTGTATGTTGGTATGATCTGTTAGGCCGGTATTCTGGTAGACAGGATGGTTATATGTTGGTATGGTATGATAGATCGGTATCCTGGTAGAGAGGATGTGGTTATGCTTAGAGACCTGTAGTTGGTCTGACTGTCTGTATGCTGATAGGAGATTACCTGTTATGTGTGCACATGATTGATTGGTAGTTGAGGGTATTCCATCCCGAGGATGATAGGACCCTAGTATGTTATCTCTATAATCTGTTACATGATTATCTGATATAGGTGCACATGTTTGATTTGTTGTGGGCCGTGAGTATTCCATCCCGAGGATGATTGGACTCGTAGTACGTTGGCATTCCAACCCGATGGTTGAGGGGCCTGGGGTATTCCAACCCGATGGTTGATTGGACCCATAGTATGTTGGCATGCCAACCCGATGGTTGAGGGGCCTGGGGTATTCCAACCCGATGGTTGATTGGACCCATAGTATGTTGGCATTCCAACCCGATGGTTGAGGGGCCTGGGGTATTCCATCCTGACGGATGAGTGGACCCATAGTATATGCGCTATGTGTGTAGTGTGTGGGCATTCCAACCCGATGGTTGTGGGCCGAGAGTATTCCATCCCGAGGATGATTGGACTCGTAGTACGTTGGCATTCCAACCCGATGGTTGAGGGGCCTGGGGTATTCCATCCCGACGGATGATTGGACCCATAGTATGTTGTTTGTTATTATATGTGTATTGTTGTGTGTATGGGTATTTTGGGGGTAACTCACTAAGCCTTCAAGCTTATATTTATCGATTATTGTTTCAGGTACAATGGCTGACCGCGGGAAGGCGAAGGCGTGACCGTACACTTCCTCGACTTATGATTATGATTTCTAGGAACTCTGATATTAAACTATTTTGGAAACCTTTTTGTAATAACTATTGGTATTTTGAATGTTTTAAAAGTTTAAAATTTGGCATGAATTTTATGGGTGTTACAGACTTACATACATATGTGAACAAGGAATTAATCCTAATTTTCCCAAGTATCAAAATTTTCATACATCACATAATTTCAATCATATGATTCCAAGTTTCTGTCCAATTGAAACTTGGGTGATGAGGATCTTTCCTTACTTAGAAAAATTACGACACTACCACAATCGATATAACTAAGAATCAAACCATTTTCAACATTGCTATTAATAGAAACATACAAACAATAATATTCACAAATGTTATTGCAAGGAAACATAAAGTAAGATAAAATCAAATTTTTCTTTATTTATAAAATGAGGAAAAACTTGTCCTTACAATGCAAATTCATATGAAAACTATGTTTCTAAATATTTCTAAGCAATCTATCATAACTCCTAAGCAGCAGCTCAAAATTTTGATCATCGAACCATGCGATCGAAATCCATCTCTTCACGATCAGACGCAGCTCACTCTTCCTTTAAGCTTCCTTTCTTTTCTTTGATCGTACAAAACATCAAAATGCAATCTTATCACATCATGTATTAAGAATCTATAAATTAGGAACTTAATAGAGTTAGATAGTAGACTTACCTGAAGTAGAGTCATACATTTTGACTTTACTATCCTTAAGATCCTTCAGGTACATACAACAGCTTCGCATCCAATGCCCCTTCTCTTGGCAATAGAAACAAATAGACTCTTTTGGAATGACACATGGAACAATCCCAGACCTGGCCTTTCTCTTATGGTCAAACATTTCGACCATGGCCAATTTCTCTCCCTTGGGAGAAGAAATATTTTCTGGATCATCATTGCCATCGCCTATGTCTATGGAAGTTTGGGAGATTGATCTTTCAGTCAAATTTGCTTCACCAGTGTGCCAAATCATTTTTGATTCAACAGCAATTAGCAAATATGTCAGATCAATGAGGGTCACGTCGTGATCTGTCATATAGTAGTCTTTAACAAACTGACTATATGACTTGGGAAGTGACTGAAGAACCAAGTCAACAACCAGCTCCCTCGGGAAAACGACACCCAACATTTCCAGTCTGTCAAGGTGCATCTTTATGTTTAGAACATGTGCACATACAGGGTTTCCATCTTTATGTTTGCATGCCAATAGGGCTTGAGTAACTTTGAACTTTTCAAGTTGACGAAAACGTGGGTCAGGGAGAATTACTGGAGGAGGTGGAGGAAAAGAAGTATGATTTCCAGTTCCACCTTTGCACGAAGAAGGGATTGATCCTTCACCTTGATCGACATATGGAATATCATCTTCATGAGGAAAGCCTTTTCCAAAGGATTGAGGAAGACCATATTTGTCTGAACTAGACATCTCTAAGGGAGAAATTCAAGTTAGTTGATTCAATCCTTAATATAATACCCAAATAAAATATTAAGGCTAGGACCCAACACAACGATTCACAATTCGGAAGAGGGATGCCGTAATCCAGTTGTAAATTATTTATTGGTAGGTAA
The DNA here is from genome assembly GCF_052849685.1 of Lactuca virosa. Taxonomy (NCBI): domain Eukaryota; kingdom Viridiplantae; phylum Streptophyta; class Magnoliopsida; order Asterales; family Asteraceae; genus Lactuca; species Lactuca virosa. The sequence continues at coordinate 12,877,201 of NC_136429.1, read as the reverse complement.
ATGACGATTTACCAATTCCACCATGAAAACAAAATCTTAAACGAATTAGTTTTTAAATGAAACTCCTAGATCTTTTGAGATTCATTGAACTTTTCAATGGCATGTTTAATCTTGATTATGCCCTTCAAGTTTGTGACTGGGATACCGAGGATCACAAACAAGGTGTGAATAACCATGCAAATTAGCTTGGTACTCTCGAAGTCATTTATCACCTAATCAGTGTGTCGGTTAGCCATACAATGTAACATCCCAATTTTCAAGACCAAAAATTTTGTTTTTAATTAAGTAACTTATAAAACAGTTTACTGAAAAACATCATCGATTCATATCATTTCATAAAACCACAGTCACGTTTCTCAAAACTATATCATAAATTAGTAATAATTTCAGAGTACAATCCCAAGAATCTCATAATGCGGAAATCCTGTGTGTGTGTGATGCACTGCTACCGTGCCGGCTCCTTCCCCTTCGAAGAAGAGGTACCTGAAAACAAAACTGAAAACTGTAAGCACAAAGCTTAGTGAGTTCCCCCATCATACCACATACCATACACAGCACATACTGTGTAACACATCTGGGTACTGACTACCCCTTTGGTCTCTTTCAACCGGTAACTTGCCTCGCATATCTGGGTGCTGGCCTATCCCTTCGGTCTTGTCGACCGGTACCTAGCGTAGCATATCAGAGTGCTGGCCTACCCCTTCGATCCTGTCGACCGGTACCGGGGACTATTTCACCCCTACTTCTACCACATAGCATCCTAGTGCATAACATATAAATCATATACTGCCTAGCTTATTCGGGTGCTGACATACCCCTTCGGCCCTATCGACCAGTACTAGGGTCTAGCCTACCCTTTCTATCATTATCACATATCATCATAGCATACCAATACATAACATAACATACCGGATAATTATCACAAAGACAATCATCTAACAAACATCTAGTGGGCCGACATTGTTGCCTTAGACCCACTTCTACTAGAAGGTAACTCACCTCAATGTCGTGCAGTATCTGAACTGTCCTCGGCGCTAGGATCGACTCCTCTCAAACTCCTACACATAACAACCTTCCTTAATTACAATTTCATACTCATAACCCTTTCAAGGGTTAACTCAGGTCAAAGTCAAAGTCAAGGTCAACACCTTGGTCAAGGTCAACATCCTGGTTGACTCAACTCGCTGAGTTGATCCATCAACTCGTCGAGTTCCATAATTTAGAGAAACTCGAATTCGCGATCGAACTCGTCAAGTTACCCTCTAACTCATCGAGTTTCTCCTTATAACAGAATCGGTACTTTCCACTTGAACTCATCGAGTCCTTCCTCAGACTCGTCGAGTTCTCCTTTATACAGATCGTAAGATTTGCTCTTTGACTCACCGAGTTCATCCTTGAACTTGTCGAGTCCTGCTTCATATTAGTTGGAACATTGTCTTGAACTCGTTGAGTTCATCCTTAAACTCTTCGAGTTCTTTGATCTTCAAGTCCATATTCACGTCCATCTTGTTGAGTCCTCTTCTAGAATTCAACCAGATCGATCAGAACAGAAAAGGTTGGGGAACCATAACTCGACTCGCCGAGTCCCCCAAAGTCCAAGTCTACCAAGTCGATTTCAGTCGGGCTTAATGCATCCATAACATAGATCTGACCTCCTAAGCTCGATATTGCACGTAAAGTTACAAACTTTACATGCATGCAAGGTGTTATGAGCTAAGAACACCATTTCCAAGTCTAAAATGAAGTATAGGACAAAGGGAAGGGCTAAAGCATGATAATTTCATAAACTTTATGACTAAAGGGGCTGAAAGGGATCTGGATATGAAGCTACAACTTCAGATTACACTCCATACTCAAAAAGGTTCACAAAATTGCTAAAAGATGGCCCTAAACTTAAATATAGAGAGATCTAACAATAGAGAAGTCAAGGAAGCAACTTTATACCTTAAAGGGACTGGAAATGGATCTTGAACCCTGGATCTACTGCTTCCTTGAACCTTCTAGCTCCTTCTTCTTCCTCCTCTAGCTTCAAGATCACACAAATACTCTCAGAAATGACTCATACACTTGTAAAAGCTCAAGGGTCATGAGTTAGGGTTTTCTGGACTAAGGGAGACGATGGAGGCTGCATGGGAGGCTGTTTAATGTGTTTAAATAGGGTGCAAACCCTAAAATTTAGGGTTTCATCCAGACAGGTCTACTCGTCGAGTCGGGGATTCCGACTCGGCGAGTAGACTCTTCCACTCGCGTCCAATCCTTCGCATCTACTCGACGATTTGGGCCTCCAACTCGTCGAGTCCCTGTGTAAATATGCAAATACTTATAATAAAAATACGTACCGGGAACTGGGCATTACAAATCTCCCCCACTTATTTTAGAATTCGTCCTCGAAGTCTGTTGCTGCATCTGGAAAAAGATCGGGGTGGTGCTCCCTCATCTCGTCATTCGGCTCCCAAGTCCATTATGAGCCCTTGCAGTGCTGCCATTGCACTTTCACAAGCTCGACCCTCTTGTTCCTCATATCCTTCGACTTCCTGTCGAGGATAGCTACTGGTCGCTCAATGTAGTTCAGGCTGTCATCCACCTGAATATCCTCTAGAGGCATTACTGCAGAGTCGTCTACCAGGCACTTCCGCAGCTGGGAGATGTGAAAGGTACTATGAATCTGACTGAGCCCGACTGGCAGATCCAGTCTATATGTTACCTTGCCCACCCGAGAATCCACCCTGAAAGGGATGATGTACCTGGGGCCCAATTGCCCCGCTTCCTGAACCGGATGACACCATTCCAAGGTGACACCTTCAGGAGGACCATATCCACGACCTGGAACTCCAGGTCCGAACGGCGCTTGTCGGCATAACTTTTCTGCCGACTCTGAGCAGTCTGAAGTGTGCTCCGGACCTGCTGGATCCTCTCTGTCGTCTTGAGTACCACTTCAATACTCCCCATGACTCTCTGTCCAACCTCACCCCAGCAAATTGGGGTCCTGCACTTCCTTCCGTACAACATCTCGAAGGGAGGACGGTCGATGCTCGCGTGGTAGCTATTATTGTAGGAAAACTCTGCCAAGGGAAGGTAGGTATCCCACCTACCACCGAAGTCTAAAACATATGACCGCAGCATATCCTCCAAATTCTGGATGGTCCGCTCGCTCTGACCATCCGTCTGCGGGTGAAAAGCGGTGCTCAAGTGCAGACGAGTGCCCAACTCATCGTGAAATCCAGAATCTGGAAGTGAACTGCACGTCTCTGTCAGAAATCACTGAGACTTGCACTTCGTGTCGAGCTGCTACCTCTCGGATGTAGATATCGGCCAGCTTCTCGGTCGAGATACTCTCCTAGATCGGTATGAAATGGGCACTCTTGGTCAACCGATCCACGATGACCCAAATCGAATCCACTCCCCGTGCGGTCTTGGGAAGCTTTGTGATGAAATCCATGGTAATATCTTCCCATTTCCACATAGGGATATCCAATGGATGCGTCTTTCCATGAGGCCTCTGGTGCTCGGCCTTGACCTTCCTACAGGTCAGGCATCTCTCGACGTACCATGCTACATCCTGCTTCATGCAGGGCCACCAGTAATCAGGATGAAGATCTCTGTACATCTTTGTCGCCCCGGGATGAATCGAGAATCTGGATTTGTGTGCCTCCTCCATCAAAACCTGGCGCACCCCTCCATGATATGGAACCCACACTCTACGGTGTAGTGTCAACAACCCACGTCTATCATATTCGAATGAGGAAACCTGACCCACAACTATCATCTTCTGATGTTCCTCCTTCATAGCCTCCTGCTGGGCCTCTCGGATCTGCTCCAACAGTGGAGTCACTACTGTCATCCGTAAGCAAATGTCTCTGATCGGGGAAGCCTTGCAGATGATGCATCAACCACAACATTAGCCTTCCCCGGGTGGTAGAGGATCTCACAGTCGTAATCCTTCACCACATCTAGCCACCAACGCTGCCTCATGTTCAGATTCGGCTGATTCATGAGGTACCTCATACTCTTATGATCCGTGTAAATGGTACAACGGACCCCATAGAGGTAATGTCGCCAAATCTTGAGGGCAAAGACGACCGCCCCCAACTCCAAATCATGTGTCGGGTAGTTCGCCTCGTGAGGCTTCAGCTGCCTCGAGGCGTAGGCGATGACGTGCCCTCTTTGCATCAGTATTGCGCCCAAACCTGATATGGATGCATCGCAGTACACTACAAAATCCTACACGCCCTCTGGCAGGGCTAGGATCGGCGCCTCGCATAGTCTCTGTCTCAATGTCTCAAACACTGCATGCTGCTTAGGCCCCCAGCGAAAGACCACGACCTTCTTCGTCAAGCGGGTTAAGGGTACGACTATCATGGAGAAGTCCTGAATAAATCTCCGGTAATAGCCTGCCAATCCCAGGAAACTCTGAATCTCAGATGGAGACTTCGGAACCTCCCATCTCATCACGGCCTCCACTTTGGCCAGGTCAACCAAAATACTGTTCTGGTTGACAAGGTGCCCCAGAAACTGCACCTTGCACAAGCAGAACTCATACTTGGAGAACTTGGTGTATAAGCTCTCCCTCCTCAAGGTATCCAGCACCTCTCGCAAGTGCTCCTCGTGCTGCTCCTGCGTCTTGGAATAAACTAATATGTCATCAATGAAAACTATCACAGACCGATCCAGCATCAGTCTGCATACGCGGTTCATGAGATCCATGAACGCGGCAGGAGCATTGGTGAGCCCGAAAGGCATCACCACGAACTCGTAGTGGCCATAGCGAGTCCGGAAAGCAATCATCTGTACATCTTCGTCTCTGACCCTCATCTGCTGGTAGCATGAGCGTAAATTTATCTTGGAAAACCAAGATGCCCCATGTAGTTGGTCAAAGAGATCATCAATCCTCGGGAGTGGGTAACGATTCTTCACCGTTACCTTGTTCAGATCCCGGTAATCTATACACATCCGATGCGACCCGTCCTTCTTCTTCACAAATAGGATCGGGACTCCCCAGGGTGAACTGCTAGGTCTAATGAATCCCTTGTCTAACAGCTCCTGTAGATGTGTAGACAACTCCTGCATCTCAGGAGGAGCCAACTGATATGGTGCCTTGGTTATCGGAGCCGTACCAGGGACCAGGTCGATCCGGACCTCTACCTACCTCTCCGGAGGTATCCCAGGCAGCTCCTCTGGGAATACGTCCGGGTACTCTCGCACCACTGGCACATCACTCACGGTCGCCTTACCCGCTTCCCGGGTATCCATAACGTAGGCGACATACCCTGCGCAACCCTGCTGAAGGTAGCGCCTAGCCCTCGCTGCTGAGCTTAAAACTGGTCCACGTTGTGGCCTCTCGCCCTGAATCACCAGCTCTCCCCCACTTGGAGTCCTTATACGCACCAGCTTCTGTGCACAGTCAATCACCGCCCCATTAGGGCTCAACCAGTCCATGCCTATGATAACCTTGTTCCCACGCAACGGAATGGGAACTAAGTCTACTAGGTAGCGCTCCTCATACAGTCTCAAAACACAATCTCTGAAAACTTTTGATGCCCGTACTATTTGGTCGTCAGTAATCTCGACCTCTAAAGGGTAGTCTAACATGCCTGAAGACTCAGAAAACCTCTTGCTAAGCGCAAGAGAGACAAACGATCGGGTAGCCCCCGAGTCGAATAACACCTGAACTGGGATGTCGTTCACATGGAACGATCCTAAACATAACACATAAACATATCACATAAATATCATAATCGACATGAAATAAGAGTTAGGGAGAAGAATACATACCCGTCACCACATCAGGTGCGGCATGCGCCTCCTCGACGGTCTGCTGGAAGGCTCGGCTCCTCACCACCAGAGAATCTGTCTTGCCTTGTCGGTCATCCGTAATCCGCAGGGTTGCTGGAGTTGGAGCCGCCACTGGTGCTGCTGCTGTCAATCTCGGGCAGTTGTCCTTTTTATGGCCCTTGTGATTGCAATGAAAGCAAATCAGGTCTGATGTCTGAATGGTGGGGGTAGGGGCAGTACAATCCCTACCAAAGTGCCCAAGCTTGCCTCACTTATAACAGCCCGATGATCCCAATCTACAAACCCCCTCGTGAGTCTTGCCGCATTTCCCACAGCGGATCCCGACCTGCTGGCCCTTCGACCTAGTGTCAGATCCCTTGGGTTTCTTCCCCGAAACCCCAACAACCTGCCCAGTCTCCGCCTTCCTCTTCCGTATGTGCTCGATATCAATCTCCATCTCTCTCTCCCTGGCTATCATGTCCTCCAAAGTCGGACATGCTGAGTAACTGACATGTTTCCTGATGTCAGCTCTCAGCATATCATAGTACCGGTTCTTCCTCATCTCCTCATCCCTCGCGTACTGAGGCACCAGTAAGGCCCTCTCCCTGAACTTGGCGGTAATCTCCGCCACTAACTCTGTCGTCTGCCTCATGTCAAGAAACTCTTTGGCTAGCTGCTGAATCTCCACAGCTGGCGCAAACTCCACCCTAAACCTAGTCACAAAGTTTGACCAAGCCATAGCCTCAACGGCTGGGGCTCCTAACTAATCACTGACCGCCTCCCACCAATCTCGAGCTCGGTCTCTCAAGCACCCTGCAGCATACCGGACCTTCGACCCCTCAGGGCAGAAGCTCGTCAACTGTGCAGAATCGATGTCTGCAATCCACCTCCTAGCAATAATGGGGTCCTTTACCCCGTGGAAGTCTGGCACACCACATCCCCTGAAGTCCTTGAAGGAGAGTGTGCGTGTCCCTGTCTGAGTGGCAGCAATGTCACTCTGAAACGCCCTGAGGCGATCCTCCATCAACTCGATAATCCCCTCCTTGACCGACCCAAAAATCATCGGGGTCGACTCAAGGATGCCTCTAGTGATCTCATAAGTAATGAACTCACGTAGTCCCTCATCAACTGGCTCGACACCTGATCCCGAACCTGATCCTGACCCTGAACCTCCTCCTGCGTGTCGCGTAATCATCACCATTCTGAAAAAAAAACACATAATCGTCACGGTCATACATAACCACGAGAGGTCTCACATACTACAAGTTCCTTGGTTCTATCTCATCCCTCCTTGACTCGAGTACGGATCCTCCGCTTTCAGTAGTACGGGCCTATACTACCTTCCACATCTATCCGTACTTTCCTCAAGGATTTCCTTGACTTCGCCAAGTCCCTTCTACTGCTACTGCACTAATCTCATCCTAGGCTTTCCCTACGGTAACTCTCCGACCTACTCTCCGCCATCAGTTGCATAAGGAATCCTTGCTACCTTTACCTAACTAGCTTGCGAATACCATTACATATTACTAAGACCAGATAATTCTTCAAATGAGGGGTCCTACCCTAAAAAGGTTGGACTCAAACAAGAGCTGCGCAATAGGGTTGGACCTAACCTTCTGAAATTATTTAGTCCTCGCAATATGTAACTTATCGTATTCGTTTACTAGCTAGCTAAAGATAACTAGGACTCCCAAAAGCACAGAGCAAGCAACATTCAGACGTTGAGTAACCATACCAAGCATATCCTATTCAGGGCCATCATAATACTGACTAATCAGTTTTAGCATGTAATTCAATAAGCACATATAGCAGGCACATAAGGCATCTTCCTAGATCCTTAGCCCTAATCTAGCATGCAGTTCTCATACAAAGACAACAGACATATAATGCATCATTCCTAGATCCTTATCCCTAATCTAGCATGCAGTTCTCATAATCATATCACATCATAACATAACATGTATAGGTATCTTGGGGAAAACTTACTTGAGCTCGGCCGGTCGCACGCATCACACACCTTGTTCTTTCTCAAAACTCCTTATTTTAATTTTTAGAAAAACTATTTCCTTGTAAAAATATTTCAAACCCTCGATTTGAGTCCAGACACCCCCGAAGGTGTGTCCGAATCCCTCAAACCAAGGCTCTGATACCAACTTGTAACATCCCAATTTTCAAGACCAAAATTTTTGTTTTTAATTAAGTAACTTATAAAACAGTTTACTGAAAAACATCATTGATTCATATTATTTCATAAAACCATAGTCACGTGTCTCAAAACCGAATCATAAAATAGTAATAATGTCAGCGTATAATCCCAAGAATCTCATAATGCGGAATTCCTGTGTGTGTGTGATGCGCTGCTACCGTGCCGGCTCCTTCCCCTTCGAAGAAGAGGTACCTGAAAACAAAACTGAAAACTGTAAGCACAAAGCTTAGTGAGTTACCCCATCATACCACATACCATACACAACACATACTGTCTAACACATCTTGGTACTGACTACCCCTTCGGTCTCTTTCAACCACTAACTTTCCTCGCATATCAGGGTGTTGGCCTACCCCTTCGGTCTTGTCGACCGGTACCTAGCCTAGCATATCAGGGTGATGGCCTACCCCTTCGGTCTTGTCGACCTGTACCGGAGACTATTTCACCACTACTTCTACCACATAACATCCTAGTGCATAAAATATAAATCATATAATGCCTAACTTATTCGGGTGCTGGCATACCCCTTCGGCCCTATCGACTGGTACTAAGGTCTAACCTACCCTTTCTATCATTATCACATATCATCATAGCATACCAATACATAACATAACATATCGGATAATTATCACAAAGACAATCATCTAACAAGCATCTCCTACTAGTGGGCCGGCATTATGGCCTTAGACCCACTTCTACTGGAAGGTAACTCACCTCAATGTCGTGTAGTAACTGAACTGTCCTCGGCGCTGTAATCGACTCCTCTCAAACTCCTACACATAACAACCTTCCTTAATTACCATTTCATACTCATAACCCTTTCAAGGGTCAACTCAGGTCAAAGTCAAAGTCAAGGTCAACATCCTGGTTGAATCAACTCGCCGAGTTGATCCATCAACTCGTCAAGTTCCATAATTCAGAGAAACTCGAATTTGCGATCAGACTCGTCAAGTTACCCTCTAACTTGTCGAGTTTCTCCTTATGATAGAATCGGGACTTTCCACTTGAACTCGTCGAGTCCTTCCTCGGACTCGTCGAGTTCTCCTTCATACAGATCGGAACATTTGCTCATTGACTCGCCGAGTTCATCCTTGAACTCATCGAGTCCTGCTTCATATTAGTTGGGATATTGTCTTGAACTCACCGAATTCATCCTTGAACTCGTCGAGTTCTTTGATCTTCAAGTCCATATTCACGTCCATCTTGTTGAGTCCTCTTCTAGACTTCAACCAGATCGATCAGAACAGAAAAGGTTGGGGAACCATAACCCGACTCGCCGAGTTCTATGAGCGACTCGCCGAGTCCCCCAAAGTCCAAGTCTATCAAGTCGATTTCAGTTGGGCTTAATGCATCCAGAACATAGATCTGACCTCCTAGGGTCGATATTGCATGTAAAGTTACAAACTTTACGTGCATGTAAGGTGTTATGAGCTAAGAACACCATTTCCAAGTCTAAAATGAAGTCTAGGCCAAAGGGAAGGTCTAAAGCATGATAATTTCGTAAACTTTATGACTAAAGGGGCTGAAAGGGATCTGGATCTGAAGTTACAACTTTAGATTACACTCCATACTCAAAAAGGTTCACAAAATTGTTAAAAGATGGCCCTAAACTCAAATATAAAGAGATCTAGCAATAGAGAAGTCAAGGAAGCAACTTTATACCTTAAAGGGACTGGAAATGGAGCTTGAACCCTGGATCTACTGCTTCCTTGAACCTTCTATCTCCTTCTTCTTCATCCTCTAGCTTCAAGATCACACAAATACTCTCAAAAATGACTCACACACTTATAAAAGCTCAAGGGTCACGAGTTAGGGTTTTCTGGACTAAGGGAGACGATGGAGGCTGCATGGGAGGCTGGTTAATGTGTTTAAATAGGGTGCAAACCCTAAAACTTAGGGTTTCATCTAGACAGGTCTACTCGTCGAGTCGGGGCTTTCGACTTGGCGAGTAGACCCTTCCACCCGCGTCCAATCCTTCGCATCTACTCGACGATTTGGGCCTCCAACTCATCGAGTCCCTGTGTAAATATGCAAATACTTATAATAAAAATACGTACCAGGAACCGGGCGTTACACACACGCTCCATTGATCTATGATAACCTACGAGCTAACCATTGCCATCTTTCATTAGTCCCATATTAGTGTGCCGGTTAACCACACACGCTCCACTAACGACCAATAAGGTGCAATGTGCAATTTCATGGGTTAGCATCAAATTAACATTTTTCTTAAGTAACTAAGATTGAGAATTTATAAAAGGTTTAGTTACTTGTATTTTCATTATACTTATTAATGAGAGTGTTCTATCCTACCCGTTCGGCTAATGACAATCCACTAGTCAAGAGTGCGGTGGGTAAGAGTGTATACCCAATGGCGGTCATTTTACAGGCCGCTTCCTTAAACATCCCTTATAGACCAGCTTCGTGAATGATGCCTACTAACGGTAAGACTGACTTTTAACTTATACATATATATAATATATTAGACTTTTAATTTTCTATAGTATAAGGGTGTAGTTTAAGCCTTTAAAATAGTAGGAGGTTTATTCTTTTAAATAAATTATACTTTTAATTCATTTAAAACTTTAAACCATTCTATTATGGATTTATTAATACTCTTTTAATTAATTATTTACAAAGCCATAATTATTCCTTCAAGTTGTGTCCATTTAAATTTCCAAAATTAAAACCTTTAATTCTAAATTTAAATTATGAAACCAAAAGGATGTATTTTAAACATTTAAAAATACTAGGGTTTTAGAATTTAATATTTCACAATTAAAACTTTTATTCAAATTTTAAATTTCAAAACTTGAGAGCAAGTTTTGAAACTTTTGAAAACCTCTTGGATCAATTTGAAAAACAATTAAATTAATCATGTGATTTATGTAAATCACAAAATTGACCTAATCTAATTTCATATAGCAAGATGATTCAAATCAAATTCTACAAATAATTATTTTTTCACAAAATCAAGTAATTATCTTAAAATTTGACAATCGTCATTCAATTGGATGAGGATAATCATTACCTTATCAGAAAAATCAAATTTTATCAGTCAAAACAGTTTGTGGTAATGATCCTAATCCAAACCTGGCCAAAAACTCGAAAAATTTGCCAACAGATGATCTAACTCGTTGAGTCAGAGCATGGACTCGTCGAGTTCATCACCGGATGATCCAACTCGTCGAGTTCCCTCATGGGACTCGTCGAGAGCAGTCAGAGGCAAAAAATGAAACTTTTTCAGCTTTGAAAACAATACAATTGCATCAATATAACAGAAAACACCCTAGGCTTTAATACCACTGATGGGTTTTAAGCACTATAAATATCCTATGGTGCACATACAACCTAAATGCTTTGGATCTAAGTTTTCTCAAGTTATACATGCAATTTCATTTTATCCAAAGCATAAACCCTAACTAGCATACAATTGGAGATTTACAACATAAAATCTAGTTTGATGAATACCTCTTAATTGTAGCTTGTAGTTCTTGGCCTTACAAGAGCTTAGTACTTCAAATGCGATACCTCTAATAAGTCACAAACACCAAAGGAAAATGGAGGAATATGAGATAGAGATTAGGAGGCACCAAAAAACAGCTAGGGTTTCACCTTGGAACATAAGTGTCGATTTTGGGAGTGCAAGGGTTAGTATTTATAGTGTGGAATCCCTAGGGTTTCATCTTGGAAACCCTAATTCATATGATTAATCCTTAATCAATCCACTGGCCCATATGATAGGCCCTTTGGACTAAATCTTCATGGACTCTCACATAGATGTAGTCCATCCCTAATCAACATGGATCATTAGCCCAAACTATAAGTATTACTGATTTACCTAATCAGTCACCGTTAATTTAATCAGTCTCTTTTGATCACTAAATTAATTCCAAATTATTTATTGATCAATACAAATTAAATAATATGATTTTTCAATTAATATATTTTCATATAATATATTAATAAATCACAAATAACCTCTTTCTCAAATATCCATCCTATCAAATTGCTATGGTGAAGGCAACCCAAAAGGACCATGCTACTATCGGGTCAAGTACATACCAATTATTGTAACACCCCATTTATTAAATAAACAAATAAATTAATTAATGAATGTATAGTAGCCCTAAAATCAATAATTATATAGCAAGGTGTTGGTTTTAGGAATCCAAATGTCATAAGTTGGATTATTCGGGGTTTAAAGTATAAATTCGAGATTGATTTTGTAAAGATTTTAGAAGGAGGGGGGGTATTTGGTGAGTATTAGACTTAATTTGTAAAGGATTTCAGGAGGCAGGGTTAAAAAGGTAATTATTGGATTTGCTTTGCAAAAGATTCTCAAGTGGAGGGCTATTTGGTGAGTTTTGGACCTAAAATGGAAGGAAATTATGGAATCAAGGGCTAAAAGGTAAGTTTGAGGCTTAATTTGAAAGGATCCCATGAGGGACGGATCATTTATGTAGTCATGGCAATCATTCCCATGGAGTCGGGTATATAAGCCTAAGGAACCCTAACCCTAAACAGATGTGCAGCCGTCACTCTCCATCCTTATGCCTCCCACTACAGGCCGCCACCCCACCCTCTTGCTCTTCCAACCACCGCAACCACCGCCATGTCGTGTGTCACAACCACTGTTGTTCCAAGGTTGCTGAAGACGAAGATCACGAGGGAGGACGGCATTCAAACAAAGATGGAGAGGCACTAGTCGATAGCGCTACCGCCGCCGCCACCTTCGGCCGATGGCGTCGCTGCTGCTGCTGTCCCTTCGACGACGACGGACGAGACGATGCCATGGCTGCTTCTGGATCTCAGACGATGCTTACTTGTGGAGGCTACCTTACTGTCACCGAGAATGAGCCCTTGAAGACCACCCTTCCTTGTGTGCTGCTGCCTACCGCCGTCGACCGTCGTTGTGCCGCCATTGCTGCCGTTTGTGTTGTCGCTGTGAGCCACCAGGTGGGTGGCAGGGTCCAATTCGCAAGCCATAGGGGGGGTGTAATCTATTTGGTCGGAAAGCCAAGAAAAGGCCACCACCACCACAGTGAGGTGGTGGTTGCCGCCACTCACCACCGTCGGGCACCACAAGGTGGCTGTGTGTGAATTTTATTTTTGATGTGTTATTTTGGGTTAAGCATTGTAAAATGTAATTAGAGATTAGTATAATGAAAAGAAAACTCAAACCACCACCGTAGGGTGGTGGCTGCCGCCTCCTGCCACCACCAGCCGCCGTGTTGGGTGGCGGTGTGCTTGTTGTGTTTGATTCGTTGGGATGTTTGGACAAAGGGACTAAACCCTAGTGGGCCCAATGAAACCCTAATGGGCCCATTGAAGCCCTAATTGACCTAAAAGCCCAAACATGTGACTAATGGGCCTAATGAACCCTAATTGATCAAAAGACCTAACTATTGGGCCTATTGGGCTTAGACGGGGATGGAAACCCTAATTGGGGTTTAGAAAACCCTAATATTGGAATTATGGGCCTTGGACTTATTGGGACCCACTTGTGGGCCATTGGAATGGAGCTTGTGAATTACACCCGAGCACACTATATGATTTGTCTAGTAGAGTGATGGACTTATTGGATTAAGTCCTTAATGGGTTAAGTGAGAAACACTTAACCCTAATTGTCATTTTATGTGAAACCATAATTTCACTTTGGCTTTAAGTTGGGCCTTTGTAACATACACGTTCAGTAATCGTATTATGTAATTTTAAAAGTAAATAATATATTTAAATATTATATGATTATGAGCGTTGAATTCTAACAGATACTTTTACTAGAATTGAAGTAAAACTATGTTTAGAATCGTTCAGAAAGTGATGAGAAATCTTATAAGATTCCAATCAAAAGTTAACTATTGAAATTAACGAAAACATAAAGTTGAAAATAAGTAAAATTATATTATTGAAAGTTGTAAAGAATATCGTTAGAAACATTTAGGCGAAAACCTCATCGAAATTCGAGCTATAAGAAGAAGTTATGACTCCTTAAAGTTTCGCGACAGAACCGGCTCGACGCCGTATGACGTAAAAAGTGAGTTTTTAATAAACTACTTTTTTAGCTTTAGTGATCTTAATAAAAGTCGTAGTATTCGTTAAACCGAGAATTTTCATAAAAAGAACATCCAAATCTGACTCCGTATGAAGAAGTTATGATTTTTCTAAGATTCGGTATAGCAGTAGACAGCTAAAAACTCGAAATAAAGATCGAGTTATTTTTAGCCGACACAACCTAAACGAGAATCGAATATCTCGTCAATAGTAGTACAACAGTAAAAAGACAGAAGAAAACGGACGTCGGATGAAGAAGTTATGAATTTTTAACAGACTTTTCCTGTCCCGGCCTGTTAAAAATATAACTTTAAAAATAAATTCAAAATTAGCCAACGGAGTCTAAACGAAAGTTGTAGAGTATAATCTCACCTACGCGTGGATATAAATAACGTTAAAAATGGAGCTCGTATGCGAAAGATACGAATTTATGAAGTTTATGGCCCAAATATCAAGACTAGTCTGAGGAGGTACGCCCCGCGTAGAGGCTTACGCCCAACGTTCGCATGGCAGGGCCTCGGATTAACCACATCACCCGTATTTGCATGGTAACCACATAGCAGACATGTCCGAGCCACGTGCTCTCCTTTCTGAGAATCGGACGCGTGTCTCGTACGCCCCGCGTCCTGCGAGACTACGCCCCGCGTAGTAAGGTGCTTCGGACCCTATATAAGGGATGCGAGGTTGTCCGTATTTTGGTTGCCATTTTTCAATCTCTTTCACTCTAAAACCCCTCTCTAGCCTACTTTTAACCCCCGAAGTCCCGGTATCATCCCCGACACCCGAAGCAAGTCCCGACGCTCTGAAGTTCCCGAGAAAATCATATTTTCAAGTCGAAACTCTGCCCGCACAAGGCCCGGTTTTCAACTAAAATCTACGGTTTCGTCATAGAAAGTCATTTTCAGAGTCGAAGTGTTGCCCAAATTATCATTTATTCCTTCGGTTATTTCACGATGAGTTCAATATATAGGAACAATTGTATGTTATGTGTTATATGTTCAATATGCTTTCCTGTGTTATTCTGGTTTTATGAATTTGGCTATGTAAAGCATGACTTGTATACTAACGAAGCTATACCTTTGACTTGAAGTGTATGACATAAGCATCACTTGGGTACTGATCTGTAGCCTTTGACCATGAAGTGAATGATTAAACATTCCTTTGGCATTGGCAGAAGGCTAGGCAGGGCTGAAAGCCTATAATTTGTTAGCCAAAATGTTTATTCAGAAATTGGTTATTTTTCCATGCCATATGGCCAAAAGTCTTATTGATGTATATCAAGTATTGAAATTGTTATGTCTCATTGATTGTAAATCTTTGAATCAGATTATTTGTTGATATGGAAAGCATGTCATATGATACTCATCTGCCTTTGTTGTTCTTTGTCCCCCTTTGTTCTGTCATGTTGATATATATATATATATATATATATATATATATATATATATATATGGCATAACGTTATATTGTATCTATTATTGAACTCACTAAGCGTCACCGCTTACCCCTCTCAGTGTTTAACAATTGCAGGTAATAAGCATCCAGTATAGTTATATACTGATAGAAGATTTTGAATAGTTAAAACTATTACTTTTGTATTTAGTACTCATGTATGTATAAAACTATAATATCCTGGGTAGTTATGTAATATATAACACTTTGTAATAGTCTAAATAGTCGGTTTGTATCCAGTCTTTGTAATCAAATTATCAATGTAAAATATTATTTATGAATATGCATGTAGCATGTTTTGATATAATTTGGAGTGATAACAATGTCTTTAGTATGAAATTTTGGGTCTTTCAGCCTTCCTATTGAGCTTTGGTGATTGGGCTATTGATGGGTCATCCAAGAACAAGCAAATGGACTGGAATAATTTAATGGGCTTTATGGTAAGGCCCATGTGAGGGGTTTTGGCCCAATTTGGAAAATTGGGCCATAGATGGGCCATATTAGGCATTTATGATTATGAGATATTGGGCCATTAGAAATGCCAAATGTTTGGACTGGACTAATTGGTTGGGCCTTAGAATAAGACCATGTAAAGGTTTGGGTCCAATTTGGAAAATTGGGCTTTGACTCATAGTTGACTGTTGGGCCTTTGGTTTGGGCCTTGGGCTTGGATCAAGCCAAGTTAGGGTAGAGTAGTCTTTTACCCCTAAGCATGGACTTATGGTTATGTATTGGAACCCAATTATTAATTGGGTGTTATTTTGATGTTGACAGTTCGGGAACCTGTCATCTAACAGCTGGGGTTGTGTCTACGGGACTTCAGTAGTGTGGTGTGAGTTACCCTCCAGTAGGTGTGGGTCTACGGCCATAATGTTGGCCCACTAGTAGGAGTAGTTTGTTAGATGATTGTCTTTGTGATATTTATCTGGTGTGCTGTTATCTGATATGCTTTATGTGCTAGGATGCTATGACATATGTGTTAGTAGTGGTAGGGGTGATATAGTCCCTAGTTACCGGTTGAAAGATACCGAAGGGGTAGATAGTACCCATGCATGCCTAGCAGTATGATCATGATATGTTATTATGTGATAGTGGTAGGGGGTGAAATAGTCCCCGGTTGCCGGTTGAAATTACTGAAGGCAGTTACCAGTTGAAAGATACCGAAGGGGTAGACAGAACCCATGCATGATATGTTATAATGTGATCAATATGCTTATAATATGTTATTATGTGATAGTGGTAGGGGGTGAAATAGTCCCCGATTACCAGTTGAAAGATACCGAAAGGGGGAGGGGCGGTTAGCTCCCGGTTACCGGTTGAAAGATACCGAAGGGGAGGTTAGCTGCCGGTTACCGGTCGAAAGATACCGAAGGGGAGGTTAGTTCCTGGTTACCGGTTGAAAGATACCAAAGGAGAGGTTAGTTCCCGGTTACCGATTGAAAGATACCGAAGGGGAGCCCAGTTCCCAGCTATGCCAGACAGATACCGGTTGAAAGATACCGAAGGATAGACATTATGTGATATGTGGTATGAAGGGGGAACTCACTAAGCTTCGTGCTTACGGTTTTCAATTTTGGTTTCAGGTACTTTGTTTTCAAAGGAAAGGAGACGACTTGATCACAGCGCATCACACCATGTTTTCCGCACATGAGATCTTTGGGATTACACTCTGATATTGTTTTATGATAATATGCTTTGATTACTGACACTTTGGTTTTGACATGGGATGATTTTATAGATGTTTTTATACTATTGGTTTTATAATAACCTAATTAAAAATGAAATTTTTGGCCTGAAATTTTGGGATGTTACAATTATAGTTATGGGCTTAGACACCTAATCCAACAAAAACCACATGTGTTTTCAACGCACTAATGATCATCCCTCTGCACCCACCGAGCATTTATTTCATCTTCGTATGGAAGGAATTCGTCATAAAGAACTTGAAAGAGGATACCGTGTGTTGATTTCTCTTGAGCTTAGCAAAAGATTGGAGGATCTTCAAATTGATGAATTCAAGTGGGTGAAGCCTGAAATCTTGAAAGAAGCTGATAATATTTACAATGGTTCTTTTGATTACTCCTCCGAAGAAGATTAGTTTTGACATCATCAGATAGGAGAGATTGTAAGGTCACACCTTATGATCTGATGAGTCAAACACTTTATACGCTGACCACCAGTGCCAACGCCAACATCAGCATCATCGCCATTGCCTCAAGACCTTATCAGCGTCAGCGTCTAGATTATGATCTTATGTAATCTTTGTATATTAGACAATTATGCGGATATGTATAGAATAGATAACAGATCCGATATCTTGGTGATAAGGATTAATTTTTATTATAGGTTAGATATAATCCCTTGAGTAAAGGGATATACTAATATAGTTTAGTATATATTCAACATTAAGGTGAAACCTTAATGTATGTCTTGGTGACCGTCTTTGTGACATTCGTTATCTTAGTGAGAACAACCCCTTTCTTGGTGAAAGACATCTTTTTGATTAACTCATTTCCTTTACATTTTCTATTATTTATTTTGCTTAGTTAATTTGTTCTTTGTTAGTTATACTTGAAGTGTATCCGTTCGATACAAACCTTCACACAGAGACATATAGCATCCTAAAACAAAATCCATTAGGCCGTCATTGGTGCCTTCGACCCACAAGTGTAGTGAGAAGACTCACCCGACTCACAAAATCAACTAACCACACATCTACTGCACGCGAACGACAATGTGACACAACTATTAAATCAAACAAGTCGTTAGTCTACTCTCAAAAATTAGCTAATTTGACCAAATTCAAATCAGGTCAACAGGTCAACACGTAAGGTCAAAGTCAATGCTCAAAAACCTCAACATTGAACCTCACATCATGACCAACCCTTGGTCACATCGTGAGGACTCACTCAGTCCGATTCCACTTAATTTACTCCAACTCAAGTAACTCAGTCACGGACAACTCATTCATCACAAGCCACGACGTGAGCAATCCTCAGTCACATCGCGAGCATAACAGAAAACCTCAAACACGGGGATCTTTTCATGGTCACGTCGTGACACCCTCAGTGTCACGTCGTGATTTCAGTCTGAATCATTCTCTTAATAATTCGAGTCCTTAAACCATTAAGTCTCCAATCCTAACTTTTCTAGAAACTCAAGAGGACTCCAAAGGTCCATAAAAATGCTTACTTTATGGACATGCATGCTCCATGCATCTCCTTAATCCATTCTAGTTCAAAAGTAAATAGATAACACCAAAACTCTCATGCATGACTCCAATATTCCACCAACTTCTAGATTCGGTCCTTATAATACTCAAGGGAACCTTAGAATCCTTAAAGTTGCTAACTTTATGGGCCCTTTCCATTCAAACTTGCTCAAACATGAAGAACATGGGAAAAAAGCCTAAATATAGCAACATAGATTAATAGAATCTGAGTCTTTGACACTTACAAAGGTCCAGAAAGAATATGAGATGATGATGATGATTTTTCCTTGCAAACTCCACTAACAGAACACATTATTCTCCTTATTCTCTTCTTCTTCAAGCTAGCAAATGCACAAAAATGGCTAATAATCACCAAGAGGGTTATGATTAGGGTTTCTTAAGGTTAGAGAGTGAGGGAGGCTGTGGATGAGCAACCCTAGCCCCCTCACTCCTTTAAATACCTGAAAACTAGGGTTTTTGTAACGCCCTGACTCTCATGTAATAATTTTATGGCTTTAATTTTCATAAATTTCAAGGTCTACTCGACGAGTTGGATGCCCTGACTCGTCGAGTAGAAGCGGATTGGGCCACATGTTTAAGTGACCTACTCGCCGAGTCTAAGATAGGACTAGACGAGTAGGAGCTGGAGGATGAAACCCTAATTTTCGGGGTTTTGCATCCTATTTAAAGAATCATTAGCCTCCTTTAGCCCTCTTACAGCCTCTTGAGAGTCCAGCAAACCCTAATCCGTTTGTGTGCTCCATTCTTGTGTGTTTCAATCTTTGGAAGGTGGACATTAGTGAGAAGAGCTTGGAGAGCAAGTTACTAGAAGCAAGGAATATGTAGGGATCTGAAATCTACCTCAGTTAGCATCTTTTGGAAGGTATCAAGTCGTTACCTTGACCTCATTTCATTCTAGATCTCATTTGGTTAAAGATTAGGGCTTTTCTAGCATATTAAGAAGCTATTCTTGGGTATGAGCTAAGATCTGAAGTTGTAACTTCAGATTTTAACTCTCTTTGGTCTCTAAGTCCATAAAGCTTTCAGATTTAACAAGTATGGACCTCTCCTTAAGTGTAAAGCTCCATTGCAAGCTTGGTTTTGACATTATGAGCCTTACATGGACGTAAAGTTTGCAACTTTACGTGATAAACATGCCTTGGGAAGCTGCATCTGCAGCATGGAACCTTAAAATGGCTTAAAAAACATCTAAATGGATAATGGACTGAAGGGACTCGACGAGTTGCATGGTCAACTCGGCGAGTCCGATGAAGATTGTCGTGCAAGGACTTCTGCATGGACTCGACGAGTCAGTGGGGTGACTCGGCGAGTCAACTGGGGTTTTCCCGACATTTGGACACGCATGAACTCGGCGAGTTGCGGGGAAACTCGACGAGTCAACCAAGGATTTCACAACTTCTCGAGTTCAGGAAGGACTCGACGAGTCGGTGAACTGCACTCGACGAGTCGGGTCAACATGGACGGTTGACCTTGACTGTTGACTTTGACTTTGACCAAGGGTTGACCAGTTTGACCTATGTGGGTATTTTGGTAATTTGGAACTTTATGGAAATGGTTTTATGGTAATTATAGGTGGTGGAGTTCGTGTCGGTGATTCGAGAGTTGAGCTTATCACTTTAGTGCGACATTTGTGAGGCGAGTTACCTCACTATACTAAGGGGTCTAAGGCACCGCGGCCGACCCATTGGATATGATATCCTAGCAGTGGTAGTATGTTGAGTATGAGTTAGTGTTGCATGCTAGTTGCTATGCCAGTTAGGTAGATCTGTAGGACTACCTGTAGTTTTATGTGATCATCTGTATGTGCATTAGTTGTGTTATATGTCGACATATTATGTGGGATAGGTTGAGGTGATACTACTCCGTGCGGTAACCAACAAACCCGGGAGCATTCCAGATACGAACTGAGGGCCAGGTGGGTCATGCAAGACTCGTAGTGTGGGCTCGGGAGCATTCCAGATACGAGCTGAGGGAGGCTCGTACTGTGGGCTCGGTGGCAATCCAGATGTGAGCTGTGGGCCCGGAAGGCAATCCAGACTCACACTGTGAGCCCATGGGTAATCCAGTATGTAGAGCTGTGGACCCATTACATGTTGTTATTTGTATATGTGTTATGTGCAGTGTATCGGTATTTTGGGGGAACTCACTAAGCCTCGGGCTTACATGTTTCAGTTTATTGTTTCAGGTACATCAGGGAATCGCGACAAGGCAAAAGTGTGATCGTACAGCTCCTCATATTTATGTTTATGTTTCTGGGATACTCTGATATTATACATTTTGAAAACAAGTTTTGTATTTGAAATGTTTCAAAAGTTTAGATCTGGCACGATTTTTTATGGGTGTTATAGTTTTTTTGGTCATCAGGTGATTGTCATGTCGTGACTATTACATGGTCACGCCGTGACCTCATAAATGCTCAACCTGCAAAATAAGGCCATGTCACGACGTGACGGTACATACCTCACGCCGTGACCTACACAAAATGCAAAATACTAAGAATTTAGTACCTCGAGGATCCGAATGTTACAATATATATATATATATATATATATATATATATATATATATATATAATGGTTCTAAAAGGCGCATCATGACATTCTACGACACAAGACATGGTATAGCTATCTCGAAAATGTCCAAGCTGGGTTTTTTAAGCGTGACGACGCGTCCTAATGCGAAATGCCACACATTATTTTTAGTTTTTAGTTTTTTGTGTTGTTTTTTTGATCGAGAATGAAATAATTGAGTTGTAACACCCAAATTTTCAAAACAATTTTTCACATTTTATAAAACACGTTTTCATTCATAATCGTTATAAAAACACCATTGTATCACATAACATCATCTCCCAAGATCATAATAAAATCTCCCCGCGTGTGTACTGATCAAGCCGGCGCCTTCCCGCGATCCTCGCTGGTACCTGAGACACATAACACAACACTGTAAGCATAAATGCCTAGTGAGTTCCCCAAAATACCACACATAACACATATTAGCCA
The DNA here is from genome assembly GCF_052849685.1 of Lactuca virosa. Lineage (NCBI taxonomy): Eukaryota > Viridiplantae > Streptophyta > Magnoliopsida > Asterales > Asteraceae > Lactuca > Lactuca virosa. The sequence continues at coordinate 12,855,483 of NC_136429.1, read as the reverse complement.
CTCGAGGCTATAACTCTGTTTGACACTCTGGTCAAAGTGTCTCTGTGGGACCCCCCAGTCCCATAACTCTGTGGGCCCTCTGGCCCTAACTCTATGGGTCCTCTGACCCTAACTCTGTGGACCTTCCGGTCCTAACTCTGAAAACTCTGTAACATACATAGCATATAACACATAGAAATCACATCATGCAAAAGCATACACAATACTCTGTCTCATAGCTCTAATTACCACTCTAGGTAAAGTATAGTGAGAAGACTCACCTCGGTTAACTCGGTAAAGCTCGAACTCTGTAAAGTCGGGTCTAGCCTCCGCCTAATCATATGAAATAAACACTCTGAATCAATACATCTCCCAAGGCTAGACTATTCCTCCTCTTAGTACTCTCAGAAGGGTAAAAGACCATTTTACCCCTCTCATGGCTCAAAGACCCTAAAGTTGACCAAACCCTAAAAGTCAATAAAGGTCAACGGTCAAACTTTGACCCGACTCGCCGAGTGCACTTGGGCGACTCAGCGAGTCTACACGTGCCCACTATCTTTCTGATCTCGCATGACACGTCGAGTCTTTCCCCTTACTCGACGGGTGACACCTGGCATGAATCGCGGGGCCACCCCGACTCAACTCGCCGAGTCTGTTCATGGACTCGGCGAGTTCCGCCTTGAACTCCAGTCCTCTAATTCCCTCCGACTCACTGAGTCAACCCTATGCTCCACGAGTCGTCACAGATTGCGAGTCGCGGGGCTACCCGACTCTACTCGTCGAGTCCGTTCATGGACTCGGCGAGTTCATTCCATGCACATCCTCAAACAACTTCCTGAGGTCAGATCCAGTCCTCTAACCAATATATCTATCATTCCCAAACCCAATAACCACGTAAAGTTTCCATCTTGATGCACATACAACATCTATTTGATCATATATGATGATTTAGCCCCAAATATCATAACTCAAGGTCATAGCCTCCATTGTTATTCAAAAAGCTTAATGAATAAGGCTCTCTGGACCTCTATGGATCCAGATCCAAAGCCTCCTCATCATAAGGGACTATTTGGGCTTCAAATCTAAGCAACAAAGGGTCTAAGAAACCCTAAATCCATATGATCGTCATAAGAACAGAAGAGGAGTCGAATTACTACCTCAAATGTGAAGATCTTAGCTCCAAATCCACAGAATAGCAATCTCCTATGCTTCCTCTTGGCTAGTACCTCCTTCTTCTTGCTAAACAACACTCCCAAGGTCAAAAAAATGGCTTCCTTCCTCTCCCAAAACGCTCAAGCACTCTAGGGTTTCTCTCTATGACTGGTGACCTCAAATGGCGGCCATAAGGGCCTTTAAATAGTCCCCAAACCCGAGAAATTAGGGTTTCATTAAACAGCGTGGACTCGCTGAGTCCACGTATGGACTCGCCGAGTCCAGTCATTAACCAGGATGGAGATTCGCGACTCTACTCGGCGAGTCTGAGCGCCTACTCGCCGAGTCTCTCTCCAAAACTCAATAAAATACATAATTTAAGATACCTGGGAATCCGGATGTTACAATTCTCCCCCACTAGAATCAGACTTCGCCCTCGAAGTCTCACTCAACAAATAACTCTGGATACTGCTCGCGCATCTCTAACTCCGGCTCCCAGGTCATTTCAGAACCCTTCCGATGTTGCCACTGGACTTGAACCAATGGCACCTCCTTGTTTCTCAAAGTCTTGATCCTTCGATCCACAATCTCAACCGGTCTCTCAACATAATTCAGGCTCGCATCCACCTGAATTTCCTCTAACGGAACCACTGCCGACTCATCAACGATACACTTCCTCAACTGAGACACGTGGAAGGTATCGTGAATCTGGCTCAACTCCGTAGGTAGCTCCAAACGATACACTACCCTGCCCACCCTGGCAGTTACCCTGAAAGGACCAATATACCGAGGTCCCAACTTACCCCTCTTCCTGAATCGGATCACCCCCTTCCAAGGAGATACCTTCAGGAGTACTAAATCACCAACCTGGAACTCAAGCCCCGAGCGATGTCTGTCCGCATAACTCTTCTGGCGGCTCTGAGCGGTCAACAACCTCTGTCTGACCTGCTGAATCTACTCAGTCGTCTGAAGTACTATCTCTGTACTACCCATCACACGCTGCCCGAACTCACCCCAGCAAATAGGAGTCCGACACCTCCTCCCATACAACAGCTCAAAGGGTGGCATACCGATGCTCGAATGATGGCTGTTGTTATAGGAAAACTCAGCCAAGGGCAAGTATGTGTCCCAACTCCCTCCGAAATCCAACACACATGCCCGAAGCATGTCCTCGAGCGTCTGAATCGTCCGCTCACTCTGCCCATCTGTCTGGGGGTGGTATGCGGTACTAAAATGTAGCCTCGTACCCAACTCCTCATGAAACTTCTTCCAGAATCTGGAAGTGAAACGCACATCTCGATCTGAGACGATCGAGATCGGCACTCCATGCCGTGATACCACCTCCCTCACGTACAACTCTGCCAACCTCTCACTGATAGCAAGGAAGTGAGCGCTCTTCGTCAACCTGTCCACAATCACCCAAATTGCATCGACGCCCCTCGCAGTCCTTGGCAATTTGGTGATAAAATCCATGGTAATCTGTTCCCACTTCCACTCGGGAACCTCCAACGGCTGCAACTTACCATGCGGCCTCTGGTGCTCGGCCTTAACCCTGCGACAGGTCAAGCACCTCTCAACAACCCATGCTACATCCCTCTTCATACAGGGCCACCAATAATCTCTTCTCAGGTCCAAATACATCTTAGTGGCCCCCGGATGGATCGAAAACCTCGATCGGTGTGCCTCCTCCATCAATATGGTACGTGCCCCGCCCACAAATGGCACCCAGATCCGACCCTGGAAGGTCATAAGCCCTCTGCTATCGGTAACAAACTCCGATACATATCCGATAACCCGCTCTCTCTTGCGGTTCTCCGGTCTCACGACCTCAGCCTGGGCCCCTCGGATGGTGTCCAACACCGGAGTCATCACTGTCAATCTCATACAAACGTCCCGTATCGGGGCGCTCTCCGCCCTACGACTCAGGGCATCGGCTACAACGTTAGCCTTGCCCGGGTGGTACAGGATCTCACAATCGTAATCCTTTACCACGTCCAACCATCTCCTCTGGCGCATATTCAGGTTAGGTTGATCCATCAAGTACTTCAAGCTCTTGTGGTCCGTGTATATGGTACACCGAACCCCATACAGATAGTGACGCCAGATCTTGAGGGCGAACACTACAGCCCCCAACTCCAGATCGTGGGTGGGATACCTCGTCTCGTGAGGCTTCAGCTGCCTCGATGCGTATGCTATCACATGCCCTCTCTGCATCAGCACCGCTCCCAGCCCCGATATCGATGCGTCACAATACACCACAAAGTCCTCCATCCCCTCCGGAAGGGCTAACACTGGGGCTTCGCACAGTCTCTGGCGAAGTGTCTCGAAGGAGGCCTGCTGCTCTGGTCCCCATGAAAAAGCAACACCCTTCCGGGTCAACCTGGTGAGTGGCACGACGATCTTGGAGAAATCCCTGATAAATCTCCGATAATAGCCAGCCAACCCTAAGAAACTCCTGATCTCGGTGGGGGATCTCGGCACCTCCCAACTCATAACCGCCTCAATCTTGGCCGGGTCGACCAATATCCCATTCTGGTTAACGAGGTGCCCTAGGAACTGGACCTCTCGTAACCAGAAATCATACTTGGAGAATTTGGCATAAAGCCTCTCCGATCTCAAAACTCCAAGTAACTCTCTCAAATGCTCCTCATGCTGCTCTCTGGATCTCGAATACACCAGTATATCATCGATGAACACGATCACCGAACGGTCCAACATCGGTCTGCATACTCTGTTCATGAGATCCATGAACGCCGCCGGTGCATTGGTGAGCCCGAAAGGCATCACCACGAACTCGTAATGCCCGTAACGAGTCCTGAACGCTGTCTTCTGGATATCCTCATCTCGTACTCTCATCTGATGATATCCAGACCTCAAGTCGATCTTGGAAAACCAAGACGCTCCATGCAACTGATCGAATAAATCGTCGATCCTCGGTAAGGGGTAACGGTTCTTGACCGTCAGTTTGTTCAGCTCCCGGTAATCAATGCACATCCGGTGTGAACCATCCTTTTTCTTGACAAAAAGGATCGGCGCTCCCCACGGCGAGCTACTCGGCCGTATAAACCCCTTCCCCAGCAGCTCCTGCAGCTGCGAGGATAACTCCTGCATCTCTGGTGGCGCAAGGCGATAGGGCGCCTTGGCGATAGGCGCTGCCCCCGGAACCAAATCAATACGGAACTCTACCTGCCTCTCGGGAGGCACACCCGGCAACTCCTCGGGGAAAACATCTGGGAACTCGCGCACTATCGGGACCTCATCGATCGACCTCGGTCTCTCTGCATCTACTCTCGTATCCACCACATAAGCCACAAACCCACTACAGCCCTGCTGTAAACTCTGCCTCGCTCTAGCGGCCGAACAAAATGCTGACCCAGAACGGGAACCCTCGCCGTACACCATAAGTACTCCCCCACTGGGGTCTCGTATCGTCATCAACTGTCGCTCACAGTCAATCACAGCTCCGAAACGGCTCAACCAATTCATGCCCACTATGACACATACGTCCCCCATAGCAATCGGGACCAGATCTATCGGAAACTCGACACCGAAGATCTCGAGTACACATCCTCGAATCACATCAGTAGCATACACCGCTCGCTCGTCAGCTATGGAAACTCGTAGAGGTCGACTCAACGCCTCACGCTGGGTACTGATGTGCTGACTAAACGCTAGTGACACAAAAGACCGACTCGCACCCGAGTCAAATAACACCAAGGCAGGTACAGAACACACAAGAAATGTACCTACGCATATCACAGTATAAGCATAACACTACAAACTCAAAATAAACAGAGGAAAGAATACATACCAGCTACCACATTGGGTGCTGCGCGGACCTCCTCCGTTGTCAACTGGAAGGCTCTCCCGCGAGCCTTCGGTGCCTCAGCCTTCGCCGGCCGACTCTCTGTAGCTCGAACAGCAGCAGGAGCAGATCCCTGAGAAGCTCCCTGAGCTGACCCTCGTAACTGTGGACACTCGGCCTTCCGGTGTCCGGTCTGGTTGCAGTGAAACAGACTGCAAACCCCTTGGGGCAATCCTTGGCCATATGCCCCTCCTTGCCACATTTGTAGCAAGACCCTGCTCTGCACACTCCATCATGACTCTTGCCGCACTTGCCACAAGTGCGGCCCCTCTGGCTCCCTGATCTCGAATCGGCAGGCTTGGCCCGCTTGGCTGCCGGCTGAGACTGTGCCGGTCGCCGATCCCTCCCCTGAGACTCCGCCTCCTCCCTAGCCTGAGTCTCCAGCTCTATCTCCCTCTTCCGGGCATTTGCCTGAAGCTCGGAAAATGTCCGGTACGTCGAGTTCGCCACGAACTCTCGTATATCCCTCCTCAAAATGCTCAGATATCGGCTCATACGTGCCTGCTCGGAGGACACGTGCTCTGGGCAGAACATCGCCCGCTCATGGAACATCCTGGTGATCACTGTAACAGACTCTGTACCCTGCTTAAGGGTCAAAAACTCCTGGGCCAAACGCTCCCTCTCCACCTAGGGAACATACTCTTCTCGGAACATAGCAGTGAACCTCTCCCAGGTCACTGCAACAAGCTCAGTAGGCGAATAGTGCGCCGTCACAAACTTCCACCAGTCCTTCGCTCCCAAGTGAAGCTGGTTCAACGCGAACCGGACTCTCAAATGCTCTGGAGATGAGCAGGTAAAGAAACACCCCTCAATGTCTGATATCCACCTCATCGCTGCAATCGGGTCCTGGGTCCCATCAAACTCCGGTGGTTTTGTGTTGCTGAACTCACGAAACAGCAACGCATCACCACCCTGCGGCCTAGTCGCAGCTATAGCTGCAGTGGCCGCAGCAACCGCAGCCTCAGAAAGAGCAGCGTATCTCTCGTCAAATGTCTCTATCAGTGTGGTCTTGATAGACCCGAACATCTCTGGTATCTCTGCCCTGATGGCCGCAGCCACCTCCTCATGAATGATCCTACGGATCTCCTCATCACTAGTACCGCTGCTCTCTGGTGTGTGGCGTGTCCCAACCATGATGTCTCTGAAATACAACATAATAAATATCAGGGACTCGCTCGAGTATACTCGCACTCGATAACTCCACCCTACTTGCTCCTTAGTACCCAATGGATTCTTACTTAGGGTGCGCACTGCTCCGGTGTCTTCAGTAGTACGGGCCCTATACTACCGTCCACACCGCATCAGCATCCACTCTAAGTCCTCCTCCTTGGATCCCAAGTCCCAAGTACTCTACTCTCTTTAACCATATGCTACTCACTAGCAGCTCTCTCATAAACTCCTCGCTGCTATCTAAACACTCTCAAGTATCCCTAGCAGCAAAACTCCTAGACTAAGGCATCACATATCAGGCCACTCTAGTCCTAATAAGAATACCTAGTCTACTCTAGCATGCATAGCATAACTCATCATATATCATAACATAATATATCTCATAACACTAATTACAAGGGTATTTTGGGAAATCACCGTTCGGGCGCTGGCTGATCGTACACACGGCTCTGCTCTGTTTGTCTCAAAACTCTTTTTACTCTTTTATAAAGTTTTTAGTCATCAAAATTTCTCTCAAATCCTCAGTTTGAGTTCAGATACGCCCGAAGATGAATCCGAATCCCTCAAACCAAGGCTCTGATACCAACTTGTAACACCCAAATTTTCAAAACAATTTTTCACATTTTATAAAACACGTTTTCATTCATAATCGTTATAAAAACACCATTGTATCACATAACATCATCTCCCAAGATCATAATAAAATCTCCCCGCGTGTGTACTGATCAAGCCGGCGCCTTCCCGCGATCCTCGCTGGTACCTGAGACACATAACACAACACTGTAAGCATAAATGCCTAGTGAGTTCCCCAAAATACCACACATAACACATATTAGCCACTCGAGGCTATAACTCTGTTTGACACTCTGGTCAAAGTGTCTCTGTGGGACCCCCCAGTCCCATAACTCTGTGGGCCCTCTGGCCCTAACTCTATGGGTCCTCTGACCCTAACTCTGTGGACCTTCCGGTCCTAACTCTGAAAACTCTGTAACATACATAGCATATAACACATAGAAATCACATCATGCAAAAGCATACACAATACTCTGTCTCATAGCTCTAATTACCACTCTAGGTAAAGTATAGTGAGAAGACTCACCTCGGTTAACTCGGTAAAGCTCGAACTCTGTAAAGTCGGGTCTAGCCTCCGCCTAATCATATGAAATAAACACTCTGAATCAATACATCTCTCAAGGCTAGACTATTCCTCCTCTTAGTACTCTCAGAAGGGTAAAAGACCATTTTACCCCTCTCATGGCTCAAAGACCCTAAAGTTGACCAAACCCTAAAAGTCAATAAAGGTCAACGGTCAAACTTTGACCCGACTCGCCGAGTGCACTTGGGCGACTCGGCGAGTCTACACGTGCCCACTATCTTTCTGATCTCGCATGACACGTCGAGTCTTTCCCCTTACTCGACGGGTGACACCTGACATGAATCGCGGGGCCACCCCGACTCAACTCGCCGAGTCTGTTCATGGACTCGGCGAGTTCCGCCTTGAACTCCAGTGCTCTAATTCCCTCCGACTCACTGAGTCAACCCTATGCTCCACGAGTCGTCACAGATTGCGAGTCGCGGGGCTACCCGACTCTACTCGTCGAGTCCGTTCATGGACTCGGCGAGTTCATTCCATGCACATCCTCAAACAACTTCCTGAGGTCAGATCCAGTCCTCTAACCAATAGATCTATCATTCCCAAACCCAATAACCACGTAAAGTTTCCATCTTGATGCACATACAACATCTATTTGATCATATATGATGATTTAGCCCCAAATATCATAACTCAAGGTCATAGCCTCCATTGTTATTCAAAAAGCTTAATGAACAAGGCTCTCTGGACCTCTATGGATCCAGATCCAAAGCCTCCTCATCATAAGGGACTATTTGGGCTTCAAATCTAAGCAACAAAGGGTCTAAGAAACCCTAAATCCATATGATCGTCATAAGAACAGAAGGGGAGTCGAATTACTACCTCAAATGTGAAGATCTTAGCTCCAAATCCACAGAATAGCAATCTCCTATGCTTCCTCTTGGCTAGTACCTCCTTCTTCTTGCTAAACAACACTCCCAAGGTCAAAAAAATGGCTTCCTTCCTCTCCCAAAACGCTCAAGCACTCTAGGGTTTCTCTCTATGACTGGTGACCTCAAATGGCGGCCATAAGGGCCTTTAAATAGTCCCCAAACCCGATAAATTAGGGTTTCATTAAACAGCGTGGACTCGCCGAGTCCAGTCATTAACCCGGATGGAGATTCGCGACTCTACTCGGCGAGTCTGAGCGCCTACTCGCCGAGTCTCTCTCCAAAACTCAATAAAATACATAATTTAAGATACATGGGAATCCGGATGTTACATGAGTTTTGTTAACTTTTCCATATTAAGGTGCTGTTTGTTTTTTCTGAGACAAAATGTCTGCAGTCTGCGGACCATATCTGCAGACCTCTGCAGTAGAAGAGGTGGACCAAACGTCTGCAGTCTGAAAGAAGAAGACTGTTTGTTTTTTAACATCTGCAGACTGCTAAAATAAACTAAAATCTAATTAAACCATTTTTTTTTAAACTTAAAAAAAAATTTCAATAACTTTATGACTTTATTATAGATAATTAACAAATATAGATCGACTTTTATGTATTATTGTATAAAAAATGAAAATAAAATGGTACAAATTAACGTATATATTTGATAAAAACCAACAAACTTTGGTCTTAAAGATATACCTAAACATTGTAATTAAGGATAAAAGAATTTAACACCTAAAATGGATGGAAATAAACTTTGATTTTAAATGAAATTTTCATTTTAAATTTTCAATTAAATCAATTAAAAACTGGCCATAAATATTTATCGCAAGAAACGAATGATATTGCAATAAATAATGTTTTATAAAATTTGGCACAAAAAATATAGGACAATATTTCGTTTTTTTTTCATATCTATATAAACAGCTCTAACGACCATTATTGTAATTAAATTTTTATTTGTAAATTTGTCACAAAAGTTATGATTGTGTCGTCAAACCTTTTTTCTTTAAGTATTGTAACTTTTTTTTCCAAATTATTTATCATAGATAAAGTTGGAATAAATCTAAGTTAAAAAAAAAAAACTAAGATATATGTGTTTTTCAGGCTATAAGATGTCTGAAGATGTTTGAAGACTCTGTCTGCGCCAAGAATAGGACGCACATACCATTTTAGGTCTACAGTCTTCAAAAAAAACAAACAGTCTGCGAAGTCTAATGTCTGCGCGTGGTCTGCACGTGCAGACAGAAGAAGCCAAAAAGATCTGCAGAAAAAAATAAACAACACCTAATTGTTGATATAACAATTTTAAAAACTTGATATAATTCTATAATCATGTGATTTATATTTTTTAATGTATACAAATTTGTCACTTCTTGAAAAACACAATGACTCATCATGGCTTGAAGCTTGATGTTGCCATCCCGCAACGCTTCACGCTATCGAAACAACTACAAATATTGAGGACATGTTGACTCTAAGGGCAGAGGAGTGGAAGAACCTTGAGAATAAAAGGAAACCGAAGGATTCATATGGATCCCACAAGAAGACTCATTTTATGAAAAACGATAATATCATAGGCTAAGTTGTGTGATAAATGTAAGAAGAATCAACCGAGAGCATGTGATGTAAGGGTGTGTTGCGATTGCGGGGATGCTGGGAATATGAAAAACCAATGTCCAAGCGTGGACCAAAGGGCTATAATTTCCAAGAAGTGGTATACATCAATGCAAATTGCCCGAATTAAAATTATCAACCAAAAATGAACCATATGATTGCCGAGGAGAAAAATAAGACCGTTGATGGAACCAAATAATCAGGAAATGGAGTTTCTAGTATAGTTTTTTCTTTTATATTGTAGGGTTTAAATGAAAACAATTTATTTATTTTCGTAAGACGTGTTTACAATTTATTCATTGATTATATTTAAGTTAATATGGTGCTCAAAAAAATTTCATTATGTGTGAATCATAGATTATTCAAAGTTATCTTGACCGAGTAACTTTGAGATTCTCATGACATAATCCTTTTAAGAAGGAGATAATTATAATACCCGCAATTATCGTCTAGGAGCTTAAGTATTTAAAAAGAATTAGAAAGAGAGTTAATTGAGTTAAATAATATAAAACAATTAATTAATTTTTGGATTTATTTGATAAAATTAAGAGGGTATATATATAATTCCAAGGAATGAAATTGCCTAGTCCGAAAGTACCTAGAATTAATGAAAATCAGGATACGGGTAGGAAATGTGAAATTGCAGAGTCCAGGGACCAAACCTTATAGCTCGGTAGTATTCCTCATCCTTTAAGTCTTATTTATTCGGTTTAAGGCCTTGTACACCAAAAAGGCGTGATCCCCAAGTTAAAAAACGAAATTTCCTAAATTAAAGTATTATTACCCTCCGTATAATGCACCCACCGTCTTTCCTGCTCTTACATATTCCAGAAGAGTTCGAAGTTCAGAATTGAAACATCGTTCAACTTTCAGGTACGTCCTTATGAAGTCGCTTTGATTCGCATTATGACATACACCCACAAACTCTCGATTTAATCACGTATGAATATGCGTATTTCTACGTATTTAACCTAGTACACTCTGGATGAAAGCCAGAAATCAATCCTAGAACTCTTTCCTATCATTCATTTGCTTGTTAAAGTCGTTCCAAACCGTTACACTTGGTGTTTTTGTCAAAAACCTTCATATATATTATTCGTAATTATGTACACATACGGTTTTATTAGGTGAGTTATACTAAATTCCAGCCTTTGTTACACTTGGTCTTTCCTATCTATTGCAATGTTAGCCTTGACTAGGGGTGTTCTTTTGGATGGATCGGTTTGATCCGATCCAAGTGAATCCAAATTGATTTCGGTTTTCAAAACATGGATCCGAATAGTCCAAACTAAATTCAAATCTGATCCGATCCGATCCAATTACAATTCGGTTGGATCGGTTTTATAATTCGGTTTTCAAAAACCAAAACATTTTAAAACGACATATAATTATAATATTACCTAACTTTACACAAGAAGCAAAAACAAACTATTTAGAAGCAAAAACAAACTATTTAGTTGTGATTTGAAATTTATAAAAAAAACTAATAAGAAGATATATTATAGTTAAATATTTTATAGATAAAAAACTTTTGAGAGAACATGCGTATCAATGTTTTTTCTATTGTGTGAAATATTTTGAATCTATTTGAAAAAATAAATTACAAAATTAATAAATAACTATAGATATATATTAAAAATAAATAAATAATAAATGTTTATTCAGTTTTTCTGGATTATTCGGTTCTTCTTTTATAAACCAAACCAATCCGAAATCCAAAATAATAATTCGGTTTTGTTGAAAACTAATCAAAAAATCCGAATATCCGAACCAAATAGTCCAATCCAAATAATCCAATTGGATAATTCGGTTTTATCCGAATAGTGAACAACCCTAGCCTTGACTAATTAGTCTTCATTAAACAACTTGTAATCGTTTGTTTGTTTGTTTTTTTTTTTTTTTTTTTTTTTAACATCGGTTTTATGCATTGTTCATTTGGTCCTAATTAGTCTTCATTAAACAACTTTGGGATTTTTCACTATTAAATACACAGTTTGTTTTATTATTGAATGTAAACTGGTTTTGAAAATAACCAAAAAGATGTCACATTACATTTCATTTTGGTTGATATAAACTTAATGACCAAATTGGTAAATGATCTTTAACTATTGGATTTTGAATATTGGATTTTGATGTAAATGATCATATCATAAAATATTGGATTTTGAATATTTATTATATATGATATTTCTTTTATGAAGTAGCTTTTGCTAAATACAATTTTTTTGAATTTGTTTTATCATTATAAATAATCATGTTATTTTTATTGAAAAATAATGTTAACGGAAAAAATAAAACAAAAATAGAAAACCATGACCAAAATAAAAATAAAAAACCATTATCCTCTCGGCCTCTTATAAGATGTTAATGACAAGGACCAATGATCAACCAATCTTATATCATACATAATTATTTTATGAGAAATATTAAGAAAATTCGTATTTTATACCATGATTTTTTAAGTTATTTTAAATTATCAAATAATCACTAACCTATTTAAAGTTTATTTAATTTATTATATAAACGAAAAACTATTTTTGAAGTTAGTTTTCATTTTTCAATGCATAAACATCATTTAATTTTTCCTTTTAACTAAATTTCCTATTTGATATTTGTGTTATTTTGATAAAAACATGTTTAATAAAAATAAAAAAACAATAAAATTTATATAATAATTACTAAATATATCTTTCTATACTCATAATATTGAATAATACTACACTTTTATGATGAAAAACAAACAAACAACAAGACGCCTTAGCTATTTCTGAATAATAAAAATATTTAAAAAAAATAATAATTATCGATTTTGGGTTATAAGAATATTATGCATGCTTGAGCTCTATTAATGAACTCCATAACATTTAATTGAATGAAAATAAACTAAAAATATCAAATATGAATGTTATAAACATGTATTGAATGTTGATTATCTATTTAACCTATGCATGTTTTTTATTGATTTGTTATTTTACAAATATTATATATAATAATAATAATAATAATAATAATAATAATAATAATAATTAAAGGGTTAAAATAAGAATGTTATTAAATTGAGAAGATTATATATAATACTATAATAGATTAATAAGCGATTGAATAATATTAGATGATAATTAGATGTTAATAATATTAGATGAATTAGATGACAACAAAGTAAATTATCTACTTTATCAATATTTAGTATTGATAATTTTTATGTTTTTATTTTTGTTATTGAGAGCATTTTGAATGATAGTATTATTTATTTATTTATTTATTTATTTTTTTTAACTTTTAAAATTTGAACAAGTTTTTGATATGCTTTTTAGTTTTTACTATTTGAATTGTGAGTTTTTTCAATATTCTCTAACATTTTAATATTTTAATTATTTCATCAAATTTGGTTATTACATTTAATAAAATTTTTATTTTATACTTTAGTTTTGTTTAGATATTAAATAGTTAACAATTTTTTCATTAGTTAACCCGTTTAATTTAACATACAAAACAAAATGAATGTATTTTACAAAAATAAATAATGTATAATTTTCAAAACTTGAAAACAAATCCGATATAATTATTTTAATATTTTTTGCTTTGTTGTTTTTGTTACGGCTGCATAAGTTTTTGTCGTCTTTTTTTTTTTGTAATCATATGCGAAAATTTTATCATCTTTTATATATATTTTTAAAAAGTTCATAATTTAATATATTTTTTAATATCAAGTAATATTTTATTCAGGAAATATGACATACAACTGAAAAATAACTAATTTTCTCGGGCTAAGAATTTCTAAATTTGGATAAAAAATAGTAAAATACTCTAAAATGGACCTCTAAATTTGGGCTGTCTCATTCAACGGCCCGTCACAAGAGTATACCCAAATGACCCAATCAGTTAACGACTCATTGAAGAACAATACGATAGCGTTTAGCAAAGAAACTAGAAGAACTGAGTAGACCCTAAAAACCTTTAACCGGCGTTGAAGAAGACAACTAATGCTATGTTCCCAATTCCTTAGGCGATTCTCCCTTCATTGCCGCCGTTCGCCGTTGTGTACCACCGTTCCTCGTCACTTGTACGCCACGTCCCCATCTCCATCAGCACTGATGGGAAAGGCTGCAAACTCCGCTCCAAAGTCTTCGGTATCAATTACCAAGGACGATGCTTATCTTCAATCAGTTATCCCCAAACGAATCGAACTTTTTGAGTCCATCAAAGCTCAACAGATTGCTCATCGCCAGTCTATTTCCGGCGACCCAATCAAGTAAGTTTCGAATTCAATAAACATATTGTCGAACAGCTGGTGTGCTTAAGCTGAAATAACTGGACTGAGTGCTTGTTACTGGTTTCCGTTCTTTTACTTTTTAGGGTTACTTTACCGGATGGGACTGTGAAGGAGGGGAAGAAATGGGAAACAACTCCTTTCGATATAGCCAAGGAGGTATCCAAGAGCTTAGCGTCAAATGCTTTGATTTCTCAGGTGGATGGAGTACTTTGGGACATGTCAAGGCCCTTGGAAGGTGATTGTCAGCTCAAAATATTCACTTTTGATAGTGATGAGGGTCGTGACACATTTTGGCATTCAAGTGCTCATATTCTTGGCCAGGTACTGAACTAAAGATGAATCTGTTTTATGGGGAATGATTTCTGTGTATAACGTGGATGCTGAATTCACTTGTATAACATTGTTTTGAGCTCATTGCAGGCCCTTGAAATGACATATGGATGCAAATTGTGTATTGGGCCATGTACTACAAGAGGAGAGGTATCCTTCTAGTTCCTCATTTGATTGATCAAGTAAATCTGTCTGATATTTTTGATGCAAATTTTGTAGTAACAACAGGCTTCTTTCTCATGTTGTAACAGGGTTTCTACTATGATGGTTTCTATGGTGAACTGGGATTAAATGATGATCACTTTGACCAAATTGTTTCTGGAGCAAAGAAAGCTGTTGCTGTAATTTACATTTCCTTCTCATATAAGTTCATGAGTAGGCATATTTTTGGGTATGAGATTTAGAAAAATATCTGCATCTTTATTATGTTTTCATGTTTATTTTGCAGGAAAAACAACCTTTTGAGCGAATTGAAGTGTCACGAAAGCAGGCTCTTGAAATGTTTTCTGATAATAAGTTTAAGGTAAACTTTCTTATCTGACATGCCATATTTTCCATGGATTTGTATGTGTAACACATGTTAATTGATTATAATATTATTATTATTATTATTCTTATTCTTATCAGGTTGAAATTATTAGTGATCTACCTGAAGACAAGACTATCACAGTTTACAGATGTGGCCCGTTGGTTGATTTGTGTCGTGGGCCCCATATACCAAATACCGCATTTGTCAAAGCAATTGCTTGCTTAAAGGTAAAGTTTTTTATTTTATAAAGTGACATTAAATATGTTTATATATTTGCTTTACTCATTTATATATTCTTTTAATAAATAATATTAGGCTTCAGCAGCTTACTGGAGGGGGAACAAGGATCGTGAAAGCTTACAAAGAGTCTATGGGATATCTTATCCTGACCAAAAACGTCTCAAGGTAAATTTCTTTTCATTTACCCTTTTCTTTTCTTTTTTGTTATTATTATTATTTTTATAATGGCTTTGTTATATTTATACAGGAATACATTGCCCTGCTGGAGGAAGCCAAAAAGTATGACCACAGAGAACTGGGCAAAAAACAAGAACTTTTCTTTTTCCATCCACTTAGGTAAAGTTTCATAGATAACAATATAATCTATAGTTTATACATACATTGTAAGTAAATGTTTTTATTTTTTATTTTTCAGCCCAGGGAGTTGTTTCTTCCTTCCCCATGGTACTCGAATAACAAAAAAATTAATCGCATTTATACAAACAGAGTATGAAAAAAGAGGTTATTCAGAGGTAATTTATATATATATTTTTAAATTCATGTTGTAGTATTTCACATATAAATAATTAATGTAACATTAACATTGTTTTTTCAGGTTACCACACCAAATATGTTCAACATGCAACTATGGGAAACTTCAGGCCATGCTGCCAACTACAAAGAGAACATGTTTGTATTTGATGTAAGTCATGACTTTTCTTAATAATATATATATATATATATATATATATATATATATATATTTTTTTTTCTCAATGTAGTTTAAAGTTGTTATATATATATATATATATATATATATATATATATATATTTTTTTTTTCTCAATGTAGTTTAAAGTTGTTACATTACATTGATTTTAATGCACAGATTGAAAAGCAAGAATTTGGGCTTAAGCCAATGAATTGTCCAGGACATTGCTTGATATTTGATAACAGAGTTCGTTCGTACAGAGGTCAGCCTTCTTACTTAAATATATATATTATATAAAAATATATCTATTTTTTTTATTAACATTAATAAAGCATTTGAATTTTATAGAACTTCCACTTCGCATAGCTGACTTTGGAGTATTGCATCGCAATGAAGCCAGTGGTGCGTTGACTGGTTTGACCCGTGTTCGAAGATTTCAGCAAGTAAAATCTTATCTGCTTTTTGGATCTTTGATTTATAATTGATATATTTTGTGACAATGTCGTGTTTGTTTTTTTTTTCTTTTTTTCAGGATGATGCTCATATTTTTTGTAGAGAATCACAGGCGAGATTAAATTTATTTTTGCATCTAAACTTGTTGTTTTCCTGACATGTTTTGTTGATTTTATACAGATAAAAGATGAAGTGAAGAGTGTTTTGGAGTTCATCAATTACGCATATGATATATTTGGTTTCACTTTCGAACTGAAGCTATCAACAGTATGTCCGTCCACCTTCTTATCAATTACCAGTATGTCTATTTCCTTTCTAAAATGAATGAAGACAAAATGACGATTTTACCCTTACAGAGGCCAGAGAAGTATCTTGGAGATATAGAAACATGGGAAAAAGCCGAAACCGCCCTTGCGGATGCATTGAATGAATTCGGGAAGCCATGGCAGATCAACGAAGCTGACGGGGCATTTTACGGGCCGAAAATCGATATATCCGTTTCTGATGCCATGAAAAGAAAATTTCAGTGTGCCACACTACAGGTTATTTTTATTTATTATTCCGCCAAGGAAGGGTATTTTGGTCATTTTGTTTTAACATTATTTTATTTATAAACAGCTGGACTTCCAACTCCCTCAACGTTTCAATCTATCGTATTCGGCTGAAGATGAAAGTAAAAGGGAAAGACCAGTTATGATACACAGAGCTATTTTAGGAAGTGTGGAACGAATGTTTGCTATACTTTTGGAACATTATAAAGGAAAATGGCCTTTTTGGCTTAGTCCACGTCAAGCAATTGTTTGCCCTGTCTCTGATAAGTCACAAGCCTATGGTCAACAGGTACCTACTCTACACTACTCTACTATATAATACAATATAATGTTTTATTTATTTTTCAAATTTTCTTTGGCAGGTTATGGACCAGATTCATGAAGCTGGTTATTATGTTGACATTGATAAATCTGATAGAACAATCCAGAAAAAGGTATTGGTTTATTTGTTTTTAATAAGAAAAATAAGTAAAAGTAGACTGCTGACTATAATTGTTTTGTGTTGTAGGTAAGGGAAGCTCAGTTGGCGCAGTATAACTACATACTGGTTGTTGGTGAAGAGGAAGTCAACACTGGAAAGGTACAACACATCTTTTTTTGACAATTGCTAATGGACAAAGGGCAAAGATGTAATTTGGAACGATACAAAGAAAGGGCAAAGATGTGAAATTTGAATTGTTGTGTATTTGCAGGTAAGTGTGCGAGTGAGAGACAAGCAGGAACATTCGGTGAAAACCATTCCTGATCTTCTTCAACATTTCAAGGAAGAAGTTGCAGCTTTTCATTAGGGGTAATGCAATATTTATGGATGTTGAATGCTAGTTTTTCATTTTTGCATGGATAGAAGAAGAAGCATATGATATGATCTTTTGATTTGATATGGTTTTTCCAATATGTTAAAAAGTTTTGTATGGAAGTGTGGTTTGATTTTTGATGATTTGCAGGAATTTGCTTAATTTATTAACTAGTTTCTGACAGTTATAACTGTGTCACCTGTTTTCGGCCTAAAATTGGGCTTTTATGACCTATTTTTAGGATTTCCAAATATCTGAAACTGAAAATACAGTTAATTTTAGTACCCAATCAGTGTCTTCATGAAATCAAAATTTATCTAATCTGAAAATTCTGATAAGCACCAGAGTTTACTAATTTATAGCAAGGGTCAAAAAGGACAATTGGGAAATTCCTTCTTGTTATGTTGGTATTTGGCCAAGGGGTATTTTAGTCTTTTATTTTACCTTTTGTCGTGTCTCCTATGGTAGTAGTATAAGTAGTGCTTTTGTTTTAGGAAGTGAGTAGCTAAGAATTGATTAGTAAAGAACTTTGTGCTTCTTTGGAGAGTCCATTCCTCTCGAATGAATGGGATTATCATCTTAATATTATCATTGTCCGATTATCAGTTCAAGAATGTATCAAGGTCTATCAAATTCTTGAATGGTTTGTCACCTTTATCTACTTCTGTTGTGTGACCTTTGTTCCAATATATTGCTCTGCATTTCTTTCTAGAAAGCTAAACTATCAAGATGTTTAAATTCCTTGACACCAGATGCCTTTTATAAAGTTTGATGCCATATGATTTCCTAATTCATTAGTTGGGACTTGGGGTACAAGTTTATTGTCATTTACTAAAATCATATCTTAAAGTACTATAAAGTTAGATATACACATTCCCTCCCTCGTATGATCAAACTAGAGCTTCTAGCCTAGCGGTATCACTATCAAGTGTTGCTCTTTCTTCTTGAGGTCAAAGGTTCAAGTTTTGTCAAGAACATTTGTGAAATTAGGAGTAGTTTTGGAGATGGGATTTGTCATTCAAAAAAAAAAAAAAAAACTATTATATTATTTGGTTGTCAATAGCTTTTAAAAAGTTTTTATTGAAAATCAACATTTGATTTTCAACAAATCCTGGTTTGGTTTGGGATATATTCAAATTGACGGCAATGTTTGAAAATGAGGGTGCTACGCGACTCAACATTTATATTAGAATTTAGGGCGGCAACACAAGTAAAGCCAAAGGTCATTCCCAAAAATATTTTAAATTTTTTTTGTTTCATAAGAGTAACCATGTGAAAAAAAAAGACATGCAATTTTTTGACATATTGTAATCGGATAAATTTTCAGTCATTAAAAAAATAAGAAAAATACCCAATAATAACGTGGCATAAGCTTGGCCATAATGTGGTGGCCAACTGTCTTAACTTCTGCCCGTTGATTTTTTGACCAGTTTTATTTTTATCAAATTTGGGTAGAATTGAGTATTTAGCTAAGAGATAATCTTTGTTTGACTTTAGGTTGTTTATGTTGTTGAGACTACTGTGGAGCTTTTGCTGTTTACCTCAAGGGAGTCTTCTTACTATATTATCTATGTCATAGTGATTTGCGTGCACTGCAGACTAGCAGTCTTATTTGCTGATTGTTGATATGTGTATTATTGAGTTGCTAATAACTCCAAGACTGGTGATAGTCCGCAGGGTTGCTGATAACCCATAAGGCTGTTGAGAGCCCATAGGACTAATGATAGTCCTCAAGACTGTTGATAGTCCCATGGTTGCTGATAAGCCATAACTGTTTATTAGGTTGTGTTGAATGTGATATTTTGGAAAACTCACTAAGCTTTGGATTACAGTTGTTGATTTAAATGTTTCAGGTACTTTATCGGTTCGTGGGAATGTAAAAGCAGGACAGTACACATATACATCAACATTTTTATGATTTGAGATTCCACGTTTTCCCTTATAACTCAGATTTTGAAATATGGTTTTTGTGAACAAATGGTTTTGACTTGCATGTCTTTTACAAAAAAAGGTGTTTATTCTATTTTAACTATGAAAAATTTATTCTGGAATTTGGGACGTTACGCATGGTGTCTGCATCTATGGCTATGTTTCAACAGCCGGATTGGGACCAATCCATCAGACCTTCTGGTCGATCTGTGTCCATCCCACGACAACACCTTACCTTTTCAGCCCCACTCCATGGACTTGTTTCAGTCCCAACAACAAACTCAACACAACCCTTCCTCATTCGTTAAACGCAATGAACCTTAGAGATCATTGACACAAAGGTTCCACCATACACCTTTATTCCGATGCTGATATACTTTTATCATCGTCTCATTAACAATAATTTTTGAAATTTGCAATTTGAATTTAAAATATGATTTTATCCATAAACTTTGATTTTAAGGGGCAATTGTTATAGGTGAAAATTCTGACTTGAATTTGACGTATGATTTGGAGTAGCATGCTAGCCTGGATCTTGGCCAACATCTTGATCACTCTCGTTTATAGGCAACTAGATGTCTAAAAAACACACACAACTACATGGCCACTCTCTCTACTACTTGTACTCCGTAATCACGATTATCCACCACTTATACTCATTTATTTATTTAACAAAAACATCAAAGGCACTTAAATATTTTATGGTGCTTGAGGTTTTGTGCCGGCAATCTCATCAATGATCAAGAGTTTTCCTTGTAATTCTTGTGTCTAGCACCTCAGAATATTGGATATGATTCCGAATACAATACCACAACCCTTACTAAATTGCTTGATTCTCTCCTTGCATATTGTTGACCAAAACAGACGTGAATACAACAATATAATTTTTACTCATTCTTTTCCACTCAAGAAAATCCAAATTTGTATCTCATATCCTCACATCTCATCCCAAATGAAAAATTTGAATGTATGCCTTACACCTTTAAAAACCGTTTGGCGATGAAACACCCACCCCAATATGCATTGGAGTAAACTGAATAAATGCAAAACCACTAGGGCTAGCACCAGCGTCTCACCAGAGCCAACGTGAAGCTCAGTCTACAATGTTGTGTCAGCGTGTAAACTATATAAATGTAATATCTTGTATATATAGATAGATACGAAGTTAGTTAATAAATCTGATATCTTAGGGATATTAGATATACTATATTGTTTACGTAGACTAGGTGATATCTCTGTTTTGTAGGGATTCACATCGTAATTATTTTTATGTATGTACTAGGGTTCGTATCATTAGTTGATTATCAAACCCGAGAGAGCTTTGTGCTCGTTCTCTTTGTGAGAACCTTTCTTAGTGAGAAACCTTTGTGACATCTCTTTGTGTTCTTTCAGTTGCTTTTGTTAATCAATTAAGATCAAATGATCCTACAACATGCACCTATGTAATACCAAAACTTTTTAATCCAAAATTTACCATGGTTGTACAATATCCATGGTAATAAATCACAATAAAAATAAGGCTTTACAAAAACTGTACAAAATCTTCGGAGTTTACAATTGTTTAGTGTTACAAACTAATATCAACAACCATAGTAAAAGGGAAAGGATTATACAACATTAAGACTTCACTAAGTCCTTCACAAGACTTCTCTAGCAGCTTATTTCTGGGCCTAAACTTTCATACCTGAGTACATAACACAATTCCGTAAGTCGAAAGACTCGTGAGCTACATGGGTTTTAACCAAGTAAACAATTCAAAACATACTTTCAAAAGTAATTTTGAAACATATTGACAACTATATTAAACACAAGTAAGTCATAACTTTCAAAACATAGCCCTCACATGTAATTTTCTTACCATGGAATCTACACCCCTAGATCTTGCACATACATATTGTACTTGTGGGGAATCTATATCCCTAGCCAGTAAAATACCAACTCATGTATGGCTGCGAGAGAAGAAATCACCTCGTAACTTCTGCGTAAAATCTATACCCCTCAACATTACTTTTGATGAGAGGTACCATCCATACAGTGCCTCCTTGTCCCGTTATGAGGATCTGTAACCGTGTCCCATGATAGGGACCTGTGACCGTACCCTTTCAAGAGGATTTGTCCGGACCTATTTGCGAAAACTATGAATGCATTCATATCATAACACATAACCAATGAAAACTCATCATGAGTAATCAAATCCAATCAAATAACATATAACACGTGAAACTCACATATTAAACAACTAGTAATGCCTCTTTTGAAAATCATTAAACATATGTCATGCTAACATTTCAAAACATTGCTATAATCAATGTTTCCATTTTTATCAAACCAAGAAACTTGGGAACACAGAGACTTACGCTATAAACATTTTCACATATAGGATTGCTTGCTATCAAACACTTTCACATAAAACAATTTACTTTGCTATGTAGCCTAAAATCCACATGTGCTAACCTGACTAGTTAGTGAAAAGTAACTTCTGCTTTGGCCTATAGTTTTCGCATCGCCTCTCATCTAATCACTTTGTCGAAACGTATTCATAAAAAATACCAAGTTGTTCAGAACCTGTCTTAATTCACTAGAAGCTTAATCATCATGTCTATTACACTGTTCATTCGTCTGACCACTAACTAAACTTGCTAACCTTTTGTTACCAAACTAATTAAGCTTCACGATACAACTGCTAAACGCTTAACCCTGTAAGTCATTAGCTTAAACTCACATATCTGACAATTCCATAAACTAGGGTTCATAACCCTTGCTAACCAGATCAAGAGTTCCAATGTGGAATTCATCCATTGAGTTCATAATAACAACATATCTCGAACTCTAGTAACTAGCTCGGGTCCTAACAAACCTTCACTATTATATTATGTAAACACAATTATGAAATAACAAAATGAGAAGATACCTGAACTCGTTCGGTAGTCGTACCTTGTATACTAACATAAAGATTCCTTTTTAAGCTATTAATCAAAACATATTCGTTCTGATTTTCATTTGAAAGGAACCTGTTTGGCTGTCAAACCAACAAATAATGGGATAAAGAATATTAATAAAGCTCAAGTCACTGCTATTTCTTATACTAAATATAGTATAGAGTAAGCAGGGTCGGTCCACAGGAATACAGGACTTCTTATCTTGCCATATTTTCACACATAATACAAATAATATTAAAATGGGGGATTGTGTTAGAACTAGATTTAAACTTCATAAATAAACAAGATTGTTAACAGAATTTAGTAAAAGAAATACATTTCCGATTCTGATTCTTATACATGTATTATGTTGAAAGATGAAAAATGAATATGATTATGTTCTATCTAGGTTGGTAATTTAGATACTAATAAACTCTAATATCTAAGTTGACAAAAATTGTTTTATTCAAAACATGTTCTTCAAATAAAACTTCATTTAATTGATTTAATTCAAATAAGCTCTTTCTTTAAATCATTAAATGACTTTAAGTTCTTGCAACAATTACCAACAATATTCAATATTCCTCATAAGCTTGGGATTATGAACATTTAATCTTTGATTACACTCAGTTTGATTCAATTACAATCAATTAAGTGCATGTTACTAACATCAAATCATAAAACATATACGAATTTTACAATTTGATTAACTAGATTGATAAAAACCCTAATTCATTGATCAAGTGAAAAAGAGAATAAACCAAACACTTGATTAAGATCAAATCAAAGATTACTAGATGTTAAACACAAATCAAGTTCAAGTTACAACCTAACAACACATACTTAAGAATTCAGATTCGGAAATGATTTTGAAATCAACCACACATGTCTAGGTTAAACTACAAATCAAACAAGTTTAAACTTCAAATTGACTTACAAAAAGGAAATTAAAGTGTTTCCAAGTGTTAATCTACTTCCAAAAGCTCTGAAAATCGCCTTCTCTCTGCCCAAAATCCGACCTCCTCTCCAAAAAACCGATTGTCTCAATTATATGAGAGTAAAACTACTTTAAAAACTGTCGAGACGTTTACACGACCCGTGTAAATTAAAGGGTGCAATTTACACGACCGTGTAAACAAGAAAAGTAGAATGCTCCTGTATATGCGTTTACACGGCCCGTGTAAATTACAGGCTTCCATTTACACGGCCATGTAAACTCCTGTAAAACCAAAATCTTCATTTTCTTCATAACTTCCTCCTCGATGCTCCAATAGCCCTGAAATTTTACCCTCAACTCTTTTTAACCTCCTAAAGCAAGATCCAACCTCCAAAAGTCCCTGAAATATTACAAAAGTGTGTGAATGGAATTGCATCATGAAAAATCCCGAAAATATGCAAAATGCATGACTTTAAACCTAAATGCAATGTACTTTTATGAAATAAAGCTACAAAATGGGTACATGAAATGCACCTAACAGAACCATCGAAAGAAACCGTATATATATATATATATATATATATATATATATATATATATATATATATATATATATATATATATATATATATATATATTTGCCTCTGTTGCAAAAATACGTCACGTCACCAGCATGGAGGCGTCGCGTCCATGTGTGTCATTTTAGAGTCGGCCACGTAACTTGTTTCCTTGCCACATGTCTTATTCCTCCACCATGTGTCATGCTTCTGCTATATGTGTCCATCATCCGGGGCACATCGATATATCGTGTTCAAATAATTCACGCATCGTGTTATTTTGTTGACTTTCCATCGACCTGTTTAACTTGACCAAACGCTTTGGGTATAAGGCCTTAACGAGTAGTGTTCTCCCTTACATGTCATATTTAACTAAAAGCAAGCTTCATTTTTTCTCAAAATAACAATCTACTTTTGACGCATATGTCAAGACTAGCTCTACACGCCGTATAGAGTATAATAAAACACTTAGATTTTTGGTTCGTTACATCTCACTGCCCCTTAAGAAGATTCCGCCCTCGAAATCTTCCGTTCTCAAAATCTTTTCATAATTTTCTTAATCATATCTCTAATCTTTGACCCTTTTCTGTAACTAATTTTAACTTAATTAGTTTTGCATGTTATAGCAACTTACTTTGCTTTTTTCCTTGCATTCATATGCGATAATGCAAATGCAAAGCTTTCTTCATCAATCTACTTGTAAGGTAGATTATAACATATCACATCATATATCTTATCCTATTACAACCCATATGGTATACATATAACACCAATCATATATGGTCTTAGTTTTAAGCAACTACCAGCACACACTTTGATCCATTTTCACTATCCTGTACATGCTACAATTCTCCCCCTTTTTATAATAAATCTTGCTCAAGCTTCAAAAAAAATCATCATGTTGAAAAGTCACAATCTTCTTTCAAATGCCCATACCAAATTCTCCCCATTTTTATAATTGAAATATGATCATAAAACCTTCAAATAGGCATGAAAATGTCCTCAAATCGAATATATCAATGCTATACTCCCCATCGACAAGTGGAATAAACATTAAGCTTCAAAACTGAAAAAGTCAAAAAATGTGACAATTTTTGAAATATTGACTTTTCAGACTGCATTTGACTTGAATCAAAATCCAATATATACTATTCACGTGAAATATTCTTATGAAATGGAGGCGGAGACCATACTGTCCATGCTTGGCCCATGTTGCTGTAAGGAGTGACTCTCTTAAATGAGAGGTCATGGGTTCAAGTCTCGTTAGGAGACATAAGTGGTATTTTAGGCGCATGTTAGTTTGTCATTTCAAAAAGAAAAAAAGACTAGGTATGCAGATACTGTTGTTGTTGCATGAAGGGCTGTTGGCCATTGATTACGTCTGCTGCTAGCGACAGTTCCTAAGCTCGAACTACAGTTGTTCCTTCTTCCTCAGTTGTGGTTGTTTCCCCATAGTTTGATTAGTGAGTTTCAGTATTCATAATAACAGGAGTCAATGAGTCTAAGTGCGGGGATTACGAATCTAGTTGGGCTATGCATCACTCTTTAAGTAGGAGCATTAGCTGAGCCTCCAAGAAGGTAAGGAGTGGGGATCGATGACATATTAATGATGCAATGTAGTTGTATTTGGGCGTTAGATTGTTAATCATATATGTCACTATGTTCTTTTCAGGTACCGACCAATCAATGTGTGTAAGAAGTTCAGATATAGATTTGATCTGGGCCTGTAGTAGGAGGAGATGGTCCTGTCACCAATGGAGATGCTGTGTAGTTCGTTGTCAAGTTGAATTGAATTTTCATCCTTGTTAACACAAAATATATTTTGAGATTACGTCAGAAAGATCAGACAACAAAGTACCATCTTAAGGAGGGAGTGTAAGATCGTCCCATAAGTCTAGAATTTCCTAATGAAGTCAATATTTTTCCATTCTTGATGAACATGGTTAGAAGATCGAACGTCACTAGAGTCTTTAATGTGATCAATAACACTATAACACTGATATAATGGGTTTCAAAGAGTTCCATGCATACATCACAGTTCAAGCGGTCGAGGTCAAGGACTAATGGGAATAATGCCTTGATGTTGGTGATCCTATATAGTTTCTCGACGGTGGCTCGTTGCTTGGAGTAGTCAACATAGGCATGACAACTGTCGGAGGTCGAGAGACGTCGACAAAGAGATGCGGTTGATGTATGAGAGCTAGAGAGGCGGAGAGAATAATAAACAAAAGAATATTAACATTTTAGCTATGCATGTAGAATAATATTTTCCCATGAAATCCCTATTATATTAATTTACAATATATATACAAAATACAATGAGTCCAAGGCCAAATCAAACCGGAAGAAAGTGAGCCGTAAATCCCCTAAACACTAGTGTATTATACATGTGTATAGAAGATATTCGACCCACTTTGGGTCCGGTTTGTTTTGCCTTTGACCTATTGTATTTTGTAGATTCTTTGTGAATTAACGCAATAAAAGGTTTCATGGGAAAAGACTATTCTTGACTTACCACTAACATTTAATCCAACCTTCTTTTCAAGACATACTTCATGATTTTATACAGATAAACGATGAAGTCAAAGAGTGTTTTAAAGTTCATCCATTATATGTATGATATTTCAGTTGGGGCAGTACAACTATATACCGACTATAGGTCAAGAGGAAGTCAACATGGAAAGGTACAATTTGGAATGATACAAACAATTGTAAGTTTAAACCTATGTGTATTTGCATGTAAGTGTGCGAGTTAGAGACAAGTAAGAAAATTTGGTCAAAACCATTCCTGATTTTTTTCAACATTTCAAAGAAGTTGAAGCTTTTTATTACCCTAGGCCCACATCCGTATGCAAGTTAGTGAAAGTTTGATTGCTGATTTTTCATTTTTCATGGACAAAAACATATGATATAATCTTCGATTTTCATTAATTTAATTATCATCGTACAACGAGAGAGATGACAAACGGGTAACAAGCTGTGCTGCTAAGCCTTTTTGTATGGTAAAACTAATTATTTTGAAGACTACATCCATGAATCTAGGGGATATAACATTGCTATGCATGATCCGGAACCAAACATATCAAATGCAAATGGTATGAACACGTGTTGATTTTCCATGCACGATTTCACATGTTTGGTGATTTTGCTTATAACAACTTTTAAAGCGGTCTGTCCCGCCGTGAAACCCCCAATCCTCAAGCCCACGAGGGGGGATATCCATGTAAGGTCCAAACATGCGTGTTTCCCTCCAACCTATCTTCGATTTGATTTGATTTTTGGAATTTGTTAAAACTAAGTTTTGTATGGAAGTGTGGTTTGATTTAATGATTTTCATGGATTTGCTGAATTTATTTACTAGTTTCAGTTATAACAAGGTTGATCGGGCTTTTACGACCTGTTTCGGGCCTAACATTGGGTTTGTACGATCTGTATGAAAGTTCTTTATTTGGATTATTGGCCTACTCACATACACGAAAACAAAATTAAAGAAAGTACGTAGTTAACCAAGAGGTTAAATATCAAAAAAGATTAAAAAAAGGCACACTAATATATGGCTAGAACTAATACATACATAATTTAACCTCTAGTTATTAACTTAATAACTACTACAGTACTACCAAACTAATACCTATTATTGGTCATGCAACTGCTTACATTGATATCATGATGTTGAAAATGTTGGTGATGATGGCCATAAGAAGACATTGAGCTGCTACACTCTCCGACATCTTTTATCTCCTCTTCCTCCTCCTCAACCACTTCATTCTCCGGTGACACCGCCACGAAATGCGGCTGTGTCGCCTCACAAAAGGGTGGTGCCGCCAGTGGTGAAGACGAAACCGGAACGACTGATGGAAGTTTTGAGAGGAGGGCCTCAAGGCTGCTCATGGAAGGAGTTATGTTCAATGGTTGATTGTAAGCTGCCGGTAAATCGCTGCCACCACCACTGCCGCCATGGAAAGGCCATAGTTCAGGTGTGTTGTACCCTTCTGGTCTGAACGGGTATAGTGAGGACGATGGGTGTGGTAGTAGTACCCCTGGGATGCTCTCAATGTAGCTCAATTTCTTTCTTAGCATCACCACATAGCTCAAGTCTTCAATCACCTTTTGATTCCATTACCCAATTAGTGTATTTAGTGACAAAATAGATGCATACATTTAATATCATAAACTTATAAATAAATTTGAGGTAAGTTAATTATCACTTTTAAAGATGCAAGGTAGGAAATTGGCATTGAGTTGGATGTGCATGCAGGGGTATTTTTGTAATTTCAAGAAGCTCGCATTAGTATTATCAACCTAAAATAGATTTGGGGTATGCTAATGTCATTTTTAAAGATGCAAGTTTCAGACTTGAGTTAGATATGTGCATGCGGGGTATTGTTGTAACTCCATCAAGCCGAAGCCTTCAATCACCTTTTTGATAACAGTTTTTGTACGTAATCAAGAATTTAGTGACCCAAATAATATGCATATATAATATTTAGTATTATACTATTACCAACGTAAAATATATTTAGGGTATGTTAATTGTTATTTTTAATTGATGCAAGATAGGAAATCGACATCCTCAGAAACTTACACATGTTGTGCATGCGTGGGTACTTTTGTAATTTCACAAGCTCAAGTCTTTAGTAACGTATTAGGGACACAAAAATGATCAATGATATATTGAGTATTATGAACTCAAGATGGATTTATAGTGGCAACAAATTGTTATTTTCTAAATATGCATGGTAGAAAACTGACATTCTGTACAAGTACAACTTGAGTTTGTTGAGTATGCAGTGGTATTTTTGTAATTTCAGAAATTTTAGCAAATAGTATATGACCACCTTTTGATCCGATTTACAGGCAAGTACTTACTATTTAGTCGAGCAAGAAGCATACTATTTAGTATTATAGATTTGTCAAGACGAGTTTCACAACTTAAATATAATTTTCAGTCTTTTAAAAGTTATATATGTTTGGCTTTCAAAAGTCAAAGTTAACTACTTTATATTAACTATTATTGAAATCTCTGTATTATTAGTTAATATCTAGTTTATTTTTTCTAAATAAATAAATTTAGGTAGATGTAAGTGTTTTAATACTTTTAAATATAATTTGTGATAGAGAAAAACCTTGTGAATTGATCCCAGTTGGATAACACCTTCTCTAACAGCAACCAAAGCAATAGTCTGAGAATAAGAATTAAATTAAGTTGATTATATAGAACTTATAACAAGCTGCTTAAAAGTGTTGTACATAATGCACATTGTACTTGTACCTTTATACCGGCCTGAAACTGAGCCTCCCATGTCCTTGGATGCTATTTTTCAAGTAAATATAGAATAAATTAAACAGATAATAAATAAATAATAAACCATTTAACCCTAAATTAAAACGTTATACGAAAAAAAAACCCTAACACGTATCCAAACTAATTAACCATATATAATCACAAATAATTTTATGAACTTTAAAGCATTCATTGAACATATAATATCTGATCAAAACTGTTTTGTCATGAATTATTTAGTTACATAAGCATCAAAATATTTTACAAACGTGGTTAAAATTGTTCAAAATATAAATTATTTTCCATTATACGTTTCTTCCAAATTTGGAATTGTTCAACATACAATGATTTGCTTTAAACTGTTAATAACATATACATTTAATTTGCTAAAAACATATAAATCTAATGAGTTGTAATGGAAGATTTTATTGAAATCTATAAAACTTTATAAGCGCTTAGAAATAAATTATTTAGAGATTTTTAAGCTTTTAAAACCTTTAAAAATTAATTTTAATTAGAAGTATTTGTATTTGCCGTAACTCCTTGGCCCACGTTTAGTTTCTTGCTAGCTGGGTATTCTTTATAAAAATCACGGCCGTTTCCAAAAGAAAAATAGAAGTATTTGATAGCAAATTAACAGTTTAATAAATAAATGTTAATAAGAAACTATGAATCTCTACTTACTGAGTCCGCTGAGTTATTCCAAGTAGACAAGAAATTTATTTCTTGATCAGTAGGCTCTTTAAAAATCCACTTATGATTGTGATCTGCTGCTACTTTCCCAATTAACCTGAAAAAATATTTAGAAAATATAAATGAACACCTCTTAATATATATATATATATATATATATATATATATATATATATATATATATATATATATATATAGGAATAAATATTAGGAACAGAGAAAGAAATGAAGAAAAAGCAGTAAATTGAAAAAGTCCAAAAATACCCTTCACCGTAATTGTAAATTTCGTGGGACATTTTGAAGAAAAGCTCCGGTTGAAGGCCTTGATATTGTTGGTACTCATGGTTTGAATACGGTTGACAGTCACCGGAGTTTGTGTCTGCAGCTGTTGAGGCTGCGAAATTACAAAAACCATCCTCCCATGCTAGGATCCTATTTGTTTTAAATTAAGAAATCAATCATCGGATAAAATTTGCAAATAATAAATCAATTGACAATATTTCATATGATGAAATTAATTAGGTTGGATTAAATTAGTAAAAATACAGTTAATTATAAACGGAATATATTTCTTGAAATTGAAATTTAATGTACCAATTTCTTCGGTTGCCTCTTGACCTATCATAAGCTCCACCTTGAGCATCCCATCTATAATTTATTAAGAAAATGTAAGAATATAAAAATACAATTTCATAATTTAATATTTGTTTGTGGGTGAGATTAGCTGATTAGGGTATTTTTAGTTAAATCCTAGTTAAGTAATTAAATAGAAAAATTTACTTGGGAGGAGGGTAGTTTCTAGGCAAGATCCTCCAAAAAACAGCATAAACCCACTGGGAGTTTTCATGAATACAAAAGCTTCTGAGTGTGTGTTGAAGAAGATGAGTTACTGTTGATTGGCTTAGCTCCTCCATTGCCCTTCTCTCTTTCAACTTTCTCCCTAAAACACACACTTGTATCTATCTTTTTCTCTAGAAGAAGTGAAAACTAGACACCCTTTTCTCCTTTATATAATGCCTCCTGCAAGGGAGTTTCACTTCTCTCTCTCTCTCTATATATATATATATATATATATATATATATATATATATATATATATATATATATATATAATTCGGTTCAAATAAGAACGATTATAAAATGAAACCGAAAACATGAAAATAAATGTTGACAATCAATTTTAGAATGCTATCTTTATAGAAATGTTTTTTTTGAAAAAAATAAAATTTTAAATTTTACTTCTAGATAACATAACATTAATATCGATCTAATATATTCTTATAAAAATATAAATTCTTTTTTATTATATATATTAATCACATTGATTACAATTTGCTATTCATATATTTTATTCACATTTGATTAAACTATTCATATGTTATTATAAAAATACTTCATTTATATATTTGAAAAATGATAAACATACATTTGATTAAACTATTCGTATGTTATTATAAAAATACTTCAATTATATATCTCAAACATGATAAAGATACAAACTTTTTACACGTCAATTTTTTTTATCATAGAAAACCTTTGCATCAATTTTTTTTATCATAGAAAACCTTTGCATCATTACGTTTGGATTACAAATTTAGAATAATAAATTCCAATCAGTATTATCCAAAATTTTATGATTCATCTTATTTCAACTAGAGGAAAACTTAGAGAATGTAGTATTTTAGTGCTAGCATGAAGATGTGGAATAATAACAAAATAAGAAGCTTTGACAAAGAATTTCAACTACTACATATCACAATTGCAAATGAAGATATCAGAAGATTTTGATCATAAGGAGACTTGGAAGAAGTATGGTTATGTAAAATTTGATTTGAATGCACCATTTACTAGGATAAAAAGCCTTGTGCATAGGATCATGCATCAAGTAATAACAAACACCATTGCTCATCATGAAAATAGTGATCTAGTGTGTCGCAATGATCTTTTTTTAGATAAGATTTTAACATTTGAAGAAGACGTGAATGTTCCATATTGTCTTGCATTTTACTTAGGAATCCATAAAAAGGACCACCATATAGTAAAATAATTGTTGGAGGGTATGTCCCAGAAATTATGGATATGGATTTTCTCAAATCCATTGATGCTTTTAAGGAGATTCATGATTTTACTAGGTTGAAGAATATAAATGAGGAAAGTGAAGAAAAAAAAAGTAAATGAAAATAAAGGGGAAACTTCTATGAAGAGGTAGTGGCAAAAGAGAAAAAGAAAAGGTAAATGTTAGGGAGGAGAAAACTAAATTTTTTGAAGAAGTGAAAAAGTCAATCATTAGGGGCGCTAACAATGAAGAAACAATTAAAGGGATAATGCTAACACTTTCAAATATGAGAGATCATATTGATGGACTTCACAAAATGTTAGATCGGGCTATAAATGAGATATTGATTTTAAAAGTAGATAATGACAAACCACGACCAAAATCTACAAGTGAGGATGCAAAAACCGATAATGATGAAAGCATGGAAGAAAAGATTGAAAGTGAATATGAAACCGAAGAAGATCCAAGTGATGATGAATACTATAAGGATAAAATAGGGAAAAGTTTGAAAAAGAATTATCGGATAGAGAACCATCATATTTGCTTAATAATGATGACCTAATGGATGTTTACAACATTTTCGATAATGAAGATTGAAAAGAGCACCAAATGGGGATTTTAATTATTTTAGTTATTTAAGTTAGTTTAGTTTTTTAGTTTCTAAGTGTGTTTAATTTTCTTGTTTTCTATTGGAATAATGCAGCCAAGTTTTTTTTTTTTTCTCTATATTTTGTTTTGCGATCTAGGACTCAACTGCAATTACTTCAGATGTATACATTTATGGAGAAGAAATAACAACAAGACTAAGTGAGGGGTTAACATGCTACAAAAAGGAGCTTGATATGCCTACAAGAAGAAGGGAGTTAGTGCCTAATCAACACAAGCCTCTCTATCTATGTTTGAAGAATTAACAAAGCTCACTGAACAAAAACCGCGCCAAGAATATACCGTTAGTGCCAAGTAAATGTACAAATTATCAATCCAGTGTTTCAGATGACATTTCATGCCGATACCTGATATTCTCTCTGAGAATTTATGCTGAAGAATAAACGCAAGATTTTGAAGAACTGTTCAGTAGTTTCATAACAAAAGAGGAATCATGAACTCATGCTATAAGAAGAAAGGCAACTACATAACAAGGGGATTATTATTCTTATCTTTACCTTAATTTTTACATTTATATCCAACGAGGTCGTTGCATATTTTACGTGTAGCGTAGACATTATGAATTATAGAAAATTACTAATGATAAAAAGAATAATTACAAGATTATTTATAAAGATTAGAATCTAATTTTTTATTATAAACTATTGATAACGCAAAACAAGTTCGACATATATATTTGATGGCTATGTTATAATATATATGTGGCTTTCTAACTTTAGTGAAATCATAGAACAAAAATGTGAACTTGTCTTGTATGCTGGATATTATAAATTTTGCAATGTTTTCTAAAATGTACCCCCACCTAAAAACCTTATTCAATCAATAAGGTTTGAGGTTAAGTTCTAAATAGATTAGACAGGAAGGAAAGAAAATATCCAAATATGAAATATGTGAAATATTGTAGAAATTAAGAATTTCTAGTTGAGCTCAAGAGTAGAAGTCAATTTGTGACCTTTGGAATGAAACAAAAATTTATACATATATATCTTCCACATAAAGTCATGGACTTCTTTTAATGGATCTTAGGAGTAGCAAAAATAAGTATCCAAAAATCTCCCATAGAAAGCCATGAGCTAAAACTAGTAAATTTGGTACGAAATATATATGTATCAAAGGAAAATATGTACCAAAAGGAATGTGGAAGCTAGTATCTCAAAAAGAAATATCAAATGGGATAAAAAAATGTATGATAGCTTGATAAAAATATATTGAGATTGAATGTTTTTATTAAAAGGGTATATTTAAAGGAATGTAGAAGTAGGTAATGTTCATAGTAAGTAGTAAACATTTATGGAAATTGTGAGTATTTAAAGTTGAGAAAGTTATTTAGGATTAGACATATATATGCACATAGAAATTCAATATATGTGGAAGATTTAAATTAATTGTTATTTTGAAATTTAGTTGATTTAATAATAATTTGCTTGAGGACTAGCAAAATCTAATTGTGAGGTATTTTGATATGTAATTGTCACATCCCTAATTTTCACAGTCAAATAAAAAATTTTCTTTATGCTTATTTAAGATAGAGTATCTTTTTGAAGAATATAATAGTGTAAAATTTGTCCCAAAACATTTTTCTTATAAGGTAAATTAGAGTCAAAACATTTTCAAAGAAATATTTTAATATTAAAAACTTCGGATGTCAACCATGATATAGAAACGTAAGCATAAACTAGTTATTAGACGCTTCACAACTTTTTATTACACTAATGGCCTTAAACTCCTTAAATCTCTCGGTAGATTAAAACATCACTATCCATGTACCTTCGTACCGCTACCTGTGATACGAAAACTCCGACTTTCATTTATATTGTTTTGGTTAACAATCAACCGATTTTTATTTCGATTTATGTGTCACACAATGCTGTACTGTGTCGCATCGAAACATTGAAAAATCATAACTTCCTCATACAAATTCAAATTTCAGTGTTCTTTATATGTATGGGCTCGTGATCACGATCTCTACTACTTTTGTTTAGATTATTTATCCTAAATAATCTTTTAACTTTTATAATTTATTCAGCACTATTTATTAAGTTTTAAAATAAATTTTTATACAAATATTATATACATAATATTTGTCGAATTTCGATACATACGATATATATATATATATATATATATATATATATATATATATATATATATATATATATATATATATATAGGGTTAAGTTCAAATGAGAACACTATTTAATGTGAGAACACTACTTTATGTTACTATTCTACTATGAATTTAATATGTATAGTATTGTAGTAATTATAATATGAATATATTCAATTTTATATTGCTATTCTACTATAAAATTATATATATATATATATATATATATATATATATATATATATATATATATATATATATATATATATATGTAGTAATTTAGTAAATTCTAATGTGAATGTTAAATATGTGATTGTTCATATATTCGGTGATGAATAATGTCATAAAGTTTTACATACAAAATTTTAATGTTAATATTAATGTGTGATTGTTCGTATATTTGTTGATGAATAATGCAATATCGTTGTATATACAAAATTCATAGTATAATAGTAACATAAAGTAGTGTTCTCACGTTCTCACATTAAATAGTGATCTCATTTGAACTTAACCCTATATATATATATATATATATATATATATATATATATATATATATATATCATATTTATAATAACACATATTATATTCGAATAATACTCTTTCATTTATTCATAAAGTTACAGCGTAAATACAAATTTTATAATTAATGCCTTGCGAGAAAAACGAACGTTACAGTAATGAATTATACATATTTTTATCGACATATTTAATACCTTTTTACACAGTTTTATAGAGATTTGATACTTAAATGATAACAAATTTGTATTGCAGATTATAAGAACTAAAAGATGAAATAGAAGATATTTTCAACATATTATGTAAGAAATTCGTAGCTTGAAGACTAAGCAAGATTTAAATTGAAGATATCACTAGAATAATAGAAGATTTTGAAGAATTCTAAAGATCTTCTAATTCGCGCCGCGATTTATGTCGGTCTAAAAAAGATATAAATAAAACTAATTTTCGTAAAATCAAGAGAGGTTAGAAGATTTGGAAAATTTTTAGAGAAAAAAAAGAAGAGATGGAGGTTTAGGGTATGTCAAGAATCCTAGAAGAAGCAGAAATGAATTGAAGACATATGCAGTTGAAGATCTAGAGAATTTTGGTTTGCATTATGTTTAATTTCTTTGTTCTTATTAGTTATTTAGTTTTGGATTATGGGCTAAGTCCCTATACTTTTGATTAGATGTAGAAGATCTCTATTTGTGGTTTAATCATTGAAAGGAATTTGATAGTATTCAATTTATTATGTTAATGTTTAACTAAATATCCATGAGTATTGATAATGATTTTGTTATGTTTATGTAACTGAGTATGATTGATAATTAGGTTCAGATTATGTATCTTGAATCACATTGTTTATTAACTTGTCCAAGATGAAAAATTAAGTCAAGAGCGTAGGCAGTTGTGATTAATGGAGTGATACCCTAGGTTAAACATAATAAAATTGAGTTTGTATTTGTGATTGATCCAATAACTTGGATAATTTGAGAGGTTTCCAGATAACTTAGAGTTAGAGGATTAATCATATTAACATTGAGTTAATCAACTTAGAAATCAGTGAATGTCTATCAAATTTCCATTGCACTTCATATGAATTAACCATATTTCTAGAGTGATTCGAAAATCTAATCAAAATTATCTTGCTGATTTCAGAATTACTTTGTTTTATTATTTTATTTAGTACACATCGATTCCCCTTAAGTTCGACACCCTTACTTACTTCAACTAATACTATATTCGATCATGTACACTGTATGGTGCTAATACTCGGATTAGTTTGTTAGGATTTATAAATTTAAAACTAGATTTGTAGTTTGAATTAAGTTTATATTATTAGACTATTTTTCTAAGATCAATGTCTATCATATGTTAATAAAGATAAAACATGTCGAAGTTTAAATATGAAAATAAGGATAAGACTTGCCAGAATCAAGAAGTAAATAGAAGTATTTATGTAATCCTAGTCTAATGTTATATGT
Source organism: Lactuca virosa (assembly GCF_052849685.1). NCBI lineage: Eukaryota > Viridiplantae > Streptophyta > Magnoliopsida > Asterales > Asteraceae > Lactuca > Lactuca virosa. Next base: position 12,818,689 of record NC_136429.1, on the reverse strand, counting down.
ACTTTTGTGTATTAGCAAGTACGAGTTTTTTGTGATCTTTTAATTAGATCTATTAATCTGATTTGTGTCTTATATTATTCTCCCCAAAATTCAGAAGTTGTTTAATACTAAAAAGATAAGTTTCATAACAATCATTTGTTAACTTGTGTTTATTGCATCATCCGTGACAAAGGACTGTATCAAAGCACTGTTTAGACACATTTCTTAAAGTTTGATCCTTAAAAATCTATTTTCTATAAGCAAATCAATCATCATGTCTTCATCATGCTAATTTCAATCAAACTCTTCATGAAAGTGTCCATCATTTATTGATAAAAACTTCTGAATATGGCTAAGAAAGACCCTCATGGTTTTTAAAACCATGTTGCAATATACTTGAAGTGGTCGTTGATGTCCTTTTTATTCTAACTAGTTAGCCTACATGTTCTAGTACCCCATGAACAATGTCAGAACCATCAAAACACCCATCAAATAGTAGAGTAAAGATGATAGAGGATGGTAAATTTAGATGTAAGGGAAAAATCTCCAATCTTCAAAGTCATTCCAGTATATCACATGGTAGAAGGACGTGTTGGTACCAAACTTAATATTCAATCAATCAATAAGAACACAATTGGATACTTTGAAACTAAAACTTTATTATCAAGAATTGGTTCATAAGATATGAGAAAATAATCAGAGGGCAAACTCTGATTATGAAGACACTCTTTATTGATAACATTCACAGATAATGTTATCAACTATATATAATGTGACATCCCCTATTTTTTAGAATCAAATAAAACTTTTTCTTTATGTTTTAAAATGCCATGTTGTCTATGTTGCAGAAAATCCCAGTTTAATAAAATATTTTGAGATAACAAATATTGTTTAAAAATACCCAAAACACTAATCATGTCATAATTAATACCCAACATAGGTTACAGCATAAAGACATATAGGTATTGATTACTATTATATGTTTATCTCTTTATTCACTGGACATCTTATTCAAATTCGAGCAACCTTTGTACTGTTACCCGTGATGCATATAATTTCAGTATGTTAGGTTTGGGAACCTGGAGAGACACATAGGGTTTTTAATCACACAATATTATAATGATAATAAATCATAATTAATAATCATGCTAAACAACTACTACCAGACAATATAGATATATAATCCAACATATATATTCATAAGACAATCTACCCATAGTTACCCAGCCCAATCGATTCTCACAAATCCTACTTCAACAATTATCTGGAAGAATCACTTTACCCGATGAATCGTTTGAGAAATGGTTTAACTACACATCTAGGGGATTCCTTGGTTGGTGTTAAGTCATAAAGGAAATCCAAACATTAGAGTATTTGATAAATATTTGTGACAACTCGAAAGATTTTGGATTAAGCTAGGTCTAAACCTTAACCCTATACGAGTGAATTCACAGCATAACCAGATGCCCTAGAACATTGAAAGCCATGAAGAACATGTTTTTATATAACTTATTATATACTCAAACTTTGAAAACCATATCGTAAATAACCCCCTTGAAAGTAAACAAGTTTAATAAAACAAGACTAGTCAAAATGTGGGAATAGAAATCATGAAATGTGAACCTTGTTTTAATATCTAGCCTAGTACCCCACCCTAGAATATCTCATGACTGAAATCTCCTACCTAAGACATCTTAGAACCGAAAACACCTCCTAGTCCACTAAGGACCGAAAACACACCATAAGGGCCCATTAAGGCCGAAAACACTAAGGGAAGAAACTTAAGACCGAAATCATAAAGTGAAGCCAAGCCTAGGACCGAAATCACATGTGATTTCGGTCATACTAGGCTAATTTAATAGGGTTTACGGTCTAGAGTGTGAATAAGACAAGGAAAAGTTGACTCCAGGATGTGATTTCACTTCCATTTCCAATGCACTCACAGTAACCCACGTAAGAACCACCAAATAACAATGTTTTAACCTACAAATTTCCAAGCACATATCCCATCTTTTATTTCACCCTTAATAACGACAGTAAGCCATTACAAATCCCCACCATTTCTCTTATTCTCCAACTTTCCTCATTTTCTCTCCTATTATCCTCTCACGAACAAGAGTAAGGATTTGCTAAAGGCTTAACTCTTCAAGCCTCCTTAGAGTTTTTGGTAAGTTGTCCCATTAATCTAGTATTTTATATCAGTTTCATGGTAGATTCATATTATATTACACAATTAATATGTGATAAAAAATCTTAGGACAATATTTCTTCCAAAGAAGTTCATCAACTCATCCAAGAGTTTAGGCTTGAGATCTTCACTCCATCACTCCAAACAATCCGTAAACCAACTCAAGGTGAGTTCATATCCCATATTTTTCAAGCGTTTTCCATGTTTTAGGGGGGGGGGGATACAAGTACAACTTTGTTTATCCCACATATAATTACATGCTTTCATCCTTTATGTTAAAGATAAAATATTATCTGCGCAAGTTATGGTTTATACTAGTTTTGGTATAAATATTTGTGATATACATATTGTTAAAACAAACATCATCTATGTTATAAATTTTAGGTGATTAGCATAAAATCAATCCTATGATGTACATGCAACCCTAATTGCTTTGATCTAGGTTTTTCTAAGTAAACATACAACATTGAATACCAAAGCAATAAACCCTAATTGACTAGCATACAAATCTGAAAATCACATATAATTAGGGTTAGGACTATTACCTTGATTGTTATGTAGCAATAACAATCACAAACCTCCTTGATCTTGACTCTTGAAAGCTTAGTGCTCCAAGTGTTGCACCTCTAATGGAGTCACAAACACCACTAACAACTAGGATGAACAAGAGAGAGAGAAGAGACACCAAAAACGTCCAAGATACTCTTAGGAATGCTTAGCCACGTTTTTGGGAGCCTTAGGGGTCCTTATATAGTTGAGGCTACTAGGGTTTTCAACTTGGAAACCCTAATCCAGTTGCTTAGTCCTTAAGCAGCCCAAAGATCCTTCCAGAAGGCCCTTTGGACGATTTCTATATGGACTCTCATATAGAATTCGTCTGCTACTTCCTTATGGATATTAAGCCCAACTTTGTAACTATCTTATAATTACAGTATCGTCCCCCTTAATTGAATTAATCTCTTTTGTCCACAAAATTAATTCTAAATTAATTATTTATCAATATAAATTAAACAATATGATTTCTCTTTTAATATATTATTCACATAATATATTAATAAATCATAATTAGTCCTCTTTCTCCTTAATTCATCCTATCAGTTGCTATGGTGAAGGCAACCCAAAAGGACCATGCTCATAATCGCTTCAAGTACATACCAAAATAGTTATGGGCTTGGAAACCTAATCCAACAGTCTCCCACTTGGATAAGTCTAATAACTATTTTGCAAGTACGACTTCAGAACCTGATTAGCAATCATAGCTTTCAAAAGCCGTTGTCAACTCTGATCTTATCAGTAACACGTCCTTTAGATAAGGGATCATATATTCCTCCATTCTAGATATCGTATGAACTGAGACATGGGTTTTAATCATACTCTCTGTTCATGTGTTGTTTCCCGATTTCCGATTTATGACGACTGACAACAGACTATAATGGAACACATCAACTTAGTCCAGGCTTGGCCAAGCGCTTAGGGTGTCATCACTAAATCATCGAGGGGCCCACAGATATCACTTTTATCCCTCTTAGGGTAAAAGGAACGGATAAACTTCGACTCAAATGCTCGCTTGTACCTATCAAATCACACACAACAATATGTTTTATAATACTTGTAACACCCAAAAATTTCAACCAATTTAAAACATTTTATTTCATTCAAAAATCATTAAGTTCATACATCCTATTTTCAAAATAGTTTAGACATCAGAGTATCCCCCAGAACCATATCACATAAATCATAAAACATGAGAAGTGGTACGATCACACCTTCGCCTTGCCACGATCTCATGAAGCACCTGAAACAATAAACCACAACTGTAAGCCCGAAAGCTTAGTGAGTTCCCCCAAAGCACCCATACACACATAAACATACGCATGCAACAAAGAACAACATACTATAGGTCCAATCAACCTTCCGGTTGGAATACCCCTGGCCCTCAACCATCGGGTAGGAATGCCTACATACTACGAGCCCAATCATCCTACCGGGATGGAATACTCTCGGCCCACAATCATCGGGTTGGAATGCCCATGCACCTATACGTATAACAATAACTATTATGGGTCTAATCATCTCGCAAGATGGAATACCCCAGGCCCCTCAACCATCGGGTTGGAATGCCAACATACTATGAGTCCAATCATCCTACCAGGATGGAATACTCCTGGCCCACAACCATCGGGTTGGAATGCCCCTACACTAGCAAACATGCACACATAACAGGCAACCACATAACACTCTACAGAACCAACATACTAGGGCCCTATCATCCTACCGGGATGGAATGCCTTCTGCTACTGCTCAACATACATATCCCGCAGGTAACCTCCTACCAGCGTACATAAGGCAAGACCAACTACAGGTCTATGAATATAACCACTACCCAACTACCAGGGTGCTGATCCAACAAAACTTGTCATCACTTAACTACCTTATCCTCCAGGATACTAAGCTAACAGAGCATAACATCATATCATTATCCTATCTACCAGGATACTAGCAAGCATATCATCACATAAGCATAACAAGCTATAAACAACAATTCAAAGGGCCGGCCTTGGTGCCTTAGACCCTTGAGTACAGTGAGGATAACTCACCTGAAACGAAGAACCGAACCACGAAAACACACTCCTGAAGCACTGCTCCAAACCCCAACACCTATTGCAATCAATGGACCATTGACATAAATAACCAATTACCATAACACCCATGAAGGTCAAAGTCAAAGTCCAGGCCAAAGTCAAACGACCTGACTGACCTTACTCGCCGAGTCAGCCCGTTGACTCGTCGAGTCCTTATACTCTGAAAACTCTTAGAACGCGACTCAACTCGCCGAGTCACCCCAAGACTCGTCGAGTCCAACGATCTCCGAGTCCCATCCTGTCCAACTCACTGAGTCACCCCTCGACTCACTGATCTGCGTCTTAACCAGAAGAGATTAGGGGTTCTGCGACCTGACTCACCGAGTCCAAGAACAGACTCGTCGAGTCCAAGGCAATCTTCAACAGACTCGCCGAGTTGTTCTTCCAACTCGCCGAGTCCATGCACATGTTCATACAACTCGTCGAGTACACCCATGTGACTCGTCGAGTCTCTCCAGTTCTCAATCCATACAGTGGCTTTTCGAACCATGTAGGGGCTCCAATCCATCGATCCACTCTTCTACAGTCTAACCCTCACATAAAGTGGCAAAATTTACGTGAAACCAAGGAGATATAGGCCCAAAACACTCTAGGGCTAAGGTTAAGGACTAGGGGGCTTCACCAATATCTCTTAGACATGAGCTTTATGACATTTTGGACCATCACAAGCCTAGATCCGAGGTAGCAACCTCAGATCTAAGCCTCTAACTCGAAATAGCTCTCAATCATACCAAAAATGCCCCAAATCTCAAATGATAAAAGATGTAGATGCAAAAGAGCCCAAACAACAGATTATTACCTCCAATATAAGCTCCAACTGAAGTAGATCCAAGATCTACACCACTCCTTTGCAGCAAGCCTCTTGATCTTCAAGCCTCTTTCCAAGATTTCCTCCTCCAAAGCTCTATTCTCTCTAATAATGGAGGCTCACTCGATTTTAGGGTTTCTGGATCTCAAAAGGGTAGTAAAGAGGCTAAGGGTGGGTTATAATGTGATTTATATAGGGCACAACCCCAGGGATTAGGGTTTTCTCTCTTCAGCACCAACTTGTCGAGTCCAAGCCGCCGACTCGGCGAGTTGGCCACTTAAACCGCGATAGAATCCCGCTCCGACTCGGCGAGTAAGTGGACCTACTCGTCGAGTCCCTTTCCTAAATTTACACTTTTGGCCCTTCATTGAACAATTAAAATTTGGGGTGTTAGAACTCTCCCCCACTTAAATTAGGCTTCGTCCTCGAAGCCTACTGCAGCATACGCTTCAGAACAAACCCCTCGCACTGCGGACTCCGATTTCTCAATCAACTCAGGTTCTTACAACCCTACTTCTGCATCTCTCTTAAAATGGCTTATTCTCGCGTGGCATCCTTGCCACTACTCCAAGCCGACCATTGGCCTTTCAACTCAAAAGCACCACCTATCAATCATGAATCACCCTATAATACTAATCCTTCATATCAGGGGCACACTTCCGCGCCCTGCAAACGCTAAATTCTACAAACACCCACTGAGCTCTGCTAAGACAGTAATCCATCTTCCTTCGCAGATTGGCGATAATCCTGATAACTTGCAACCTGGAACGAACCCTGTTCCCTTTTCCGATTCTATCCCTTACGCGCTGACAGGATACTGCATCCTTCCGCTCCCATAACCCATCAACCAACCATATCGCGCAACCACTCGTACCTGGCCCAATCAGCCTCGGGCTGGAATACCAGGCACGCCTATAACGGGTCCAGTCATTCCCAGGATGGTATACCCACGCATCCTCATGTATGTTTGGCCCAATCAACCCTTGGGTTGGAATAACAAACACACCAGGTCCAATCAATCATAGGGTCCGGTCATCCTCATGATGGAATACCCCAGATTGGAATACCTCCACACACATGACCCAAACCTACAACCATGCTCGGGACCCAAGGACCTTGTCCTTGCGTCACCGTCGAACTCTCCGGTTCGACACAACTGAGTGTAACCCACTCACACCTCCTTATCACGGTCTCTAGGTCCTCGCCCTCCGACTGCAATATCCTTATACAGTCCTCATCACCGGTCCAGACTACTCCCAAGTCTGTCAACCTGCCATCTCACTTTCCTCTGTCCAAATCTCCAATCTGGAATTACTATCCTTCTCCTTTTCCAAGGAGACTGAAATCATGTCTACATATCATCCAATCATTGACACAACGACAGCACCTCACTATATATCACCCCTTAGCGGCGCATACCGCCATCTCATAACATGTATACATACCCAGAGACTGATCGCATAACCAGCAATCCATACATAGCCTGCCGCATTTCCTCAGCATTTCCACCATTCGGGGACAACCCCACCAGCCGCTATCACATAGCAGCATCCTCCCTACTTGCTCCAAGATCCATGATACATGCCAAGCCCTTTCTACAACTGAATCGCCTCATTGCACCACTCCAATGATCAACATTCAAACTGCGACAGCTAACACTCTACACCCAGCAACTCATCCGAGAATTTCCAATTCTCCCCCACTTAGAGCACTAGCTATTATACACAAGCAGCGAGGCTGGCATGCTGCTCAATCGAACCCCACTAATACACCGAACTTCAAGGAACCTAAGTTCCTGCTGAAAGTTTCCAATTCCCCGCATCATGACCTTCCTTCCTCACGAATTCCACACCGGATACTATCTCTCTAACAACTCTCAATACTAACTCTTCTCTAACACATACAACACTTTATATCTCATGCAAGAAGCAACAAAACATAATCATAACATAAATGAGATAAAGAAGAAAAACATACCGGCTGACACCTCTGGCGCTGACCTGATCTCCTCGGTCACAAGCTGATAAGCACGCCCTGGAGCCTTCAGAGGCTCTGCTTGGCCCTGACTCCCGTCAGTAAGTCTCAAAGTGGCTAGCGCTGGGGCCTGCACTGACCTGGCAGCCAGCAGAGGACATTGGGCCTTCATATGGCCCACCTGATCACAATGATAACAAAGTCGGACTCCTGCAGCTGGAGTCGACTGCCTGCAATCTCTGGCTATGTGGCCCTCCTTGCCACACTTGTGGCACCCCGAAGAATAACGACAATTTCCCTCGTGCACCTTGCCGCACTTCCCGCAAGTGCGACTCCTCCGACCTCCCTGTCGATAATCAGCGAGCCTCATCCGCTTCGGTGCAGGCTGCGACTGCACTGGGGCCTGCCTCTGCTCTCTCAACTGGAGCTCAATCTCTAACTCGCGCCGCCTAGCGGCCTCCTGCAACTCCAACAAGGTACTACACCTCTGCGTGGACACAAACTGCCGGATATCCCTCTTGAGCATACTCAGATATCGGGACATCTGAGCCTGCTCCGAAGCAAACTCTGGGCAAAACATCGCCCTCTCAGTAAACATCCTGGTGATCTCCGTCACCGACTTTGAATCCTGCTTCAGCTCCAGGAACTCCTGAGCCAACCTCTCTCTCTCAACCTGCGGAACATAACGAGTACTGAACATCTCCCTGAACTGATCCCAAGTAACTGCAGCCCGCTGCGCATCAGAATAAGATCCCGTAGTCAACCTCCACCAATCCTTTGCCCCGAGCCTCAAAAGGATCAGAGCATACCTTACCCTCTGATCCGCAGGGCATGAACACGTGAAGAAAAAACCCTCCACGTCTGACAACCATCTCATAGAAATGATAGGATCCTGAACTCCATCAAAGGTAGGGGGCTTCGTATTGTCGAAATCCCGATACTGAAATCCCTGACCGGCTCCTCCCCTGCCGCTGCTACAGCCGCTGTAGCTGCCGCGGCAGCCGCCTCAGTAAGAGCTGCATAACGATAATCGAAGTACTCCCTCATAGCAGACTTAATAGTCCCAAACAACTCCGGGATCTGACCCCAGACAATCTCGACCACCTCCTCACAGATGATCTCCCTGACCCGATCCTCTGTCAACATTGGCCCCTCCTGGCCGATAATCTCAGGTGCCACTGGGGCCTCCTGCTCACCCTGTCCTGATCCTGATCTGGATCCAGTCACGACACGCCTCGCATCCGCCATACTGCAATGCACCAACAAGATCCTCAGATACCTCGCATAACCTCCGAGAACTAACCTCTAACCAACAACCTAGGGGTTGTGACTTCCTTGACACGCATATGGGTCCTGTGCTTTCAGTAGTACTGGCCCATACTACCTTCCACACCTACCCATATTTGTCTCAAGTATCACCACAACGCCCTAAGCACAAACATTCATAACAAGCACTCAATCCTCACTCCTAGAGGAATAGTGAAAATCTCATATCAAGAAAACTCTAGGCTAGCAGGCATCACAATCAGGCAACTCTATCATGCAATTCCTGAAGATCCCTAGCCTAGTACTAGCATGCTGTTCTATCATATCACATAAACAAATAACTTGTATGGTATTTTAGGGTTACTTACTGGCTCTGGCTGATCGTACCCTCTGCATCCTCCTTTACTTATTTCGAAAACCTTTTGAAAACCATTTTGAAAATCCCTCCTTGATTTGAGACTGGATTCACACGAATGTTCCTCTAATTCACTCAAACCAAGGCTCTGATACCAACTTGTAACACCCAAAAATTTCAACCAATTTAAAACATTTTATTTCATTCAAAAATCATTAAGTTCATACATCTTGTTTTCAAAATAGTTTAGACATCAGAGTATCCCCCAGAACCATATCACATAAATCATAAAACATGAGGAGCGGTATGATCACGCCTTCGCCTTGCCACGATCTCCTGAACTTTCACCAATCAAGGTGCTTTGCTTTATGCAATCAATTGAGAATTCTTAGAACTCACATGCATAGTCAACTTTACTGGAATGGTATAGAAAACAAGAATATGTCAACTAGTGATTGATCAATTTTTGAAGCTTTTCAAGATCATTAAGACTCCCACTGACCTCTTGACATATAAGATTCCCTTGTCAAGAAACATGTCTTGACAAACAAATACTCAAGAGTTAGTGCAGATTCTTATCAAGACAACACTTCATACAATTGGTCTTAGTTGGTCTTTGTCTTATCCAAGACATCACAACTTACCAAATTGAAATGTGCAGGAATAAGAAAACCTTTCCTACTCCACACTTGATGAGTGTTTTAAACTTACCGAAGACGTGTCACTTAATATCACAATCTTGGAGTACGGTTCTAAGACTTGATTTTGGAACGAAGTATGATTCACCTTTTGATTTAACCACTTCAACAATTCCTGATTCCTCTTCTTAGTCATACTTATGCACTAAGGTGTCCTTAGAGGATCAATTGTGATATGGTTTCATAATCAATGAGACGATCATACAACATGATACTAAAATACTCTCCCATCTTTTCAGATTAGAGAAACCTTTTATCTTTCTGCCTTATTGATTCTTCTTATTCGTTCTGCCATACATTGAAACTTTTCAATTATTCATAATTACACTTAATCTTGTAAGCATAACCATATTTACTAAGCTTTTAGTAAATCATGATGAATAGTTTTATCGTTCTTTGTGGCGGACTCGACCAGTGCACAACAATGCGTACTAGATCCTTTAGTCCTTCACTTGTTTCACATACTTATGTGAACAGGGAATTAGTCTTAATTTCCCAAATACGAAGGTTCTCATTCATCACACAATACAAGTTGTATGATTCCAAGTTTCTGTCCAATTAAAACTTGGGCGATGAGAATCATTCCTAATTTGTTAAATTTCTGACACTACCACAAATAACATAACTAAGAGTCACATTCATTTCAATATTGCTAATAATAGAAACAAACATCAATTTTCACAAATGCCATTGCAAGGAATTATAATTAAAACAAAAATCAAAATTTATTTTATTTATAAAAACACGGAAAAACTTGTCCATACAATCGCAATTCAAATGAAAACTATGCTATTACATATTCCTAAGCAATCTATCATAACTCTCTAAGTAGCAACTCAAAAATCCGATCATCGAACCATGTGATTGAAATCCATTTCTTCGCGATCAGACTTAGCTCGCTTTTCCTTTAAGCTTTTCTTCGATCCTACAAAACATCTAAATGCAATCTTATTACATCATGTATTAAGAATCTACAAATAGGAAATTAATAGAGTTAGATAGTGAATGTTACCTGAAGCAGAGTCATACACTTTGACTCTCCCATCTCTTAGATCTCTCAGGTAGCCAGGGCAGCTTCGTAACCAATTCCCCTTCTCTTGGCAGTAGAAACATGTGGACTCTTTTGGAATGGTACACGAGACTATCTCAGACTTAGCCTTTCTCTTCCATAGAGAAAACGTTTCTGGACTTCCAATATTGCCATTGTCCATGAAGGTTGGGATATTGAATTACCAAACAAATTTGCTTGATCAGTTCGCCAAATCATTGCTGATTCACCAGCAATAAGCAAATAGGTAAGATCAATGAGAGTCACATCGTCGTCCATCATATAGTACTCTCTAATGAACTCACTATATGAGTCAGGAAGTGATTGAAGAACCCAGTCAACAGCTAACTTCCTTGAGACATCGACACCCAACATCCTCAACCTGTCAATGTGTGACTCCATCTCTAAGACGTGTGCACACACAAACTTTCCATCTTCGTGTCTTTTTGCCAATAGGGCTTGAGTGACTTTGAACTTTTCAAGTCTTCGAACACGTGGGTCAGGGAGAATTATTTGGAGGAGGTGGAGGAAATGAAACATGATTTCCATTTCCACAATCCAATCGTGGAACATCATCTTCATTTGAAAGCTTTTTCCAAAGGGTTCGGGAAGACCATAGTTAATAGACTTTGACATCTACAAAACGGGATAAATTCAAGTTAGTTGATAAGAATCCTTGATATAACACCCAAATGAAATATAAAGGCTAGGATCCAACACAATATTCTACAACTCGCAAGAGGGATGCCGTAATCCGGCTGCAGAACATTTGAAGGTAGGTAAATGACGATTTACCAATTTCCACCATGAAAGACAAAAATTGAAACTTAGGTTTCAAATCAATTGAAACTCCTAGATCTTTTGAGATTCATTGAACTTTTCAATGACATGTTTAAATCTCGATTGTGCCCTTCATGTTTGCGACTGGGATGCCGAGGATCACAAACAAGGTGTGGATAACCATGCAAATTAGCTTGGTACTCTCGAATACATATATCACCTAATCAATGTGCTGGTTAACCACACACACTCCATTGATCTATGATAATCTACGAGCTACCCATTGCAATCCTTCATTGGTCCCATATTAGTGTGCCGGTTAACCACACACGCTCCACTAACGACCAACAAGGTGCAATGTGTAATTTCATGGATTAGCACCAACTCCATATTTTTCCTAAAGTAACTAAGATTTGGGGATTTATAAAAGTGTTTAGTTACTTCGTATTTCATTATACTTATAATGGAAGATTGTGTCCTATCCTACCCGTTCGGCTAACGACCCTCCACTAGTCAAGAGTGCGGTGGGTAAGAGTGGATACCCAATGGCGGTCATTTTACAGGCCGCTTCCTTAAACACCCCTTATAGACCAGCTTCATGAATGAGGCCTACTAACGGTAAGACTGACTTTTACTTATACATATATAATATTAAACTTTTAATTCTATATAGTATAAGGGTGTATTTTACACTTTTAAAATACTATGTGGTTTAATCTATTAATAAATTAAACTTTTAATTTGATTAATCTTAAACCATATTATTATAGATTTATTAATTATCTCTTTTAATTGAACACTTAATTAATTTAATAAAACCATAAGGGTGTAATTTGAACTTTTCAAAGTACTAGGGTTTTAGAATTCAATATTTCAAAATTAATACCTTTTAACTAAATTTTAAATTCCAAAACTTGAGGACAAATTTTGAAACCTTTCAAAATATTAGGGTTTAACTATTTAAATTTCAGAAACTAAAACTTTTAAGTTCAAATTTAAACTATAAAACCTAAAGGGTGTAAATTGAAACTTTTCAATCTTACTAGGTCAAATATTTGACTCATAATAATCCTATATTATCCATATTTAATCAAATCCATTAATTTTGATAAGAATAATCATTCCAAACATAAAAAATCGATTTTAGGCAATAAAAACGAGTTTTGGTAATTATCCTTAACAAAATCTGCTCAAAAAATCGAAAATCCCATCGACAACACCTTGGAATCGCCGAGTCCACTGATGGACTCGCCGAGTTCAGGCAACTCGCCGGGTCCACTGATGGACTCGCTGAGTCGGCGTCCCAGACAGTAAAAATTCGACTTTTTCATCCTTTGGCAGTTCACTTTTGCATCTATTCAACTAGAAAAACGACCTAGGATCTGATACCACTATTAGGTGATTAGCATAACATCAATCCTGTAGTGTACATGCAACCCTAATTGCTTTGATCTAGGTTTTTCTAAGTAAACATACAACATTGAATACCAAAGTAATAAACCCTAATTGACTAGCAAACAAATCTGAAAATCACATATAATTATGGTTAGGACTATTACCTTGATTGTTATGTAGAAATAACAGTCACAAACCTCCTTGATCTTGACTTCTGAAAGCTTAGTGCCCCAAGTGTTGCACCTCTAATGGAGTCACAAACACCACTAACAAATAGGATGAACAAGAGAGAGAGAAGAGACACCAAAAACGTCCAAGATACTCTTAGGAATGCTTAGCCACGTTTTTGGGAGCCTTAGGGGTCCTTATATAGTTGAGGCTAGTAGGGTTTTCAACTTGGAAACCATAATCCAGTTGCTTAGTCCTTAAGCAGCCCAAAGATCCTTCCAGAAGGCCCTTTGGACGATTTCTATATGGACTCTCATATAGAATTCGTCCACTGCTTCCTTATGGATCTTAAGCCCAACTTTGTAACTATCTTATAATTACAGTATCAGTCCCCTTAATTTAATTAATCTCTTTTGACCGCAAAATTAATTCTAAATTAATTCTTGATTAATATTAGTTAAACAATATGATTTCTCTTTTAATATATTATTCACAAAATATATTAATAAATCATAATTAATCCTCTTTCTCCTTAATTCATCCTATCAGTTGCTATGGTGAAGGCAACCCAAAAGGACCATGCTCATAATCGGGTCAAGTACATACCAAAATAGTTATGGGCTTGGACACCTAATCCAACAATAAAATCATAAGAAAATTTATGGTTGTAAAACTACATGGTTTTTTTGGAAACTTTTACTAAAAGACAGCTTTACTAGCAAAAATAGTTACATTATAGTCATTTACTAATTTAGTGGGGTTTTTTTTAACCCCAAAATATTATGTTTTGATTTCATAAGTTCATTCTAGAATACACCTTTATAGTTATATAAAAGATTATATAAATAGTTTCATCAAACAAGATAAACTATAATTGGTATAGTTGGGAAGTCACTAACCACACCTTTCGAAGATACATATAATTATTTAAAGGTATAATTATCTTATTTTGAAAGAAAAAGGAGTCATAGTTCACGTAAATCTGTTAATGCTCTTGTGAGACTTTCCTTCACCGTATCTACCTAGGGTACACCTTAAGTCCTGCTTTATAACCAAGGTCTCTTGGTGGGAGAACGAGACCGTTGTGTATAGATCTATATGGGATTGGCTACCCCACACCTTAGTTGTTCGCTACAGTTAGACAGGTACTCAATCCTTCTTGAGGGCTGGCGTTGTCGTCTCATGTTTTCCTACTTTTCAGTTATTTGTATTCAACTTTTGAACAACAGAGTTTTGTAAACAATGTAATACTTGAAATCTCAATGTATGAATGTTTGTGTTGCTATGTTTCATTACTATTCAATTATTATGATACTGTACATGAAGTCACTCCATCCGCCCCCAGACGTTTCCGCCGTTCTGGTTTGGGGGTGTGACAATATTGCACCCCATTTCATCTGTGACAACCCGAACCTTTTTCCGTTACCGTTAGCTGATTTCTGTTAATAAAATTTGAATTTTATTGAGTTCCCTCAAATTCCGTTGGTTTGGAAAATCATTTAGTTCTATAATTGAATTTTATATGAGTCGGAACCAAAATCACGCGAAAAACCCGAGTTTCCTTTGAAAAATCAATAGTTTTCGGCCTGAGTGGTGTTCACGGCCGTAAACCTGTTTACGGCCGTAAATCCGTTTACGGCTAGTGACAGGTGGCCCCCACCACCGACCATACCCCCAGCCTATATATACGGGACTCTCACCTTCATTTGAACTTTCCTGGCCGGAAACTCGCTCATTCCCTCTTTAAAACTCTCAACCGTAAACACCAAAACACCCTCTTTTCTTCCCAAAATCATCAAGAATCACCTTCGGAGGTTGTTTTGGAGCATCTAAAGTGTGTTTTTCATCGAATCCAACATCATTGTTCTTGAGTTTTCGGCCGTACACCCTTCAAATCTTCAAATCTTCAAAGGCCGCAAACCGTTTACGGCCGTAAACCCTTCAAAGATTTATAAATCCTTCAAGAACATCGTTCACGGCGGTAAACCCTTCAAGGGGCTGTTCACGGCCGAGAAGAGTTCACGGCCAGAAACCCTTCACGGCCGCAAACTCCCTCACACCGTGAATCTTGGCTGCAAACCCGTTTTTCCAATTCAATCGAGTCCCGGTAACATTCCTAAACTGAAAGCAAGTGTTTTTCCAAAACTATAAATAATGGTTTCTCTAATAAGAATACATATATGTATTAATTGTATTAGGATCCCGTTGAGTGCCGCGTACATCAACTCGAGGGTCTTCATTCCCAGTTTCGTTGTCCAACACTTTCACGCAACTAACAGTGAGTTCATACCCCTATGCTTTTATGATTTTAAATGTTTTCAGGGGGAGAGTACAACCCAAACACAAATGATTTTGTGTATATATACAAAAGGATTTCAACATATTTAAAACTGATGCAATTGATACAATCTTACAGTTTTCACATGTTTATAAAATATTTAGATATTTTATCCCTTTTGTAACATGCTGAGCATAAGGGACTTTTTCAATCTTCAGTCAAAATTGCATAGTTTTCAGAACAATACGTAAACCAAGTACACAACATTCATGCAAACTATAATAGGTATAGTTTGGGTTTTCAATACACAGTTTTATGAATCCAGAGTTATACATAGCAAAACATATAAACTATGACTGATTTAGTTTATGATATACATTACTACATTTGGACTCAAGAGAACAACATTTAATAATTATTTAAGTATAATTATTACCCTATAGAGTATATACACGGGTTTAAGTACAGTAGATCATTACAGAACAACACGTAAATTAGTTAATACAGGATTGTGAGACAACTCTTCAATTGTACCTTTCGGGGTACAAGTTAAATCCTATCATAGTATAACCAGAGTCTCCTGGAGGGAGAGCGTGAGATTTGTGAATAGATCTATTCGGGAGTGATAATCCCACACATGAACTGCAAGCTATAGTAAGGCAGGCATGCCTGGGGTGACAAATGTCATTTATCCGACACTTGAATAAACTAACCTTATTGTTTACGACTCACATAGTATAAACTAACCTTATTGTTTACGAACCACATCATATCAAGCATGGTTATACGACTCACATAGTATAAACTAACCTTATTGTTTACGAGATTTCATTCTTCTTTAGTTTTATATTTATTAATAAAACTATTTCATAATATAAGTGGAGGATTCCAGGGATTTCAACTCATAGTTTTATTTTAAGTAATGAAACTACTACACACACTGGTGGTAACCAGGGTTTTCAAACAGAACATCTTATACATTACTGGTGATAGCCAGGGTTTTCATACAAAGAGTTTTCATTCAAAACAACGTTATACAATACAGCTGGTGGTAACCATACGTACAAACTAATATAGTATACACTACTACAGAACACAATAATAAACATATATGTTAGAAAATATTGGATTTTCTTGGGAAACATACAAACATTTTACAGATTCAATGACATGATTTTCATTACAAAAACATGCTTATGAACTCACCAGCTTTTATGCTGATACTCTCTCTTCAAAACCGCTTGTATTATCAGGAAATCAGTAGACATGTACCTCGGTAGACTTTTGAGAAGACGGAGCATATAGAGTCTCGTCTTTATTTTTGCTACATTTGATGTATATAACTATGAATCAAACAAATGTAAATACCTTTATATATATATATATATATATATATATATATATATATATATATATATATATATATATATATTCAATGTGATGGTCGTGTTTACTTGATTATTATGATGCAATTGTTCTGATACTACATATGACGTCCTCCACCCCCGAACGTTTCCGCCGTTCCGGTTTGGGGGTGTGACATCATCTACGTCTGTGGGTTACAAATCTACACTAAAAATGTAATTCACAATACCATCTAGAATAATCAATTGTTATCATCTTACCATGGTATATGACCCAGACATACTTAGTTGTTGTCTGATACAGACCCACCATTTATGCCTGTCTAGAATGAGGAGGAATACTATACTCCTCTTTTATCTCACACCTTACCCCCATTATGAGAATACTCAATTATTTAACTTACTTTTAACTAAGCATCCTTTACAAGCCATAGTTTATAACTAGGCAATACTACAATTCATGTAAACAACTTCCAATACAATTTACATGTTCATGCAATACTATCACAATATAGGGTACACATTTAGGACATAATACAAATGGTAAGCATTTAGTAAATATTTTATCTTTTAAGTAGTAAATACTTTTATTAAGATCATGCTCATGAAAGTAACTACACACTCACTTGATTAAAGGTGGAAGATGTTCGGGTATGTTAACTCTTAGTCTAACACTTTCATTTTCCTTTTAAATGACCTAAATACAAATATTAATAATTTATTATTCGAGACTATAATAACAATATCTCAGATTCATTAACAATACCAAAGACTACTAAGTTCTATCAAATAGGGAATGACCAAGTTAGATTATATTGGAGGTAGGATTTGTTTGGTATAGAAATATAATGTATGGAAAATCCACTTAAAACACCTCACTAAGATCATGCTTAGACATCACACCCGTAAGTGATCAATCAACATTATAATTGGAATTACTGATAAATCTTATTTATAGGTTCATAATAATGACAATGAACACAAATAGTATAAGTGACATTGAACAAGGGTAGTAAGTGCAACTCACCTTACATGGTTTTCTAGCGAAAACTCAGAAATTTCACGAGCGTAACTTTGTCATTGAGTACTTCTTTTTTTGGGGTTACAAACGCTGCAACACCTCGCTAGATTCTTCAGAAACTCATAAAAACCGAATCCCAAGGGTGCGGGAAAAGTTGAGAGAGAAATATGTGAAGAACGAAGTGAGAAATGAAGCATATATATAGGCTATTGAAAAACACGTTGCACTTATGGTAGGGCGCACCACACCCAAATAGCGACATCCTATGGTGCAACGTTGACTTGATGTAGGTAGGGCTCTTGGTCTCTGGTGTTGCCACGTCACCTCTTGCATGTAATTATCACTTTCTTTGATAAATTGTAACTTTCACATACAGACTCCATTTTCGCCGTTCTTTATATCCACAGTTTTATTATATCCAAGTTTTCGTAATTCCGTGTACATCAACTTTCATTTACATTACTTTGGCTAATGAGTAATAAATTGTCGATTCATATTTTATAATAAATACTGACGCAATGTGTTGTAACGCATAACTTCGAAAAATCGTAACTTCTCCATACGACGTCAAATTTTGGCGATCTTTATACTCATAGGTTCGTATCATGACTACTACAAATTTCATACAAATTATTTTTTCAAAATAATCTTTAAATTATAAACTTTATTTAACATAATTTGTTAAGTTTATAATAAGATTTTATACAAATATTATATAACCATAATTATTATCCATATAATATGTACACAATAAATAAATATAATTAACATTTAAGTAAACACGTATTGTGTACGAAAAATTCTTTTTTATTAATTTATAAGAAAAATTACATTATAAACTAATGTTAATAAGAACATTTTGACGTAATGGTTAACAAAAAAACACGGGCGTTACAATCATCACCCATTTAGGATGATTTTGTCCTAGAGTCATACATCAACGAACAGTTGTGGATAGCAACTCTTCCTGCCACTTTCTGTTTCCCAAGTAAGGTTTGGCCATGCATATGCTTCCATCATACAATCACTAAATCAATCATATTGTATCGTAACTTTTTTGTTTTACGATCGACAATCGCTTCAGGTTCTTCAATTAACCTCTTGTTTTCATTGACTCTTAATTTCGAAAGTGGAATCATATCAGGTTCTCCTCCCAAGAATTTCCTCAAGTAAAAAACATGAAAGGTGTTATGAATACCTTCTAGTTCAATTGGCAACTCAAGCATGTATTCTTGATTCCCTATCTTCTAGAAGTAGGTTGAGTGGCCCGATAAAACACGAACTCAATTTCCCAAGTTTACCAAATCTGATAAGTCCTTTTTCATGGATAGACTTTAAGTAATACCTGATCACCGACCTCAAAAGTCATAGATCGACGTCTTAGATCTGCATAGCTTTTCTGACGACTTTGAGTAGCTAACATTCTTTCTCAAATGATTTTCACTTTGTCAACGATTTGTTGAACTATTTCAGGCCCCGCAAAGTATTTTTCTCCAGCTTCTAGCAAACAAGATGGGTGATGTGTAATCGGTAGTCTATAAAATATACTTAAAATCTATTAATTAGACAATGGTTCCAAAAGCTTTGATATCATATTTTCTTGAAAAGGTAAATCTAGTTTTAAATTTATAATTCCTAACAAACCAAATTGACTATCTATACCAAGCAATGTACCTGATTAATGACAATATAGCTTATGTAAGTAAGGTTGTCGAACTCAAGGGGAATCGAAGTGTACTAATTCAAAAAATAATTGAAATAAAGTAAAACTTTAGAGTAAATAAAATACTAAACTTTTCAAATAAATAAATAAAAATTACTTTTGTTTATAATTCGAATCTCCTCATGATTATGTTTAATTTATTCAAGTGCAATAGAATTTAATAGACATTCACTAATTTCTGAAGTGATTAACGCAACGCTAATATCATTAACCCTATGATTCTATGTTATCTACCATCAAGGATAGTATAGCTTATGTAAGTAAGGGTGTCAAACTCATTAATGACAATATAACTTATATAAGTAAGGGTGTTGAACTCAAGAGGAATCAAAGTGTACTAATTCAAAAAATAAATGAAATAAAGTAAAACTTTAGAGTAAATAAAATACTAAACTTTTCAAATAAATAAATAAAAAGTAATTTTGTTTATAATTCGAATCTTCTCATGATTATGTTTAATTCTTTCAAGTGCAATAGAATTTAATAGACATTCACTGATTTCTAAAGTGATTAACTCAATGCTAATATCATTACCCCTGGACCCAGTATATTTGTCCATATTATAATAACTGAACATGTATGATTAGTCTCATGCTAATGGAAACCTCTCAAATTTTCCAAGTTATTGAAACAATCACAAACATTAATCTTAACTTTATTATGTTCAACCTAGGCTATCACTCCACTAGTCATAATTTCCTACACTCTTGACTCAGTTTTTCAGCTTAGACAAGTTAATAAACAAAGTGATTCAAGATACATAATCTAAACATAATCATCACTCATGCACCCAGTTACATAAACATAATAAAATCATTTTCAACACTTATGGATCTTTAGTTAAGCATTAACATAATAAATTGAAAACTATCAAACTCCTTTCAATGAACTAAAGCATAATTGATCTTGGATCATCTACATCTAAAAGAAAGTATAGGGTCTTATCCCATAATCCTAACTAAATAACTAAAACGATCTAAGAAATTAAATGTGATGCAAAACAAAATTCTCTAGAACTTCAACTGGATAAATCTTCGATTCTTTTCTTATTCTCTAGGGTGTATTTTCGATGTCTCTTCTGTATCTCCTTGTGCTAGATGAAATTAGGCTTAATTTATAGTATTTTTAGGCATACTCAAATCGAAGTGCGGCAGATAGTTCGCAACACAAATTAAGAAATCTTAAGAAATCTTCAAAATCTTCAACTATTTTAGTGATATGTTTAATTTGAATCCTGCTTAAACTTTGAGCTGCGTATTTCTTCCAGAAAGTGCTTTAAATATATTCAGTTTTATCTTTTAGCCCTTATAATATGCAAAATACAAATTTATCTCTTTTAAATATTAAATATCTATAAAAATGTGTGAAAAAGTATTAAATATTTCTCTAAAAATATGTATAATTTATCACATATCAATGGTGTATGACACTTACTTCCGTACAATGCTTTTTAAGATGGTATCTTGATGCTTGAGTGATAACTATTGTTGTAAGCGAATTCTACTAATGGTAAGTGGTCATCCCAACTATGAGAGAATTCTAAAGAACATGCCAAAACATATCTTCTAATGTTTAGATAGTTCTTTCACTCTATACGTCGATTTGTAGATGATAGGTAGTACTTAAACATAGTTTCGTACCCATATCTTCATGCATACTCTTCCAAAATATAGAAGTGAATCGATTGTATCTATTTGATATGATCGATAAGGTTACACCATGAATTTTGACAACCTTCTTTACATAGGTTTATGCCAACTGTTCCATAGACCAGGTCTCCCGTGCGGCTAAGAACTTCTCACTCTTCGTCAACCGGTCTATTATAACCCTGATCATGTCGTGGCTTTTTCTCATCTTTGGCAACTTGGTTATGAAATCCACGATAATGTCATCCCACTTACCCATGGGTATTGGTAAAGGTTCCAATTTCCTATATGGATTCTAATGCCGTGATTTAAATCTTGAACAAGTCACACGCCCAACTATATATATTGGCACGTCGATTTTCATTGTTGGCCACTAGTGATAGGGTTTCAGGTCCAAATACACATCTTGGTGCTGCCTGGACGTATTGAATGCCCCATACTTAGCCTTTTCTTGCCCTCAAGCAAAATATTATTAAATAAACTAAAATTTCAAGATAACCCTTAATTTTAATTTTCCAGATACAATCAATTTCAATGCACATATCTGTGTCTAATCCTAAATAACTTTCCCAACTTTAAATACTCACAATCTTCATAACTGCTTACTACTTAGTATGAGCCATACACATTTCTGCATTCCTTCGAGTATACCCTTTTAATAATGACATTCAATCTCAAGATATTTTTTTTCAGTCTCATATATATATATATATATATATATATATATATATATATATATATATATATATATATATATATTTCTATACCATTTGATATTTCTTTTTGAGACACCAATTTCCACATTCCCCTAGTATATATCTTTCTTGATACATACATACATACATACATACATACATACATATATATATATATATATATATATATATATATATATGCATATCCTACAAATTTTACTAGCTTTAGCATATGACTTTCTATGGGATACTATTGGATACTTTTTGTTGTTCCTCGCAATGGCTATTAAAAGAACTCCATGACTTTCAATGGAATATATACATATATATATATATATATATATATATATATATATATATATATATATATATATAATTCAATCTAACAGTCACATATTGAATTTTCCTCTTGAGATCAACCATAATTTTTTTAATTTCTTCCATATTTCACATATTTCATGTTTGGAACTTTTCCTTCCTTCCATTCTACTCCTTTTTGGAACTTGACCTCAACCCTTATTGATTGAATAATGTCCTTAGGTTGGGGTATATTTTAGAAAACAATGCAAAATTTATAATATTCCTCATACCAGACGAGTTCACATTTTTGTTTCATGATTTCACCAAAACGGGAAAGCTACAAATATACTATAACATATCCATCAAAATATATCTTTCCAATTTGTTTCACATTATCTATTATAAGTTGGTAAAATTTTTGTATAGCTTTATAAAAATTTAAAACTATATTTAATTCATAACTCTTGTTAATTCATACCTCCTACCCCTAAAATTAAACTATACAACTACACCGTTGTGTATAAATGTAAAGATTTAAGTTAAAGATAAGAATAGTACTCCCCTTGTAGCGGAAAGAATGCTTCATGAGTTCATGGTTGTTCTTTTGCTCTAAATCCACTTAATAATTCTTCAGAATATTTACGATTCTTTTTTGACATAAATTCGAGGCGAGAATATCAAATTTTGGTGCGAAATATTTTCTGAAACGTTGTACTGATATTGTCCAATTTTTCTCGGTGCTATTACTATTTTCTCGGTGCGATTTTCTTTCAGGTAGTTTCTTTAACCTTAAAATATAAGTAGAGAGGTCAGTGTTTATTAGGAGCTAACTCCTTTCTTGTTGTATGCGTATGCAACTCAGTTTGTTAACCCCTCACTTATTCTTTGATAGATAAGTAGGTTGAAGACAATTGTAGTGGAGTCCTAATTTTCAAATTAAACTTAAATTGTAGAAAAAAAAGAGAACTTGGTTGCATTTTTTCATTTGAAAATAAGAAAAATTAAACACACCAAAAAGAAACTTGAAAACGTGACAACTAAACTTAAAACTTAAATAATCAAATTAACTGCTTTAATTAAAATTTAACTAAAATCCCAAGTTGGCGCCTTGCTCAATCTTCATTATCAGAAATATTATAGATATCCACTAGGTCATAATCTTCTGAGAAACCATATGGCTCTCCATATGATTGTTCTTCTTCAAACTTTCCTCATTCCATATTTTGTCTTTATGATATTTTCCTTCTCTTCACTAGGATCTTCTTCAGCTTCATATTCACTCTCTATTCACATCCATGTATTCATCCTTATCGATATCTTCATCTTCACTTGTAAGTTATGATAATGGTTTATCATCATCAACTCTTAACTTAAGTATTTCATTTATTGCCCATTAAAACATCTTATAAATTCCATCCACATGTTATCTGATATTAGAAATTGTTAACATTAGCCCTTTTATCATATCTTTGTTATTAACTAGCCTAATAATTATCTTTTTTTAATTCCTCATTAAACTTGGCTTTTTTCCTTTCAAGCATTCATCTTGTCTTTTCCTTTTTTGATATCACCTTTCTTCTTAGAAGTTTCTCCCTTAATCTTACTCACTTTTTCTTCTTTACACCCCCCTTCAATATCTTTAATCTAGTGAACCCATCAAAGCCCTTAAAAGCATCAATGAACCTTAGAAAATTCATATTCATAATTTCTGGCGCATATCCTTTCATGATTCTAATTACTTTGTTTGATAAAATATCAAATGATCTAGCAATCACTGTGATGAAATGTCCTCATACTATGACTTCACCATGTGGTTGACCTCCTCTATGGATTCTTAAGTCATATGTTAGACTATAATGAAAATTCACATCTTATTCAAATTTTAAAAGCTTATCTAAAAGAAAAAGTTCATTGCTACATACTAAATTATACTTCTCGTGATGAACAATGGTGTTTTCTATCACTTGATGCATGATCCTATGTGCAAGATTTTTGATCCTTGTAGTTCATGCATTTAAGCCAAATTCTCCATAACCATACTTCTTCCAAGTTTTCTTAGAATCAAACTCTTTTGGAATCTTCTTTGGCACTTTAGATATGTAGAGGTTATAATCCTTTGATAAATCTTCTTCTTTTGTGATTATTCCACATCTCCAAGGTAACTCTACAATACTACACGCTCCAAGTTTTCCTCATAGTTGAAAAGTAATTGCTCCTTACTCATTGTAGTTTGTGACTTTCGATTTGAAAACAATTGTAGCATAAAATTATTGTACTAGTTCTTCATAGATCACTTCTTGAATGTTGAAGATGTTATTCCATGCAATTATGGCTAAAGAACTTCATTGGAGACCTTGAAGTTGTACCAGCTATAAAGGAGCCTATCGAGATTTTTTGTGATAGTGAAAGTACAGTTGCCTTAGCCAAGGAACCAAGGGATCACGGGAGATCCAGACACATCGACAGAAAATACCATTTCATCAGACATCGAATAGAAGAAGGACTCATTGTGGCAAAGAGGGTATCATCGGATGAGAACCCGGCAGATCCCCTCACGAAGGGACTCGGTAGGGTTAAGCATCTCCAGCATGCTAGGCGCATAGGGCCGAAGGATGATATTAGTTTTAGTAGTTAGATAGGTTTGAAATGTGTAAAGTGTAATTCACATTTGATGATGAATAAAAGTTGTATTTATTTATGAGTAAAGTGTTGCTATCTTTTGTCAATCGTTTACTATCGTTTCATTTTGCATGTTTTGACTTCCAGAATAATTATGTTATTGTAATTTCATGTTGTTCAAATTCTCCACAGTCGGTCATATGTTGGAAGTAGATATGAATCAAGATTGTCATGGGTTGGCTTGTAGAGGTCTAAGATGTTGGACATAAGTGGTGCTACAACACTCATGAGTACTCATAAGTTATGAGTATTGGATTCAACCCACGCTCACTGGTATCACTGCCCGATCAGAACTAAGTTGATGTGTTCAATTAAGTTCTATGTCAAACAAATCGGAAATCGGGAAACAAACTGTTGGACAATAAGTAAGACATTGTTCCATGTATTTGTCCGGCTGATATCTAGAACAAAGGATTATATGATCACTTATCTTAAATGGTGTATCTGTTGGATTAGTGTCTAAGCCCGTAACTATATTTGGTATGTACTTGACCCGGTTGAGCATGGTCCTTTTGGGTTGCCTTCACCAAAGCAGCTTGACAAGGTAATTTGATATGAGAGAGAGGATATTATGGTTTATTAATATATTATAAGAATAGTATATTAAAGGAGAAATCATATTTATTTAATTAGTATTAGTCATAAATTAATTAGGAATTGATTTGGTGACTAAAAGAGATTAATTAAATAAAGGGGCATAAACTGTCAAATGTGTGATAGTTGAGTTTTGGGCTGGGAAACCTTATGGACTAAGGGGGAACGAAATTATGATGAAGGATCATCATATTTTCGTCCAAGGCCTCATTCCAGAAGGTTCCTTGGGCTGCTTGGTGGCTAAGCTATCCATTAGGGTTTAGACTGAAACCCTAGCACCCTACAGTATAAATAAGACCCAAAGGCTTCAATTTTTGGCACGTGTTCCCAAGAGAAACCCTAGGGCCGATTTTAGCATCATCTCTCCTCTCTCATAATTGCCTTCTTGCTTGTGTGGTGTTTGTGATCCATTAGAGGAATTACAATTGTGATTCTAAGCTCAAGAAAAGAAGATTCAAGCTACTATTGAAGAGGTAAACATCTAGATCTGATGTTATTGGTTATTTTGATATTATGTATGCTAGATTAGGGTTTGCAAGTCTTGGATTCAAAGCATGTACAATAGAGAAAACTAGATCCAAGCATTAGGGTTTGTATGAACACATAGGATTGTTCTTATGCATAAAACCCATCAGTGGTATCAGAGCCTTGGTTGGTTTCTGTTGTATGTGATGCTTTAACTGTTTGCATGCTGAAAATCATTTTTTTTCTGGCTTCTGTTCGACTGGACTCGACGAGTCACTTCATGCACTCGGCGAGTCGGCCCTACTCGACGAGATCATGAGTGGCTCGGCGAGTCGGATCGTCTGACAGAGGATATATCGGGATTTCTTGCTGTTTTTGCTATGGAATAGTTGCCTAATCTTTTTTTACTGATAAAATTCGAATTTTAATGATTTTGTGAGACTATCCTTGCCAAAAACAAAAGATATTTACCAATTGATTAGATAATAAATTCCTTATGTGATTAAAATTGATTATTTGTATTAATTGGGTAACTTATCTTGCAAGCAATTGAATTAGGTCAAATATAGATAATCACTAAATTAATTGTTTGATTGATATTATTTGTTATTTGATCCCTTGTGTTTTGAAAAGTTCAAAAACTTGTCCTCAAGTTTTGAAATTTAAATTTTGTGATTAAAAGTTTAATTTTGAATGATTTAAATTTCAAACCCTTAGAATTTTACAAGTTTAAAATTCAACCCTATACTATTATATTATTACAAGATTAATTAATATATATGTATAAGAATAAGCTAGTCTTATCGCTAGTAGGTCTCATTCACGAAGCCAGTCTATAAGGTGGGTATAAGGTTGCTGCCTATAAAATGGCGCTTAATGGGTGTACACTCACACCTACCGCTTGCTTGACTGGTGGAGGGTCGTTAGCTGAACGGATAGGATAGGGCACTTAATTCATCATTATAAGTATAATGGAAATATTAAAGTAACTACATTGTTTTATAAATTCTCAATCTTAGTTACTTTAGGATAAAATGTGAAAATGATGCTATTCCATGGAATTACACTTTGTACCCCTGTCAAACGTTAGTGGAGCGCGCGTGGCTAACCAACACACTAATTTGGGATTGACATTGGTGACAATGGGTGGCTCGATGTTTATCATAGATCAATGGAGCGTGTGTGGCTAACCAACACATTGATTAGGTGATAGAGACATTGGGTGCACCATGTTGATTCGCATGGTTATTCACAACTTGTTTGCGATTCTCGTCATCCCAGTCGCAAATATGAAGCGCATATCGAGATTTAAACATGCCATTGAAATGTTCAATGAATCTCAAAAGAAATCTAGGAATTTTCAAATACATTTAAAACTTAATCTCTTTTCGTTTTTCATGGTGAAAATTAGTGAATCGTCATTCACTTACCTTCAAATTATTTACTTTTAGATTACGACATCCCTTTTCTAAGTTGTAAATAATGTTGTTGGATCGTAGCCCTAATTTCTCATTTGGGTGTTTAATTGGGGATTCATTTCTAATCAAACTTTGTTTCTTTCTATTTCAGATGTCTAACGCAAACGCAAACAACAACACTTCTGGGTCATTCTCGTTGATGAACCTGTGTCAAAAGGTGACATTTGATGGCTCGAACTTCAACGAGTGGATGAGATACATTCGCATGATAACTCGTTACGAGGACAAAGAATATGTCCTCGACGAGAAGCTAGAAAAGATCAACCCAGAAGAAGCTACTCCTGAAGAGATGGCCGCCTTTGAGGCCCACGAGCGTGATGCGACGGAAGTTCATTGCATCATGTTGGCCACCATGAACCTCGAACTCCAAAAGTCCTATGAGGACATGTATCCATATGAGATGCATCAAGATTTGCTGGACAGGTACCACCAGAGCGCGAGGCAAGAGCGCTATGAGATCATCACTAACATGATCACCGCTAGAATGGGGAGTGGAGAATCCCTAACTGCTCATTTGCAAAGAATGCAAGGGTATGTTGATCGTCTTCTCAAACTTAATGTTAAGTTTGATGAGGATTTGGCTATCGACATCATCCTCCACTCCTTGCCTTCCTGCTACAACCAGTTCAGAATGACCTACCACATGAATAAGGAAGAGGTCACCCTAAGTAAGCTTCAAGGGCTCCTGAGGACAGCTGAGAGCAACCTCAAGGACAAATCTATTGCATCATCCTCTACTGTAGTTGCTCCTGTGTTGGCAATTGGTCAAGGAAAAGGAAAGAAGAGGAAGGCTCCTTCTAAGAGCCACCATAAGGGTAAGACCCAAGATGGTTCCTCTTCTAGTGGGACTAAAGCAGGTTCTGTTAAGCCCTCTTTTGACCCCAAGGAAGCAGAGTACTTCTATTGCCACTGGAAACGAAGCTACCCAAAATATCTGCTGGACATTAAGGATGGGAAGATAAAGCCCACCTTTGTAGGTATGTATTTAATTAAATCTAATAACTCATCACTTGCTACTTCATGGGTCCTTGATACTAGATGTGGTTACCATATTTGTTCTGATTTGTAGGGGCTAAGAAAAATTAGGGAAGTGGAGCATGGAAGGATAAACTTGATCATGGGAAACAAGAAGTCTTCACCAGTAACCAAGATCGGAGTTTATTCCTTAGTGTTGGGTAATGGGTTAGGGCTAGATTTAAATAATTGTTGCTATTCGCCAGATATGGCAAGAAACATCATTTCTTTTCATGGATTGTTTAGACAAGGTTTCAGATATTCGTTTGATAATAGTAATGGTTCTATTAATGCTTATTTGAATGGTGTCTTTTATTTCAATGCATTACCTTGTAATGGGATTTATGAATCTGTGTTAATTATAGATAATTTAGGAAATGATGTTTTGAATATTGATTCGTCCACAAGTTTGGACAACGCATGCTTGTGGCATTGTCGCCTTGGCCATGTTAACAAGAAACGCATAGCCCAACTCCAAAAGGATGGAGTCTTGAAGTCATTCGACCTTAGGGACGATGTCGTGTGTGAGTCTTGTTTACTTGGGAAGATGACCAAGTCACCCTTTACTGGCTCATGTGAAAGGGGTGAGGGTGTATTGGATCTCATACATACAGATGTATGTAGACCCTTTAGATCCACCACAAGGGACGCTTGTCGCTTCTACGCGACTTTTACAAATGATTATAGCAGATATGGATATATCTACTTAATCAAGCAGAAGTCAGAAACCTTTGAAAAGTTCAAAGAGTTCAAGAATGAAGCGGAGAATCAGTTGGGCAGGAAAATCAAGATGCTTCGATCTGATCGAGGAGGAGAGTACCTAAGTCTTGAGTTTCACGACTATCTAAAAGAATGCGGAATAGTTTCGCAATTGACGCCTCCTAGAACGCCACAATTGAATGGTGTGGCTGAGAGACGTAATCGAACCTTGTTGGACATGGTTCGTTCTATGATGAGTCGTGCTTCGTTACCAATCTCATTCTGGGGGTACGCCTTAGAGACTGCCGCCCATATCCTTAACTTAGTTCCCACCAAGAAGGTTGCCAAGACACCTCACGAGATGTGGACAGGGAAAGCTCCCTCGTTAGCACATATCAAGGTTTGGGGTTGTGAAGCTTTCGTAAGACGAGAGACTCACGACAAGCTAGAACCTCGTAGTGAGAAGTGTTATTTCATCGGCTATCCACATAAGTCTTTTGGATATCTCTTCTATAGACCAAGTGACAATGTTGTCTTTGTTGCTAGGAGAGGGGTTTTCAGAGAGAGAGAACTCATAAGTCAAGGTGACAGTGGGAGTCAGATTGACCTTGAAGAGCTTCAAGAGTCAGGAGATGAAGGAACCTCTGACACTGGCATGCAACCTGAGGAGGAAACTCCTGTTGAACCAATTGACCAGTCCTTACCTCTTAGACGTTCGAATAGAGTTAGTGTTCCACCCCAGTTTTATTGTTTCCATATTACTTATGACGGGGATACGTTTATTAGTGATAGTACACTAATAAATCTGGACGGACCTAATAGCTATAAGGAAGCCATGGCAGACCCAGAGTCTGCTAAATGGAAAGAGGCAATGGACAGCGAGATTCAGTCCATGTATGACAACCAAGTTTGGAATTTGGTTGATAATGTACCAGGTCGTAAGACAGTCGGGTGCAAGTGGATCTTCAAGAAGAAGACAGACATGAATGGGAAAGTGCACACTTATAAAGCGCAATTGGTCGCGAAGGGCTTTACTCAAACTCCTGGAGTTGACTATGATGAGACCTTCTCGCCAGTTGCTAAGATAAAGTCTATTAGGGTAATGCTTGCAATAGCTGCGTTTCATGATTATGAAATTTGGCAGATGGACATAAAAACCGCTTTACTAAATGGGAAGTTGGCTGAGGATGTTTACATGAATCAGCCAGAGGGTTTTGTCGATGCGAAGCATCCTAATAGGGTGTGCAAGCTTGAAAAATCCATTTATGGATTAAAGCAAGCATCTCGCAGATGGAATCTTTGTTTTGACGAGAAGATCAAAGAGTTTGGCTTTCTGCGAAGCGAAGATGAGTCATGTGTGTATGTCAAGGCCAGTGGGAGTATAGTGAGCTTCCTCGTATTGTATGTCGATGACATACTGCTCATAGGAAACGACATTCCAACCTTGCAGGAGGTCAAGTCCTGGCTTGGAAAGTGTTTCGCTATGAAGGACCTCAGAGAGGCTTCGTATATTCTGGGAATAAGGATAGTGAGAGACAGAAGTAAAAGACTGATAGGACTCAATCAGGATACATACTTGGAAAAGGTACTAAAACGTTTTAGTATGGAAAATTCCAAGAAAGGGGAGTTACCAATCCAATGCAATACCAAACTGAGTAAGACTCAGAGCCCAAGTACAGAGGCAGAGATAGCTGATATGAGCCGAGTACCTTACGCTTCCGCAGTTGGCTCGATTATGTACGCTATGACCTGTACTCGCCCTGATGTGGCCTTCGCTTTGAGCATGGTCAGCAGATATCAAGGGAACCCTGGTAGAGCACATTGGATTGCTGTCAAGAATATTCTTAAGTACCTACGAAGGACCAAGGAATGGTTTCTAGTCCTCAGTGGGAGTGATGACTTAAGGGTGCGAGGGTACAGTGACGCTAGCTTTCAGACGGATAGGGATAATTACCGATCGCAGTCTGGCTGGGTCTTTACCCTGAATGGAGGAGCAGTGACTTGGAAAAGTTCCAAGCAAGAGACCGTAGCTGATTCAACGTGCGAATCAGAGTACATTGTGGCAAGCGAAGTGTCAAAGGAGGCTATATGGTTGAAGAA
Source organism: Lactuca virosa (assembly GCF_052849685.1). Lineage (NCBI taxonomy): Eukaryota > Viridiplantae > Streptophyta > Magnoliopsida > Asterales > Asteraceae > Lactuca > Lactuca virosa. The sequence goes on along the minus strand of NC_136429.1, from coordinate 12,787,332 downwards.
ATTCATAGGAAACCTTGGAGTTATGCCATCCATAAAGGAGACCATGGAAATTTTCTGTGATAATGAAGGAGCGGTTGCCTTGACCAAGGAACCAAGGGATCATGGCAGATCTCGACATATCGACAGGAAATACCATTTTATTAGACATCGGGTAGAAGAGGGACTCCTCGTTGTGAAGAGGGTATCGTCAGAAGATAACCCAGCAGATCCCCTTACGAAGGGACTGAGTAGGGTAAAGCATTTGAAGCACGCTAGGAGCGTTGGGCTAAAGGACGATATTAGTTTAGATTAGATAGGTAGGAAATTTGTAATGGATAATTTTGTATTCAACATTTTGATGATTAAATAAAGGTGTGTTATTTATAAGAAAGTTACTATCTTGTGTTGATAATTTATCTGTTATTTCCAAATTTTGCATGTTTTGACTTCCTGAATAATAAGATTGTTCGAACAGTCCACAATCGCTCATATGTTGGAAGTAGATATGAAAGAAGATTGTCATAAATTTGTTTGTAGATTGTCTGAAAGGTTTTAGACATAGCAAAGGTTTGCTACGAAGTTTATGAGTGCTTATGAAATATGTTTTGAGCATTGGAATAAACCCGCACTTGCTAGTATCACTTCTTGAATGTTATCATAAGTGATCGCAAGATGATAATATCATATAATCTTAAAACCTAGAGATATGGTTATTGTTTGCTAGTTGATTATATATTGATAATACGAAAATGCATCAGTAACTTGATGTTATAAAATGTATTATTGTGTGTAACTTAGCTAGTAGATAATAAAAGCATATAAGTCGAAGTTTATCTGTTCCTTTTATTCTAAGAGGATAAAAGCGATATCTTGGCCACTCGATGATTTGGTTTGACTTATGTGCCGGGCCCGGTCAGGATGAGGTTGATGTGTTCAACTGAATTCTATGTCGAACGAATCAGAGATCGAGAAACAAAATGCTGGACAATAAGTATTGTCAGCATGATATTTAGAACAGAGGATTATACGATCCCTTATCTGAAGGACAAGATTTTGATCAGAGTTGACAGAAGCGTATAAGAGCTACGATTGGTAATCGGATTCTGAAGTCGTATGTGAGATATACTTACTAGACTTATCCAAGTGGGAGACTGTTGGATTAGTGTCTAAGCCCGTAACTATATTTGGTATGTACTTGACCCGGTTGTGCATGGTCCTTTTGGGTTGCCTTCACCAAAGCAACTTGACAAGGTAATTTGATATGAGAGAGAGGATATTATGGTTTATTAATATATTATAAGAATAATATATTAAAGGAGAAATCATATTTATTTAATTAGTATTAGTCATAAATTAATTAGGAATTGATTTGGTGACTAAAAGAGATTAATTAAATAAAGGGGCATAAACTGTCAAATGTGTGATAGTTGAGTTTTGGGCTGGGAAACCTAATGGACTAAGGGGGAACGAAATTATGATGAAGGATCATCATATTTTCGTCCAAGGCCTCATTCCAGAAGGTTCCTTGGTTTGCTTGGTGGCTAAGCTATCCATTAGGGTTTAGACTGAAACCCTAGCACCCTACAATATAAATAAGACCCAAAGGCTTCAATTTTCGGCACTTGTTCCCAAGAGAAACCCTAGGGACGATTTTAGCATCATCTCTCCTCTCTCATAATTGCCTTCTTGATTGTGTGGTGTTTGTGATCTATTAGAGGAATTACAATTGTGATTCTAAGCTCAAGAAAAGAAGATTCAAGCTACTATTGAAGAGGTAAACATCTAGATCTGATGTTATTGGTTATTTTGATATTATGTATGCTAGATTAGGGTTTGCAAGTCTTGGATTCAAAGCATGTACAATAGAGAAACCTAGATCCAAGCATTAGGGTTTGTATGAACACATAGGATTGTTCTTATGCATAAAACCCATCAGTATCATCATCATCTCAGTTTCGCGAGACCTTGAAAGAGCTACGATTGCTGATCGGTTCCTGAAGTCATTCTTGAAGTTATAGTTATTAGACTTATCCAAGTGGGAGACTGTTGGATTAGGTGTCTAAGTTCATAACTATTTCTGGAATGTACTTGACCCGATTAGCATGGTCCGTTTGGGTTGCATGGCATCATGCATTTGGATAGACTACAAAGAGAGAAATAACACTTATGGTTTATTAATATATTATAAGTTCTAATATATTAATAGTATTATTTAATTAGTATTGATCAAGAATTAATTTGGAATTAATTAAGTGATCAAAAGAAGACTAATTAAATATATGAGTTGATTGTGTAAATCATCCGTACTTGTATAGTGGGCTAATGCTCCATGGATTATCAAGTTGGGCTAAAACCCATAGGATGCTCCATGGATGCCCCATGGTGGTTATAGAACCCATGGGTCATGGAAATGAAAAGTCATGACAATTAGGGTTTACATGGTGTAACCCTAATTGTAACACACTATATAAGCCTCATGTTATTCACCAAAATCGGCGACAATGCATACAAGTAAGGGCTAGCCGATTTCAAGAAGTGTATCATTTCTCTCTAAGTCATTCCAAGTGCATTTGGTGTTGTGTGAGACATTTGAGGCATCACACTTGAGGTGCTAGGCTCACAAGGTTATCAAGGAATCCAAACTACTAGAAGGTATGATTTCTTACTATCTTTTATGATTAAAAGTACCCCATGTATGCTAGATAGGTTATGAACATTGGAAAATTAATTTTGCATGTATCATAGATAAAACAAAGATCCAAGGTTTCTAGGGTTGCATGTACACCATAGGAGTGTTAGAATGCTCAAAACCCTTCACTAACTACCCTGAGTTAGGAGTTGTATACAAAAGGGCTCAAGAAGGTCCCAAATATTTCATTTCGGTGACCGCCATCCATCGACTCACCAAGAAGCAACTAGACATCACTTTTGCTTCAGTGCAAAGATCGAAGCACACTACGGATGAAGTCAAGTTTGAAATTTCAAGGAGAATTCAGTGGTTGTTCGAAGTTAGAAAATTCTGGTGGATTCTTATTCGGTTTCTCAAATTGAACAGGTGAAGAGAGTTAGCTAAGAGGTCACTTTGGGGGAAATTGCTGATACAAAAGTGACCCTCTTTAGCTAAAGGAACCGCAGACTGGAGTGTTGGTGACACCGTAGAAGAAGTTGACTACCGAAGTTGGAGAAAACCTTTTGTGAACCGCAACCGCAACAACTACCACATAGATGAATGATGAATGAATACTTTCAAGTTACTTTACTGACTTAGCATGTTTGATTAGTTTTGTCTAGTGAACCTTGCATGTGTTGGATTAATGTCTAAGTCCATAACTATAATTGGTAAGACTTGACCCGACCCGGCATGGTCCATTTGGGTTGCATGGCATCGGGACAATTGGATAGACAAGATGAGGAAAAAGGATATTAGTGATTTATATTAATATATTATAAGTTCTAATATATTAATATATAATCATATTATTTAATTAGTATTGATCAAGAATTAATTTATAATTAATTAAGTGATCAAAATGAACTAATTAAATATGGACTCTAAGATATATGTGTGTGATGGGCCAAGTTCATTTAGGTTGGGCTAAGCTTTCATGGATAGTCCATGGAGTGTTTAACCCATGGATCATATGAAATGAAAGGTCATGGGTATTAGGGTTTAACCCTAATCTCGACAATATATAAAGATGTCCTTGGTTGGTGAAATTGGCACTAGTGTGTGTACAAAAAAGGGCAAGGTCGATTTCACTAGAGAGAACCAAAGTATCCTTATTCTCAAGGTTATTCCAAGTGTTCATGGTGTTGTGTGAACCATTTGAGGTGTCACACTTGGGGCACTAGGCACTCAAGCTTCATGAAGACAAGTTACATCAAAAAAGGTATGTATTCTATCTATTTTATTACCTAAGTATATGATATTTGTATGCTAGTATAGGGTAATATCTTGGAAACTTCATATTTGCATGTATAATAGAGAAAACATAGATCCAAGGTACTTAGGGTTGTATGTGCACCATAGGATGTTGTAGTATACTAAAACCCAACAGTGGTATCAGAGCCATGGGTTGTTTTCTATTATATTCATGCAAATGTTTGATTTTCAAAGTTGAAAAAAAAAGGAAAAAAAAAACATGACGTTTGTCGAATTTTAAGATAATTACTTGTTTTTGTGAAAAACTAATTATTTGTAAAATTTGAATCATTTGCTATATGAGTTGAATTAGGTCAAATTTAGTAAAAGATAAAATGATATGATTATTTTATTAGTTTTAAAAGTTTGATCTAAAGAGTTTTTTGAAACCTCCATAAGTTATGTATATAAAAAGGTTTTTAAAAAATTGATTCAAAGTTTTTTATGGAGTTACAAAACTTGGTCTTAATGTTTTAAAGAATTCCATAACTTGTTCTTAAGTTATGGAACATGAAAAGTGTTTTTTTTGTGTTACCTTGTTTTATGAGTTAATTTAGATTAATGAAAAAAATTGTGTGTTAGTTGTTTTCAATCCAAATTGATCTAGAAATAGTTCATAAAATGTGTTTTTGTAACTTGTCCTCAAGTTATATGAAAAGTCACATTTATGAATCTTAAACCTCATAAAAATTGCCATAGGTTAGAAAATGAAGAGTTTTGCCCTCATTAAATGGTTTTATGACTCCATAACTTGTCATCAAGTTATGGAGGTTCAAGAGTCACTTCATTAAGTAATAAAATGTGTAACCTTAATTAGTTCCATAAGTTACATTCTTTTATTAGTTTAAAGTCTTCCATAACTTGTCCTCAAGTTATGGAACTTGAAGAGTTTTTAATTAAAACTACTTTAAACACATAAGTTATGGAATTAATTAGTTTTGAATAGTTTCAAAACTTGCCCTCAAGTTTTGGAATTTGAAAAGTTTTCACTTATGAATACTATAATTCCAAGTTAGCCCTTAGAATTTTAAAAGTTAAAATTCAACCCTTATACTTTATAATATTATAAGTTAATAATATATATATATATATATATATATATATATATATATATATATATATATATGTATAATAGTAAAGTCAGTCTTACCGTTAGTAGGCCTCATTCACGAAGCTGGTCTATAAGGGGGTATAAGGTTACTGCCTATAAAATGGCAGTTTAATGGGTGTCCACTCTCACCCACCGCTTCCTTGACCGGTAGAGGATCGTTAGCCAAACGGGTAGGACAAGAACTAGAATTCTCCCTTCATTAAAAGTATTAATGATAAATACTAAGTAACTAAACACTTAAAATTCCCAATCTTAGTTACTTAGGAAAATGTGAATAAGGTGCTAATCCATGAAATTACACTTTGCATTTTGTTTAAACCGTTAGTGGAGCGTATGTGGTTAACCGGCACTCTAACCTGGATTTAACAAGGTAGGCAAAGGGTAACTTAATATTTATCATAGTATCGGTGGAGCTCGTGTGGTTAACCGGCACATCGATTGAGGGGTAAATAATAAGGGTACCAAGTATATTTGCATGGTTACTGCACACCTTGTTTTGTGATCCTCGGCATCCCAGTCACAAAACCTGAAGGGCACACTCGAGATTGAAACATGCCATTGAAAAGTTCAATGAATCTCAAAAGATCTAGGAGTTTCAAATCCAATTAAAAACCTAATTAAATTATTTCGTTTTTCATGGTGGAAATTGGTAAATCGTCATTTACCTACCTTCAACTATTTTATAACTCGGATTACGACATCCCTCTTCCAGTTATAAATAGGTTGTTGGATCCTAGCCTTAATATTTCATATTGGGTGTTATATTAAGGACTTTAGATCAACTATCTTGAATATCTCCCAAAAGATGTCTAGTTCAGACATCTATGATCTTACCAAATCTCTTGAAACTTCACTTCCTTCTCCTCCTCCAATTATTCTCCCTAACCCACAAGTTCTTGAAAAATTTAAGGTCACTCAAGCCCTATTGGCAAGCAAGGTCTATGTGTGATCACATCTTGGAGATGAAGTCACATATTGACAAGCCGGGAGAGTTGGGTGTCAAAGTCTTGAGAAAGTTGGATGCGCAATCACTTTCTAAGTCACATAGTAAGTTCCTTATGAACTACCATGTAAAGGACTATGACATGACCCAGAATGATCTTATCTATTTGCTTTGGGGTGCTTAATCAGCAATGATTTGGAGCACTGGCAGAGCAAATCTGATTAGGAGATCAACTTCTCAATGGACATTGACAATGGTAACGTTGGATACCCAGAAAAAGCATTCTCTGACCAAATGGTAAAGAGAAAGGCTAAGTCTGAGATAGTCCCATTACCAAAGAGTCCATATGTTTATCTTGCTAAAGGAAGGGGCATTGATTGCGAAGCTGCCTATTTACCTGAAAGATCATAAGGTTGATCAAGTCAAGAAGTTTGACTCTACTTTAGGTAAACGTCCACTATCTAACTCTGTTAAGTTTCTATTTTGAGATTCTTATTACATGATGTGACTGGGTCACATGTTGATGTTTTAAGAATCAAAGAAAAGTGAAGAAACTTAAAGGAAGTATATGCTGATTCTGATCGCGAAGATGGATTTCAATCGCATGGTTCAGTGATCAGAATTTTTGAAGCTGTTACTTAGGAGTTATGATATATTGCTTAGGAATAGATAACAACAAGTTTTTCATATGCATTTGCACTGTAAGGATAAGTTTTTTCCGCAATGTTTTGAAATAAAATAAAAGGTTTTAATTTTAAATTTATTTTAAAATATCCTTACAAGCGGCATTTGTGAAAAATGGTTGTTTATATGATTCCATTAATAGCAATATTTAGAAAAAAATGGACTTGATTCTTTCGTTTGTGGTAGTGTCATAATTTACCAAATAAGGAAAGATTCTCATTCCCAAGGCTTCAGTTGGATAGAAACTTGGAATCATGCAAGTTGAATAGTATGATGAATGTGAACTTTCAAGCATTGGAAAATTAAGACTTGTTCACATGGATGTGTGAATCAAGTAAAGGACTACAGGGATCGAGTACACATTCTTGTGCACTGGTCAAGTCCACCACAAAGATCGATAAGACTATTCGTCATGATTTACTAAAGTTTAGTAAATATGGTTATACTTACAAGATTAAGTATAATTCTGAAACATTGGAAAAGTCTCAATGTATGGCAGAACGAATGAGAAGAATCAAATTAGGCAGAAAGATAAAAGTTTCTCAAATCTGAAAAGATGGGAGAGTACTTTAGTATCATGTTTTGTGATCATCTTAATAATTTAAGAACCACATTACAATTGGTCTTCTAAGGACATCTTAGTGCATTCTTATGACTAAGAAGAGGAGTCATGAATTGTTGAAATGGTTAAATCAATAAGATGAGTCATACTTCGTTTCAAAACAAGTCTTAGAGTCATACTCCAAGATTATAAGTTGAGTGACATATCTTCAAGAAAGGTTTATAACACTTGTCAAATGTAAGAGTAAAAGTGTCCTACTCTTGTATATTTGAAGTTGGTAAGTTGTGATGTTTTGGATTAAACAAAGACCAACTAAGGCCAATTGTGTGAAGTGTTTGTCTTGATAAAGAATCCGCACTATCCCTTGAATATTTGACAAGAGAGTCTTATATGTCAAGAGGACAGTGGGAGTCTTAAAGGTCTTGAAAGTCTCAAGAACTAATCAAGAGTAAAACATGAGGTTCTTCACTAGCACACGACTTGAGGTTTATAACATATCGTGTTGACATACTTCTATTTCTGTGCCCATTCCAGTTAAAGTTGGTTTTGCATATGAGTTCTTAGAGTTCTCAATTGGTTGCATAACAACTTGGAAGCAATGGCAGGCCCTGTACTGCCAGGTGGCAAGAAGTTAAGATTGCATAAGTTCAGTCCATATGAGTTTGGATTTGTCACTAACCTTGTCTTGTGATTATGGTTTTGACAGATTCACATGGATAAGAACACATACACCATAAAATCTAAGGGTCATAAGGTTTCTCTCCGATTCATGAAAATGATGGTGAGGAAACACTTCCACCAAGTAGATTTGAAGCAGATGGCAAAAGGTCTAAACAATTGAGACTATGATTACGACATCCATTTTCATAGTTCTGAAATTGTTTAGACACACATGCATGCTATCTAAGGAAAGGTGTATGATTTTGATAAAGTTTTATCAAAGCATCTCGTATCAGAAATCTGAACTTTGGTAAGGAAGTCAATAAAGTATTGATTTCTAGAAGTCCAGCTGATTTCTGAGTACATGTCAAAGCTAGTGGGAGCATAAGTGTTATGCTAATAATCATCATGTTAGTGGGAGCATGATAATTATTGTTAGTGTTGCAAGTTAGCAATGTTAATTATAGAAAACAAAAGTTTCAATTCGTGAGGCTGCAGGGATTGAAAAAGTTGTTTTGCTATAATTAAGGGAGAGGATATACTTCATTTCAGTTCTAAAGGCTTAGATTGAGACCTTAATCATCTTTAGTCAAGAATATATATATGAATTTCATGTTGGATTGGTTCAACTTAAGGAAATTCTATATATTGCGTTCTCAAAATTCGATTATGATTACGGCATCCCTCTTCATAGTCAAATTTTGAAAACATGGCAAATAAAAATATTGTAGCAAAAGACTGGTCTAGAATCATGTCTTTATGTGAGACATCATGAATCGTGTACCATTTGCTTTGGGTACAGGATCGATTGTATGTGCTATAACATTTGTCATTTCTAAATTTTTCCAAATGCCCAGAGGCATTAAGAAGGGAAAGGTCTAGAATTGGATATGACTAAAATGATTAAGCAATTGTCGAGGACAATCTGAGGTTTACCAAAGATTGGTTGCTCAGGGACAGTTGGAAGTATAGTGCTAATTTTGGAAGGAGCATATTGACATATTCTGAAAAGAGGCATCTCTTATTCAGAAGTGATAGTCAAAATGAGAATATGGAGTTGTCTCCATAGGTGGAAGTTATCTGTGTAAGATTAGAAAACTTAATGCAAGAAGCATGTCCAAAGCAATGTACTTTGAATATGAGACTTAGTTTCCATGGAGTTGATCTCCATTGGAATACCTTATAATGACTGTTGACAAGTCTTTGTGACTTTGTACATATTCATTACAGGAGGGTCAGTGCATATAAGTTTAAAATCTAAACAGATTTCGATAAATGATAGGAATTTGAAATTCTCACATTTTTCGATAAGGATTTGGGAGTGTGAAATCATAATCATTGAAATTATGTTCAATTGGTTTATTTCACAAAGTAAGGATCATAGAAAAACATAGAGTGCATACTTGGTGTATGGCAAAGCTATTGTTTAAGAAAAACATAGTGTACATGCTTGGAGCATGGGACAACTAGTGTTTTTAATTCAAGTATAAAGTTGATAAAACCGAAACAATGAATAATGAGTAATCAGTATGGTGATAAATAAAAGTGTTTATTTATATTCATAGGGTTTGATACCATATTTGATTCATTTATTCTTGTGTTTCACTTTGCATGTTTTGAATTCAAGAATAACTAAGTCGCTCTTCCTGAATGATTAAGTTATTCAAACCATCCACAGTCGGTCATATGTTGGAAGTAGATATGAATCAAGACTGTCATGGGTTGGTTTGTAGAGGTCCAAGTTGGTGGACAAAGTGGTGCTACAACACTCATGAGTGCTCATAAGTTCTGAGTATTGGATTCAACCCGCGCTCATTTGAATCACTTCATGGATTTTATCACGAGTGATCATGAGACGATAATATCTTATATTCTTCAAACCTAGAGATATGAGTTGTTACTATGAGTTGGTTATACATTGATTGCACGAAAACGCATTTGGTAACTCGATGTTAAAAAACGTGCCTTTGTGTATGATTCAACAAGTAGTAGAACAAGCCATATGAGTCGAAGTTTATCCATTCCTTTTACCTTCGGGATAAAAGCGATATCTGTGGGCCCCTCGATGATTTAGCGATGACACATGTGAGTGCTTGGCCAAGCCAGGACTGATTTGATTTGTTCAATCAGTCAGTCATCATAAATCGAAAATCGGGAAACAACAAATAGACAGAGAGAATGATTTATAATCCATGTCTCAGTCCATATGATATCTAGAATGGAGGAATATATGATCCCTTATCTAATGGACAAGTCATTGACAAAGGTCAGAGTTCATCGGCAAGGTCAGAGTTCGACAGAAGCTTTTGAGAGCTACGATTGCTAGTCGGGGTTTGAAGTCATACTCAATAATAGTTTTAGACTTATCCAAGTGGGAGACTGTTGGATTAATGTCTAAGTCCATAATATAATCATATTATTTAATTAGTATTGATCAAGAATTAATTTATAATTAATTAAGTGATCAAAATGAACTAATTAAATATGGACTCTAAGATATATGTGTGTGATGGGCCAAGTTCATTTAGGTTGGGCTAAGCTTTCATGGATAGTCCATGGAGTGTTTAACCCATGGATCATATGAAATGAAAGGTCATGGGTATTAGGGTTTAACCCTAATCTCGACACTATATAAAGATGTCCTTGGTTGGTGAAATTGGCACTAGTGTGTGTACAAAAAAGGGCAAGGCCGATTTCACTAGAGAGAACCAAAGTATCCTTATTCTCAAGGTTATTCCAAGTGTTCATGGTGTTGTGTGAACCATTTGAGGTGTCACACTTGGGGCACTAGGCACTCAAGCTTCATGAAGACAAGTTACATCAAAAAAGGTATGTATTCTATCTATTTTATTACCCAAGTATATGATATTTGTATGCTAGTATAGGGTAATATATTGGAAACTTCATATTTGCATGTATAATAGAGAAAACATAGATCCAAGGTATTTAGGGTTGTATGTGCACCATAGGATGTTGTAGTATACTAAAACCCAACAGCATGGTCACAGAAATCAGAAGAATATTATTTGTTTATTTCAAATGTAACTTTTCGGGACTCTATAAATAGAGGATCCCACTTCATGTAACAACACTTTCACTATCTTTCTGAACTATTATCAAAATACAAAGATCATCCATCTCTATTCTATCTTAACTGATTTCACGAGTTCCTCTTCACTTTATGTAACACCTGTTCCAGGTATTGATTAATTTATATAAGTTTTAGGGTTTTGTGCATGGACTCTGCGAGTTGGGGTGCTCCAACTCGTCAAGTAGAGACTGTTATGAGGACACGGGATTTGGGTTTTACTCGACGATTCGGAAGGCCCCGACTCGACGAGTAGGAGCTGTAAAGAGAAACCCTAATTTTTAGAGTTTGGACCCTATTTAAAGAACATAATCCGCCTATTGTGGCCTCCCTTATCACCCTATTTGCCAGAGAAAACCCTAGTTCGACCTTGCACCTTCTTGGGTGAGAGAAAGAGCTTTTGTGAGAAATTTTGGGGTATTTGTGAAGGATTTTAGAGCTTGAAGAAGGAGGAGCAAGGAGGGAAGCAGTAGATCTAACATCTACTCTATATTGGCCATCATCTTGAGGTATAAAGTCGTTACCTTGATCCCTAGTTGCTTAGATCCCTTTTCTTGAAAGTAAATGGCCATTTTTGGTGCAAAATGGAGTCAAACTCAGATCTGGACTTATCACAAGGATATGGTTCTAGATCTGGATCTCTCTAAGTCCCCATTGACATAAAGTTGCTCACTTTATATAGATTAGCCCCTTTCCATGCACTAAAACCTTGTAGGAAGCTTAGTATTGATGTTATAGCCTTGAAGGGCCTTGCATGCACGAAAAGTTTGCAACTTTACGTGGTATCTACACTAGGGCAGGTTGGATCTGAAGTTTGGGACCTTATATCCCACTAAAAAGGGATGAACTTGAAAGGGAATGAAGGAACTCGTTGAGTCCCTTAGCTGACTCAACGAGTCGGGGTAGGGTTTTCCCGTTTCTGAGATTCTGAAGGAGTATAGTGAAGGATTAGGGTTTTGGTCTGAACGGACTTTAGTTTCTGGACATTTGATGAACTCGAAGAGTCACTAGGGTGACTCCGCGAGTTGATGTAGGATTCGGTGGAGTGAACTCAGAAGGAACTCAATAAGTTACAAAGGTAACTCGGCGAGTTAACAAGTTATACAGCTAACTCGACGAGTTGTTGGATGCACTCGACGAATTGAGGTCAACATGGGCTGTTGACCTTGACTGTTGACCGTGACTATAACCAGGGTTGACCAGGGCTGACTTTGAGGGTATTTATGGTATTCCGGGATCGTGACAAGTTAATCACATGATGATTATAGGCAGTTGAGGTGGAGCAGCATGTGGGATATACTTAATCTTAGCTTGACAGTTCAGCACGCGATAGGTGAGTCTTCTCACCATAACAATGGGTCTAAGGCACCAAGCCGTCCCATTTGATGATATGTGGTACACTAGCTGTAGTAGAGATATGTGGTGTGATAGTTAGCTATATGCTAAGTGGTATGCTAGTGATTATATGATATTTTCATGGAAGACCCCGGGGGGAGCCCGTGGCAGTCGGATATAAGACCATGTGGGGGAGCCCGTGACATTCCTAGGTAAAGATCCTGGGGGGAGCCCATGGCCTGATGGTATAAGACCCTGGGAGGAGCCCATGACCTCTTTATATGTTTATGTATGTGTTATGTAGTATGATAGATACTTCTGTGATATATGATATGCTAGTTGATTATGTATGTTATTGCATGGAAGACCCCGGGGCGAGCCCGTGGCATTCCTAGGTAAAGACCATGGGGGGAGCCCATGACATGAAGGTAAAGGACCCTGGGGGAAGCCCACGGCATCCTTATATGTTAGTATGCATGGATTATGAGATATATGTAGCTTTTATAGCTAATACGATATGTTTTATGTGTATTGTGTGTGGGGTATGCTCTGGGGGACTCACTAAGCATTAACTTATAGTTTGTGGAGTTTCAGGTACATCTGAGCCCAAGGGCAAGGGAAAGGATTGATGACGCGGCATGCACTCTCTCTCAGGCATTTTTGTGGGACACTTTGATGATTGGAGATAATATTGTTATGGATATGAAATTGAAAACAATTGTATTGAGATTTTATGGTTTATAGACAAGTGTTTTGGATATTTAAAAATGAAAAATTTCTTTTGAAAAATTGGGTTGTTACAAGTTGGTATCAGAGCCTTGGTTTGAGGGATACAGGTACACTCTCGGGTGTGTCAGGACTCAAACTAAGGAAATGGTAAAATTGTCTTCAAAAATAAAATAAAAGCTTTTAAAGAATGGAAAAGATGAGAGTGCAACGCGTGTGATCGGCCGAGCCAAGTAAGTTGTTTCCCAATGTGTTAGCTATGTTATACTGATATTTGAGTTGTGATAATCGTATGGATCTTGCTATGTGTATGCTTTTAAAATTGTATACGATTAGGAGCTTATAGCCTTAGAATGATTGATTTGGCCTTATTTCCTGTTCCTCGTTTGGTTGTGGCCCTAGGGTAGAATCTCTTATTCGAAAGTCTATTTGATCCTTTTCTGTTTATAATTTGCATGCATAAGGCAACCTGTTATGATTGGTTTGATTGATGAGAGTAGGGCAAATCTTCGGACAACCTAGGGTTTGAGATATGTGGTAGTCTGTACGATGTGATTTATTTTGGGACGAATTGGAGTTATCAGGTAGAGCCTTGGGAAAGGTACAGGTAGGTGTGGAAGGTAGTATTGGGCCCGTACTACTGAAAGCACAGGACCTGTACTCGAACCAATGTTAGATCTGACAGCTCTAAGGAGGACCGGTATGGGAAGATCCTCTATATAGATATTCTGATCATTATAATTTATGACATTTCAGTTCAGCATGGTGGTGACACGATTTGGGACAGGGGGATCAGGATCAGGATCGGGATCTGGATCTGGTTGGGGCAGCGGTACTGAGCCCATTAATGAGAGGCTACGCGAGCTCATTGAAACCGAGGTGACGAAGGGCATCCTTGACGCTACCCCAGTGATCTTTGGGATGGTCAAGGAGGGCATGACAGAGATTATGGAGGAGAGGCTTAGGTCATTCAAAGCCGAGATTGTTGCGGGCCAGGTCGGGGCCCGGACTCCCTCGTTCTGGGAGTTCAAGGCGTGCAGAGCACCAGAGTTTTTCGGGGTCAGGGACCCTATTGTGAGCCGACACTGGGTGACGGATATCGATAACGCCCAACGCACGAGTTCATGCCCGGATTCGGCAAAGGTGAGTTTTGCTTCATGTATGCTGAGAGACAGAGCCCGAGACTGGTGAGGCGAGGTGACTAGTCAGGTGGGAGCAGCCGGTGTGGCCGAGATGACATGCGCTGAGTTTCTTCGGCGATTTGATTTGGAGTTTGCACCAGCTATTGAGGTGCAGCGGTTGGTGAGGGAGTTCCAGGAGTTCCAGCAGACCACCGAGACTGTGGCGGAGATCACCGCCAAGTTTCAGGAGCGAGCATTGTTGATCCCATAGTATGCTACCCGTGAGGAAATACGGAGGACGAGATATCATTCCATGCTCAGGGACGATATCCGAGAGTTTGTGAGCATCACAGGGTGCAAGACCCTGAATGAGATGGTGGAGAAGGCGTGTGAGCGGGTGATGGAGTTGGACTTCCGCACCAAGCGGAAGCCGGAGCAGGCACAGGCAGTAGTAGGTCAGGCTAAAAAGCCTAAGACCTCATACACTTCCATTAGGGGCCAACATGGCCGGGGCCGGTGTGCCAGGTGCGGTAAACCGCACAGTGGGGCATGTCAGATAGCAGGCTCGGGGTGTTACGCATATGGCCAGCAGGGTCACTTGAGCAGAGATTGACCCAAGAAGGGCCTGCTATGTTTCCATTGCAACCATACTGGCCATAAAAAGGCCGATTGTCCGAGGTTGCAGGGAGGGGGAGGTGCAGTGGTGGCGCCTGCGCCCGCCACGATGAGGATTATTGATGGCCGCCCTGCTAAGGCGGATGCTCCAGCGGTGAAGAGCCTCGCATTTCAGTTGACTACCGAGGAGGCTCGGGCAGCGCCAGACGTTGTGGCTGGTACGTGCTTATTCTTCTCTGCTCTATGAGTATTTGCATTGCTTATGTGTACATTGTGCTTGTATAAGGACCTTTTTTTTCAATGGTATGTCGGCTCATGTTTTGTTCGATTCGGGAGCTACCCGATCGTTCGTGTCTCTTGTGCTTTGCAAGAAGTTCCGGGATGCATCGGGAACATTGGACTCCCTGCTCGAGGTAGATATTGCAGATGATCGCACTGTGAGTGCTGCAGGGATGTATCGGGAATGTATCCTGAATGTGCTTAGAGAGATGTTTCGTGTTGATATAGTCCCGATACCGTTGTGAGGGCTGAAGGTGATTGTCGGTATGGATTAGCTGGGGGCCAATGGGGCCATGGTCGATTGCGAGCGCCAGTTGGTGAGGGTTCGAACCCCAAGTGGGGGAGAACTGGTTATTCATGGTGAGAGGGCCTCGCAGGGCCCAACCCTTTGTTCAGCTGCGAGGGCTAGGAGATTTCTACAGTAGGGATGTACAAGATTCTTGGCTTATATCTCGGATACGAGGGTTGAGCCTACGATGGATGTGGGTAGTATGCCGGTTATACAGGAGTTTCAGATGTCTTTCCCGAGGGGTTACCAGGAGTGCCTTCGGAGAGGCAAGTGGAATTTCGCATTGATTTCGTGTCGGGTGCCGCACCGATAGCAAAGGCACCGTACCGGCTAGCACCGCTCGAGATGCAGGAGTTATCTACGCAGCTTCAGGAGCTGCTAGACCGAGGGTTTAACTAGACCGAGCAGTTCCCCGTGGGGAGCGCCGATCATGTTCGTGAAAAGTAAGGATGGGTCACACAGGATGTGTATTGATTATCGAGAGCTGAACAAATTAACGGTGAAGAACCGTTATCCGTTACCGAGGATCGACGATTTGTTCGATTAGCTGCAGGGCGCATCTTGGTTTTCCAAGATTGATCGACGGTCGGGATACCATCAGATGAGGATTCGGGATTAGGATATACCGAAGACAACTTTCAGGACTCGGTATGGGCACTATGAGTTCGTGGTGATGCCCTATGGGCTCACCAATGCCCCAAAAATGTTCATGGATCTCATGAACAGAGAGTGTAGATCGATGCTGGATCGGCCAGTGATCGTTTTTATTGATGATATCCTGGTCTATTCTAAGACCAAGGAGCAGCATAAGCAACATCTGAGAGAGGTATTGGACACCCTAAGGGCGGAGAGGCTGTATGCCAAGTTCTCCAAGTGTGATTTCTGGCTGCGAGAGGTACAATTTTTGGGGCACATCATCAACCAGGAGGGCATTTCGGTTGATCCAGCCAAAATTGAGGCGGTGATGCGGTGGGAAGTACCGAAGAATGCTTCCGAGATCCGTAGCTTCTTGGGTCTAGCGGGCTATTATCGAGGATTCATTCAGGATTTCTCCAAGATTGTTGTGCTGTTGACTCGCTTGACCAAAAAGAATGTGACATTTCGGTGGGGCACGGATCAGCAGTTGGCTTTTGAGACCCTGAGATGGAGGTTATGTGAAGCTCCGATTCTAGTACAACGGAGGGGTTAGATGATTTGGTGGTGTATTGTGATGCATCGATCTCAGGGTTAGGCACGATACTGATGCAGAGGGGCATGTGATAGCTTATGTGTCGAGGCAGTTGAAGTCTCATGAGGCGAATTACCTCACTCACGACCTGGAATTGGGGGCAGTGGTGTTTGCCCTCAAGATTTGGAGGCACTATCTGGATGGGGTACGGTGCATCATTTATACTGATCACAAGAGTTTGAAGTATTTGATGGATCAGCAGAACCTTAACAGGCGGCAGAGGAGGTGGTTGGATGTGCTGAAAGATTATGACTGTGAGATCTTGTACCATCCATGGAAGGCCAACGTTGTGGCCGATGCTTTGAGCTGAAAGGAAGCAGTTTCCCTAATTGGGAACATTTGTTTGAGGATGACGCTGATCTCTCCATTATTGGATATGATCAAAGAGGCTCAGGTCGAGGGGGTGAAGAAGGAGAATTGGAAGATAGAGTGGATTCGAGGACAATATCCTTTGTTTGTTAAGGATAGTTGAGGTCTTCTGACACAGTGTGGTTGAGTGTGGGTACCGGTGACTGGAGGAGTGAGACAGAAGATATTGGAGGAGGCACACAAGTCCAAGTTCTCTATACATCCAGGGGCTACGAAAATGTATAGAGATTTGAGACTGAGTTACTGGTGGCCCTGCATGAAGCGGGAGGTTGCATGGTTTGTAGAGCGGTTCTTGACCTGTAGGAAGGTCAAGGCCAAACATCAGCGGCCTCATGGCAAGGTTCAGCCGCTACCCATTCCCATGTGGAAGTGGGAAGAGATCACTATGGACTTCATCACGGAGTTACCGAGGACGACGAGGGGTGTGGACGCCATATGGGTGATAGTAGACCGTTTGACAAAGAGTGCCCACTTTATTACGATTTCTGAGAGTATATATGCTGAGAAGTTGGTGGATATTTATGTGCCAGAGGTGGTGGCAAGATACGGGGTGCCGGTGTCGGTAGTCTCTGACATGGATGTTCGGTTTACATCTAGGTTCTGGAAGAAGTTCCATGAGGAACTGGGCACTCGGTTGCATTTTAGCACGACATACCACCCCAAGACGGATGGCCAGAGTGAGAGGACGATCCAGACACTTGAGGATATGCTGCGGGCATGTGTGTTGGATTTTGGAGGGAGTTGGGATACACATCTTCCATTGGCAGAGTTTTCATACAACAACAATTACCATGCCAATATCGACCGACCTCCATTTGAGATGTTGTATGGTAGGAGATGCAGGACCCCGGTTTGTTGGGGTGAAGTTGGACACCGGGTTATGGGGAGCACTGAGGTAGTGCTCAAGACTACCAGGCTGATTCAGCAGGTGCGCGACCAGCTATGGGTTGCACAGAGCCGTCAGAAAAGTTATGCTGACCGGCGGCGATCGGATCTTGAGTTCTATGTGGGGGACTTTGTGTTACTAAAGGTGTCCCCAAAAAAAATAAATCATCAGGTTTTGAAAGAGGGGCAAGCTAGGGCCCCAATATATAGGACCATTCAGGATTACGGTCCGGGTGGGCAAGGTGGCCTATCGCTTGGATATGCCGGATGAGCTTAGCAAGATTCACAACACCTTCCATGTGTCCCAGCTTCAGAAGTGTGTCACCTACGAGGCCAAAGTCGTTTATCTAGATGATATTCAGGTGGATGAGAGACTGAACTGTTGGATTAATGTCTAAGTCCATAACTATATTTGGTATGTACTTGACCCCACCCGACATGGTCCATTTGGGTTGCACTTCACCGGCACAATTTATATGGATAGTCTTTTGAGAATAGTATATTTATGATTTATATTAATATAGTATAAGTTCTAATATATTAATATGGAATCATATTATTTAATTATTATTGATCAAGAATTAATTTAGAATTAATTAAGTGATCAAAAAGAACTAATTAAATATGGACTCTTATATATATGGAATGGGCCAAGTTCATTTAGGTTGGGCTAAGCTTTCATGGATGGTCCATGGAGCTTTTAACCCATGGATCCTATGTAAATGAAAGGTCATGGTTATTAGGGTTTACATGGATGTAACCCTAATCCTCCATAATATATAAAGGGGTCCTTGGCTCGCAAAATTGGCACAAGTGTGTGAAAATAAGAGTGGGCCGATTTTAGTGTGCATACATATTCTCTCAAGTTCTTCCAAGGTGTTTTGGTGATTTGTGATTCCATTTGAGGCTTCCACACTATTGGGGCTAAGCTCTTAAAGCTTGAAGACATCAAGCTACATCAAAAGGTATGTCATCTAACTAGAACTTTGTAGTATAGGTGCTTCATAATATGCTAGTTAGGATGAAACCTTGGAATAGTTAATATTTGCATGTATAATAGAGAAAACATAGATCCAAGGTTTATAGGGTTGCATGTACACCATAGGAGTGTTAGAATGCTCAAAACCCAACAGTGGTATCAGAGCCATGGGTTGTTTTCTGTTATATTGATGCAAATGTTTTATTTTCAAGTTGAAAAAAAAAGGAAAAAAAAAACATGACGTTTGTCAAATTTTAAGATAATTACTTGTTTTGTGAAAAACGAATTATTTGTAAAATTTGAATCATTTGTTATATGAGTTGAATTAGGTCAAATTTAGTAAAAGATAAAATGATATGATTATTTTATTAGTTTTAAAAGTTTGATCTAAATATTTTAAGGAGTTACATATTTTGTCATAAAATTTTGGAGCTCAAAAGTTTTTTTTTAAAGTTGTGATCTTAAGGGTTTTTGAAACTTCCATAAGTTATGGATATGAAAGTTTTTTTAAAAAAAAAATTTGATTCAAAGTTTTTATGGAGTTACAAAATTTGGTGTTAATGTTTTAAAGAATTCCATAACTTGTTCTTAAGTTATGGAACATGGAAAGTTTCATCATAAAACACCATTAATTCCATAAGTTATGGAATCCAAAGGTTTTCAAGAATTACAAAACTTGCCCTCAAGTTTTGGAATTTGAGAAAAGTTTTTTATGAAAAAAAGAATTGAATTCTAAAACTCTTGGGTTCATAACTTAAACAATTAATTAAATGGTTTTAATTTTGAGTTTAATAATTGGAATTATGATGTTTTGTTGAATAGTTCAAATTAACTCTTATGGACTTTATTAATAGTTAATTAAAGCGTTTAATTAAAAGAGTATTATTAAATCTATAAATATATGGTTTGAGTTTAATTAAATTAAAAGTCTACTTTAATTAATAGATTAAACCACCAAGTATTTTAAATGTCTAAAATACACCCTTATACTATTATAATATTAAAAGTTTAATATATTATATGTATAAGAGCAAGTCGTCTTACCATTAATAGGCCTCATTCACGAAGCCGGTCTATAAGGGGGTATAAGGTTACTGCCTATAAAATGGCAGTTTAATGGGTGTCCACTCTCACTCACCGCTTCCTTGACCGGTGGAGGGTCGTTAGCCGAACAGGTAGGACAAGGACTATAATTCTCCCTTCATTATAAGTATAATGATAAATACTAAGTAACTAAACACTTATAAATTCCCAATCTTAGTTACTTAGGAAAATGTGAATAAGGTGCTAATCCATGAAATTACACTTTGCACTTTGTTTAAACCGTTAGTGGAGCGTGTGTGGTTAACCGGCACACTAACCTGGATTTAACAAAGTAGGCAAAGGGTAACTTAATATTTATCATAGTATCGGTGGAGCTCGTGTGGTTAACCGGCACATCGATTGAGGGGTAAATATTAAGGGTACCAAGTATATTTGCATGGTTACTGCACACCTTGTTTTGTGATCCTCGGCATCCCAGTCACAAAACCTGAAGGGCACACTCGAGATTGAAACATGCCATTGAAAAGTTCAATGAATCTCAAAAGATCTAGGAGTTTCAAATCCAATTAAAAACCTAATTAAATTATTTCGTTTTTCATGGTGGAAATTGGTAAATCGTCATTTACCTACCTTCAACTATTTTATAACTCGGATTACGACATCCCTCTTCCAGTTATAAATAGGTTGTTGGATCCTAGCCTTAATATTTCATATTGGGTGTTATATTAAGGACTTTAGATCAACTATCTTGAATATCTCCCAAAAGATGTCTAGTTCAGACATCTATGATCTTCCCAAATCTCTTGGAACTTTACTTCCTCCACCTCCTCCAATTATTCTCCCTAACCCACAAGTTCAAGGTCACTCAAGCCCTAATGGCAAGCAAGGTCTATGTGTGATCACATCTTAGAGATGAAGTCACATATTGACAAGCCGTGAGAGTTGGGTGTCAAAGTCTTGAGAAAGTTGGATGTTCAATCACTTTCTAAGTCACATAGTGAGTTTCTTAGGGACTACTATGAAACAGACTATGACATGAACCTTAATGATCATATCTATTTGTTTGGTGGTGCTGAATAAGCAATGATTTGGAATGATAGTAAAGCAAATTTGATTAGAAGATCAACTTCCCAAAAACTTTATGGACAGTGACAGTGGTGACACTGGAAATCCAGAAAAAGCATTCTCTTCCCAATGGAAAGGGATTAGCCATTGTCAACCCGGTTGACCAAATGGTAAAGAGAAAGGCTAAGTCTGAGATAGTCCCATTACCAAAGGGTCCATATGTTTATTTTGCCAAAGGAAGGGGCGTTGATTGCAAAGCTGCCAAATTTACCTAAGGATGTTAAAGTCAATAAGTTTGACTCTACATCAGGTAGAGCCCATTATCTAACTCTGTTAAGTTCTATTCTGAGATCCTCATTACATGATGTGACTGGGTCACATGTTGATGTTTTAAGAATCAAAGAATAGAGAGAAATCTTAAAGGAAGTATATGCTGATTCTGATAGCGAAGGTGGATTTCGATCGCATCAGAATTTTGAGCAGTTGCTTAAGAAGTTATGATATATTGCTAAGGAATAGATAACAACAATTTTCCATGTGGATTGTAAGGATAAGTTTTTCCGCAAAGTTTTAAAATAAAAGAAAATTGTTTAATTTTATTTATTTGAAGTATCCTTACAATGGCATTTGTGGAAAATTGTTGCTTATATGATTCCACTGACATCAATATTGGAAAATGGATTTGATTCTTTCATTTGTGGTAGTGTTTAAATTTACCAAATCAGGAAAGTTCCTCATCGCCCAAGTTTCAATTGGACACAAACTTGGAATCATGCAAGTTGAATAGTATGATGAATGAGAACTTTCAAGCATTGGGAAATCAAGACTAATTACTTGTTCACATGGATGTGTGAGTCAAGTGAAGGACTAAAGGGATCGAGTACACATTCTTGTGCACTGGTCATGTCCACCACAAAGCTCGTTAAGACTATTTGATTTACTAAAGTTTAGTAAATATGGTTATACTTACAAGTTTAAGTATAATTCTGAAACATTGGAAAAGTCTCAATGTATGGCAGAACGAATGGGAAGAATCAAATTAGGCAGAAAGATAAAAGTTTCTCAAATCTGAAAAGATGGGAGAGTACTTTAGTATCATGTTTGTGATCATCTTAATGATTTAGAAATCATATCACAATTAGTCCTCTAAAGGTCATCTTAGTGCATTCTTATGACTAAGAAGAGGAGTCATGAATTGTTGAAATGGTTAGATCAGGAAGATGAGTCATACTTCGTTCCAAAACAATTCTTAGAGTCATACTCCAAGATTGTAACTTGAGTGACATATCTTAAAGAAAGGTTTAAAACACTTGTCAAATGTAAGAGTAAAAGTGTCCTACTCTTATACATTTGAAATTGGTAAGTTGTGATGTTTTGGATAAAACAAAGACCAACTAAGGCCAATTGTGTGAAGTGTTTGTCTTGATAAAGAATCCACACTATCTCTTGAATATTTGGCAAGATAGTCTTATATGTCAAGAGGATAGTGGGAGTCTTAAAGATCCTAAAAATAATTTCAAGAACTAATCAAGAATAAAACCTGAGGTACTTCACTAGCACACGACTTGAGGTTTATAACCTATCGTGTTGACATATTCTATGCCCATTCCAGTTAAAGTTGGTTTTGCATATGAGTTCTTAGAGTTCTCAATTGGTTGCATAACAACTTGGAAGCAATGGCAGGCCCTGTACTGCCAGGTGGCAAGAAGTTAAGATTGCATAAGTTCAGTCCATATGAGTTTGGATTTGTCACTAACCTTGTCTTGTGATTATGGTTTTGACAGATTCACATGGATAAGAACACATACACCATAAAATCTAAGGGTCATAAGGTTTCTCTCCGATTCATGAAAATGATGGTGAGGAAACACTTCCACCAAGTAGATTTGAAGCAGATGGCAAAAGGTCTAAACAATTGAGACTATGATTACGACATCCCTTTTCATAGTTCTGAAATTGTTTAGACACACATGAATGCTATCTAAGGAAAGGTGTATGATTTTGATAAAGTTTTATCAAAGCATCTCGTATCAGAAATCTGAAATTTGGTAAGAAAGTCAATAAAGTATTGATTTCTAGAAGTCCAGCTGATTTCTGAGTACATGTCAAAGCTAGTGGGAGCATAAGTGTTATGCTAATAATCATCATGTTAGTGGGAGCATGATAATTATTGTTAGTGTTGCAAGTTAGCAATGTTAATTATAGAAAACAAAAGTTTCAATTCGTGAGGCTGCAGGGATTGAAAAAGTTGTTTTGCTATAATTAAGGGAGAGGATATACTTCATTTCAGTTCTAAAGGCTTAGACTGAGACCTTAATCATCTTTAGTCAAGAATATATATATGAATTTCATGTTGGATTGGTTCAACTTAAGGAAATTCTATATATTGCGTTCTCAAAATTCGATTATGATTACGGCATCCCTCTTCACAGTCAAATTTTGAAAACATGGCAAAATAAAAATATTGTAGCAAAAGACTGGTCTAGAATCATGTCTTTATGTGAGACATCATGAATCGTGTACCATTTGCTTTGGGTACAGGATCGATTGCATGTGCTATAATATTTGTCATTTCTAAAGTTTTCCAAATGTCCAGAGGCATTAAGAAGGGAAAAGGTCTAGAATTGGATATGACTAAAATGATTAAGCAATTGTCGAGGACAATCTGAGGTTTACCAAAGATTGGTTGCTCAGGGACAGTTGGAAGTATAGTGCTAATTTTGGAAGGAGCATATTGACATATTCTGAAAAGAGGCATCTCTTATTCAGAAGTGATAGTCAAAATGAGAATATGGAGTTGTCTCCATAGGTGGAAGTTATCTGTGTAAGATTAGAAAACTTAATGCAAGAAGCATGTCCAAAGCAATGTACTTTGAATATGAGACTTAGTTTCCATGGAGTTGATCTCCATTGGAATACCTTATAATGACTGTTGACAAGTCTTTGTGACTTTGTACATATTCATTACAGGAGGGTCAGTGCATATAAGTTTAAAATCTAAACAGATTTCGATAAATGATAGGAATTTGAAATTCTCACATTTTTCGATAAGGATTTGGGAGTGTGAAATCATAATCATTGAAATTATGTTCAATTGGTTTATTTCACAAAGTAAGGATCATAGAAAAACATAGAGTGCATACTTGGTGTATGGCAAAGCTATTGTTTAAGAAAAACATAGTGTACATGCTTGGAGCATGGGACAACTAGTGTTTTTAATCAAGTATAAAGTTGATAAAACCGAAACAATGAATAATGAGTAATCAGTATGGTGATAAATAAAAGTGTTTATTTATATTCATAGGGTTTGATACCATATTTGATTCATTTATTCTTGTGTTTCACTTTGCATGTTTTGACTTCAAGAATAACTAAGTCGCTCTTCCTGAATGATTAAGTTATTCAAACCATCCACAGTCGGTCATATGTTGGAAGTAGATATGAATCAAGACTGTCATGGGTTGGTTTGTAGAGGTCCAAGTTGGTGGACAAAGTGGTGCTACAACACTCATGAGTGCTCATAAGTTATGAGTATTGGATTCAACCCGCGCTCATTTGAATCACTTCATGGATTTCATCACGAGTGATCATGAGACGATAATATCTTATATTCTTCAAACCTAGAGATATGAGTTGTTACTATGAGTTGGTTATACATTGATTGCACGAAAACGCATTTGGTAACTCGATGTTATAAAACGTGCCTTTGTGTATGATTCAACAAGTAGTAGAACAAGCCATATGAGTCGAAGTTTATCCATTCCTTTTACCTTCGGGATAAAAGCGATATCTGTGGGCCCCTCGATGATTTAGCGATGACACATGTGAGTGCTTGGCCAAGCCAGGACTGATTTGATTTGTTCAATCGTTCAGTCATCATAAATCAAAAATCGGGAAACAACAAATGGACAGAGAGAATGATTATAATCCATGTCTCAGTCCATATGATATCTAGATTGGAGGAATATATGATCCCTTATCTAATGGACAAGTCATTGACAAGGTCAGAGTTCGACATCGGCTTTAAGAGTTACGATTGCCAGTTAGGTTTTGAAGTCATACTCAATAATAGTTTTAGACTTATCCAAGTGGGAGACTGTTGGATTAATGTCTAAGTCCATAACTATATTTGGTATGTACTTGACCCGACCCGGCATGGTCCATTTGGGTTGCACTTCACCGGCACAATTTATATGGATAGTCTTTTGAGAATAGTATATTTATGATTTATATTAATATATTATAAGTTCTAATATATTAATATGGAATCATATTATTTAATTAGTATTGATCAAGAATTAATTTAGAATTAATTAAGTGATCAAAAAGAACTAATTAAATATGGACTCTTATATATATGGAATGGGCCAAGTTCATTTAGGTTAGGCTAAGCTTTCATGGATGGTCCATGGAGCTTTTAACCCATGGATCCTATGTAAATGAAAGGTCATGGGTATTAGGGTTTACATGGATGTAACCCTAATCCTCCATAATATATAAAGGGGTCCTTGGCTCACAAAATTGGCACAAGTGTGTGAAAATAAGAGTGGGCCGATTTTAGTGTGCATACATATTCTCTCAAGTTCTTCCAAGGTGTTTTGGTGATTTGTGATTCCATTTGAGGCTTCCACACTATTGGGGCTAAGCTCTTAAAGCTTGAAGACATCAAGCTACATCAAAAGGTATGTCATCTAACTAGAACTTTGTAGTATAGGTGCTTCATAATATGCTAGTTAGGATGAAACCTTGGAATAGTTAATATTTGCATGTATAATAGAGAAAACATAGATCCAAGGTTTATAGGGTTGCATGTACACCATAGGACTGTTCCAGGTATTGATTAACTTATATAAGTTTTAGGGTTTTGTGCATGGACTCGGCGAATCAGGGTGCTCCAACTCGTCGAGTAGAGACTATTATGAGGACGCGAGATTTGGGTTCTACTCGACGAGTTGGAAGGCCCCTACTCGACGAGTAGGAGCTGTAAAGAGGAAGCCTAATTTTTAGGGTTTGCTCCCTATTTAAAGAACATAATCCGCCTCTTGTGGCCTCCATTATCACTCTATTAGCCAGAGAAAACCCTAGTTCGACCTTGCACCTTCTTGAGTGAGAGAAAGAGATTTTGTGAGCAATTTTGGGGTATTTGTGAAGGATTTTCGAGCTTGATGAAGAAGGATTAAGGAGGGAAGTAGTAGATCCGATATCTACTTTGTATTGGCCATCATCTTGAGGTATAAAGTCGTTACCTTGATCTCTAGTTTGTTAGATCCCTTTTCTTGAAAGTAAATGGCCATTTTTGGTGCAAAATGGAGTCAAACTCAGATCTGGACTTATCACAAGGATATGGTTCCATATCTGGACCTCTCTAAGTCCCCAATGACATAAAGTTGCTCACTTAATATAGATTAGCTCCTTACCATGAATTAAAACCTTATAGGAAGCTTAGTATTGATGTTATAGCCTTGGAGGGCCTTGCATGCACGTAAGGTTTGCAACTTTACGTGGTATCTGCACTAGGAGAGGTTGGATCCGAAGTTTAGGACCTTAGATCCCACTAAAAAGGGCTGAACTTGAAAGGGACTGAAGGAAATCATCGAGTCCCTTAGCCAACTCGACGTGTCGGGGTAGGGTTTGCCTGTTTCTGAGATTCTGAAGGAGTACAGTGAAGGGTTAGGGTTTTGGTCTGAACAGACTTTAGTTTTTGGACATTTGATGAACTTGATGAGTCACTAGGGTGACTCGGCGAGTTGATGCGGGATTCAGTGGAGTGGACTCGGAAGGAACTCGACGAGTTACAAAGGTAACTCGGCGAGTTAACAAGTTATACTGCTAACTAGACGAGTTGCTGGATGCACTCGACGAGTTGAGGTCAACATGGACTGTTGACCTTGACTGTTGACCTTGACTATGACCAGGGTTGACTTTGAGGGTATTTATGGTATTCCGGGATCGTGACAAGTTAATCACATGATGATTATAGGCAGTTGAGTTGGAGCAGCACATGGGATATACTTGATCTTAGCTTGACAGTTCAACACGCGAGAGGTGAGTCTTCTCACCATACCAATGGGTCTAAGGCACCAAGCCGACCCATTTTATGATATGTGGTACACTAGCTGTAGTAGATATATGTGGTGTGATAGTTAGCTATATGCTAAGTGGTATGCTAGTGATTATATGATATTTGCATGGAAGACCTCGGGGGGAGCGGATGACAGTCGGATATAAGACCATGTGGGGGAGTCCATGGCATTCCTAGGTAAAGAACCTGGGGGGAGCTCATGACATGATGGTATAAGACCATGGGAGGAGCCCATGGCCTCTTTATATGTTTATGTATGTGTTATGTAGTATGATAGATACTTCTGTGATATATGATATGCTAGTTGATTATGTATGTTATTGCATGGAAGACCCCGGGGGAGCCCGTGGCAGTTGGATATAAGACAATGTGGGGGAGCCCATGGCATTCCTAGGTAAAGACCATGGGGGAGCCCATGACATGAAGGTATAAGACCCTGAGGGGAGCCCACGACATCCTTATATGTTAGTATGCATGGCTTATGAGATATGTAGCTTCTATAGCTAATACGATATGTGTTATATGGATTGTGTGCGGGGTAAGCTCTGGGGGACTCACTAAGGATTAGCTTACAGTTTGTGGATTTGTTTCAGGTACATCTGAGCCCAAGGGCAAGGGCAAGGCTTGATGGCGCGACATGCACTCTCTCAGGCATTTTTATGGGACACTCTGATGATTGGAAATAATATCGTTATGGATATGAAATTGAATAACAATTGTATTGACATTTTATGGTTTATAGACAAGTGTTTTGGCTATTTAAAAATGAAAATTTTCTTTTGAAAAAATTGGGTTGTTACACTTTTAGTTGATCACATTTATTAACTTGTGTTTGCATGCAATCCTTGTTATGAATCAACTTGGTGTCTACTTGATATAACTTGCTGTCATTTATATTTCCTTTATATTTCCGCAATCTAACAATTCTAACTTATTATTGTTGAGCTAACAAGATCATTGAGATTAACTTATTCTGCAACTTATTATCTTGTACTAACGTTTGTTCAAGTGTTCTTCAAAGTTTTTCTCTCAACACACTTCCAGATTCTGGAAGAGTATGCATGAAGAAATGGGTACGAAGCTATGTAAAAATACTACCTACGGACGAACATAGTGAAATAACTATAGAAACACTAGAAGATATGTTGCGTGCATGCATTTTAGAATTTGCTGGTAACTGGGATGATCACCTACCACTAGTAGAATTCGCCTACAACAATAGTTATCACTCAAGCACCAAGATGCCTTCTTATGAAGCATTGTATGGAAGAAAGTGTTGTACGCTGTTTTGTTGGTTAGAAACTGGAGAGACACTTTGCAGGTCCTAAAAACGTTTAACAAGCTGCAGATAAAGTGAAAATCATCCGAGAAGGAATGCAAGTTGCTCAAAATCATCAGAAGAGCTATGCAGATCAGTAGCGGCGACCTGTAACTTTTGTGGTTGGTGATCAGGTGTTACTTAAAGTCTCTCCATGGAAGGGACTTATTACATTCGGAAAACATGAGAAGTTAAGTCCTCGTTTTACTGGACCATTCAAAGTACTTCGGTAGATAGGGAAGCAAGCTTACAAGCTTGAATTGACCGTTGAACTGGAATGTATTCATAACTATTTTCATGTTTGTTATTTTAGGAAATGCTTGGGAGGAGAACCTGATTTGATTCCACTTACGGGATTAAGTATTGATGAAAACAAGAGATTAGTTAAGGAGCCTGAAGCGACTGTCGATCGTAAAACAAAAAAGTTGCGACACAAGATGATCAATTTGGTACTTGTGCATTGGAAGCATAGTTTTGGGACAAAACTTACTTGGGAAACATAATTTGATAGGAAAAGTTGCTATCTATAATTGTTTGTTGTTGCATGATTCCGGTACGGAATCAACCTAAGTGGGTGATAACTGTAACGACCGAATTTTTCGTTAGACAAATCGTCCTCATGTACGTTAACGAAATAATGTAAATTTTTGCTATAAATAAATAAATAAGCAATATTCTAACATTTTATGTGTTTAAAAAATTGTTCTTTATAATAATATAATATTTGTATAAAAATACAGTGAAAAACGTAATGAAAAAAATAACAATTAAAAATAAAAGCATATTTAGGATAAATGATATAAACAAAATTCGTAGTAATTGTCAATACGAAACCGTCGATATAAAGAAACGCCCAAATCGTACTTCATATATGGAAGTTATGATTTTTCGAAGTTTCGTGTTCGAAACGATACATCGATGAGTGTCATAAAAATAAAATCGAAAATTAGTTGCTCGTTGGACAAAACAATCTAAACAAAAGTAATCTTCAATATGAAACCGTTGATATAAAGAACGTTGAAAACAGAACCCATATGAAAAAGTTATGAATTTCGCAACGTCATTTAATGTATAAGCCTTCTCAGACCGTAAAATGAAAAATAAAATGAGAACTAGATGATGAAGTCCAAATGAAAGTTGTATTACTCGCCGATACGAAACCGAAGTTATAAAGAACATCGAAAACGGAGCTTATATGTGTAAGTTATGATTTTTAGAAAAATAAGAAATTCGGGCCAATGAGAAAGCGACACGTGGCACCACAGATGGGCGACATAACCAGATTGAACGCATCCTCCCCAAGCTTGGCGACGTGGCCTATTCACATCCTGCCACATGGATAGATGCGATGCGCCCTTCTTGTTTGGCTATAAATATGCTCGATTTTCACCATTTTCTTTTCAAAACTACCCAAACTTCTTCCAAACTCTCCCGAAATCTCGAGGCCCGAATTTAGGAGTTATTAGGTGTTAGTAGTGAAGCCTTGGAGCACCAAATATCCCGGAGAAATAGAGCTTTCGGTTTCGATGTTCTGACCGTACAGTTTACAGTTTTCCGCTAAAAACATGTAAGTTGAGTTATGCTTACCGTGCTTTAAGTATAACTTATATTTATGTTCGTAGTCGTTATTATGAAGTTATAAATAAAATTTATCAGTAATAATAGTTGTTATACTGATCGATCTGAGTGATGTATATGTTAGATCTATGAGGCGTTTAAAGTGGATTTTCCAAAAAATGTATTTCTATATACTAAACGGATCCTACCTCAGATACGATCTTACCGGGTCGTTCCTTATCAACTTGTAACATCTTTTACATGTATTATTCTTTTGAGACTTAATCATTTTAGACCTTCAAAATGGTTATTGGTGATCACGA
Source organism: Lactuca virosa (assembly GCF_052849685.1). Classification (NCBI taxonomy): domain Eukaryota; kingdom Viridiplantae; phylum Streptophyta; class Magnoliopsida; order Asterales; family Asteraceae; genus Lactuca; species Lactuca virosa. The sequence continues at coordinate 12,757,168 of NC_136429.1, read as the reverse complement.
CGTGGTGGGAGGAAGCACCACGATGTGGTCTTAGCTAATGAGAAAACACACATTTTGATAGACCACGACGCAATAAAGGCTTGGCTATGACCAGGCAGCGGCTGGAGTGAAAACCCTATTTTTTGGGTTTTATAACCCTATTTAAGGGATGTGATGACTAGGGTTTGCTCACCCTCAACCTCCAACACTACTTTAAGCCCTTAGACAAACCCTAACTTCCTTGTTTTCATTTTGAAGCTCATTTTGGGTGTTTTGTGCCTTGAAGAATGAAGAAAGATGCTCATAGTGCAAGGATCCAACAAGAATATTGCTTCATTACCTTCTTGTGCATAGCTTGGACCTTTGTAAGTCTACAAGTTCATACCTTTTGTGTGTAATCCTTTAAGATCTAGACTTTTAATCACTTTTATCCATGTTTAAGGTGGTTTGAGTGGACGGATTCCATAAATTTGGCAACGTTTTGGATCTTTGAGGTCCCTTTATGGTCTTATGTTCGAGATCTGAAGTTCTATAGAGTTTTGGTTCCATGCATGGAGTTTGGACCTTATTTTCACCATTCTTGACCTAACTAGAGTACAAGACATGCATGTCCATAAAGAAAGAATTTTTATGATGCTTATGGGTGTAAGGAAGCCTTCTGGGGAGTATGAGTGTGTGGCTTAATCGATTAAGGGCTTAATCCATTAAGCTATCCAGGACAGTTCCTACGACGTGATGACATGTTTACCACGACATGGTAGAGGGTTTCTCGTGAGTGTTTTGTCGTGAGACTGCCACGACGTGACATATGCTTCGCTACGATGTGGTGTCCAAAGGTGTTGACTTTAACCGTTGATTGTTGGCTTTTTGACCCAACTTGAGGGTTTTAGGATGTAGATTGAGGATTTCCCTCTAATTGATGTACGTGTGATTCGTAGTGCCAATCTGTGCTCCCGCATGAGCCTTAGTTTTATTTGCTCGTCTATGAGGTGAAGTTTTCTCACTATACTTTGTATTACAATATGTATCCTTGTGTGTAGGATTTTGTTATGTTGTAGTGATTTGTTAGACTGGTAGATCTACTACGATTACCTGTGTTTTCTTGTTATGTTTTATTTGAATATATCGACATACTGTGCTTGGGTTGATGAGGTCCAGTTGCGTGCTGTAGGCCCAATGAGAGCGGTCTAGTCCTGTGTTGTAGGCTCAATAGAGCAGTCTAGCTAAATATTGTAGGCTCAGATGGCGGTCCAACCCTGTGTTGTAGGCCTGGTGTGTATGCATTGTATGTGTATTATTGTGTGGAGTATTTTGGAGAACTCACTAAGCTTTGGCTTAGATTTGTTGATTTAAATGTTTCGAGTACTTCTGATGATCGGGGGAAGACAAATGCATGATTGTACATATCATCTGTGGATTTATGTTTGATAGATGTTATTTGGTACTTTGATTTTATGACTATGTTTTGAAACAATGAATTGAATGACTTGTGATTTTTATGAAAATGTCTTTTGAAAATGGAAATTTTTACTATGGTTTTTAGGATGTTATACAGCTATAAGTCAATATTCTTTTGCTATTATTGATAAATATGAGAAACTATTATTTTAGTCATAAATAATATAAGTGATAACTGAAATATAATAATATTTATATCTAGGTCTTTTAAAAGAAAAAAACTGAAGTGTTATGAGAAGCACATACTTAACTAAAAGTCTTCCACCTTTAATCAGGTGTATGCGTAGTTACTTTCAAGAGCATAATCTTAAATAAAAATATTTATTATGTAAATGTTTAAATAGATATTAAATATTTGTAGTTTGTACTATTTTTATATCTTGTTTTGTGATAGTTTTGCATAATCAGGAATTGTATTAGAAGTCGTTTACTTTATTATAGTCTTCTTTAATTATGAACTAAGGCTTGTAAACGATGATTAGTTCAAAGTAAGTTGATTAATCGAAGAGTCTCATTCTGGGGAATAGTTTGAGATTAAAGCGGAGTGTAGTAGTCCTCATTCTTTAGACAACTAGATATTGTGTGTCTGATTCGGATAACCGACAGGTATGTCTGAGTCATCTATCAGAGTATGATCAAAACACTTGATTATACTAGAAAATCTTGTGAATTACGTTGATAGTGTGAACTTATAACCCACAAACGTAAATAAAATGCTTTAGCATATTATCAAATACTCTAATAATTGGTTTCCTTTAAATGACTTACACTGACCAATAATTTCCCTAGCTGTGTAGTCAATCAGTTGCTTAAACGATTCATCAGGTAAGGTGATTCTTCCAGATGATCGTCGAACTAGGATTTGTGAGAATCGGTTGGATTGGGTATGTATGTGTAGATTGTCTTATAGTTATTTACTTTGGATTTATATATCTATATTGCTTGTAAATGTTTGTTTTGTAGGATTATTAATATGATTTATTATCATGAAAATATTATGGTTTGAAATCCCAATGTATGTCACCATCTTTTCCCAAACCTGACCCACTCAATTTATATGCATCACATGTAGGGGATTCACGACTGCAGAAATTTGAGTAAGATGCCGAATAAAATAAGAGATGAGCATGCAATAGTTTTCAGGATATTTAACTATTTAATTATTTACGATGTAATATATGTTGAATATTAATTATGACATCTTTAATATTTTAATATTTTGAAACAATATTTGTCATCTGATAATGTTTTATTACTAATATTTTTCGCAACACAAACAACTTATTATTTTAAAGTCATAAAGAAAATGTTTTAATTTGTTTTAAAAAATGAGAATGTCACAATAAGTTCTTTCTTTTTATCTTTTACCTAGTAAAAATTTTTCCTTTCAAAAAAAACTATTAATGTAATTGTTTGGAATTTGATATTTAAAGTCGGATAACACATACTTTTTGTCAAATCAAATAGTTATAATGGCGGAAATCATATAAAAAACGATTAATAGCAACCTAAAGGAAATAACAAAATTTCCAAATATATTGCTTTTGTGAAAACTAGTAAGGAAAAATACATAAAAAAATCATTTTGAATAATTTTAATGTTTAAAATATTATTTTATTGTGGTTAATAAAAGCAATCAAATAAACAGACAAACAAAAAAATTAAAACTATACCGATGCAAAACAAAAACAAAAAAATCCGCAATGAGAACTTGATATATTGTGGTTCATTAAAATCATATCAATGTTGCTTAGTTAAGACTACTTCAAATAATAATGTTACTTATATAAACAAACAAGTCACCCCTCGAACTTACATCCGTCTACATCAATATTAACACCACTAATCAAATGATATTGTGAACTCATTTCAAACACTACCATAGTTCCAAAGTAATATCTATAACAATAATTATTTCAAAAATTGATACACTTCATGGATGATATATTGATATATAGGCAACAAACAACAACTACGTACTTGATTAAGAAACGGATACCTGAATAGTCAAATCAGTTATATATATATATATATATATATATATATATATATATATATATATATATATATATATATATATATATATATATATATATATATAGGGGATAGGGAATATACATTACAGTCCCACCTAAGCTTAGGTACTAAACTTCTAAAATATGTCGTTTTAACATGCTAAATATACCCGATTTGGTTTCACTTGGTAAATATATCATCCTCCATAACATTTCTTTCTTTCATTATCGTTTTACCATCTCTGTTTTCTTTCCTCAATTATCGTTTATTATTTCACCCAAGTGAACATTACTAAACTTTAAACTTAAACCCTAAACCCTAAATTTAAACCATAAACCCTAAACCTAAACCCTAAACCCTAAATCTAAACCCTAAACCTTAAATCTAAACCCTAAACCCTAAACCTAAACACTAAACCCTAAATCTAAACCCTAAACCCTAAACCCTCAATCTAAACCTAAACCCTAAACCCTAAATCTAAACCCTAAACCCTAAACCCTAAACCCTAAACCCTAAATCTAAACCCTAAACCCTAAACCCTAAACCCTAAACCCTATTGTGTCGATCTTGAATTTACATCTTGAAGTATTAATCGTGAATCCATTAACCGTAATCTTTATATAGTAAAACAATGTATTTTCAAGAGGTTTAGTACCTAAGCTTAGGTGGGGCTGTAATGTATATTCCGTTTTCCCATATATATATATATATATATATATATATATATATATATATATATATATATATATATATATATATATATATATATATATATATATATATATATATATATATATATATATATATGGAAAAGTTCAATAGAGAACCATAATTATTGGTTCTTCAAGAAACCAAATCTTTTTTTCAATTTCTAGAGTTTATTCTTTATCGAAAACAAAATCTAAAAATATCTAAATTCATATATTAACATTGTGAATGTGAAAAATATTTTTCGGATTCACCGTGTGAATCCGGAATCACGTTGTGAATTTTCAAAGATTCACATTGTGAATTTGACGTAAAAAAAAATTTCGAATTTGATATCATTGAAAAAAGGATAAAAAGTTATGAATTTCTGTATTTTTAATTTTTTTTTTATAAAAAATAAGTTGTAAAAGTTGAAAAAAAGATTGGTTCCTTGGTTCCTTAGTTAATTATGGTTCTCTATTGAACCTCAGTCTATATATATATATATATATATATATATATATATATATATATATATATATATATATATATATATATATATATATATATATATATATATATATATAGAGGTGGGTTCAATTTAGAAAATAAAAAAGGTTGAGAATGGGGGAATCATTCTCAGCCACTCATTTAATGTAAGCATAAAAAGACACGGTGGCAAACTTGTAAATATGATAATAACCTTCAATCTCAAATACGTAGCTGTATAGAAATAGATAACAGTTGAAACATATTTCTAATCGATCGCTCATCATCCAAATTTCTCCTCCAACCTTCAACAATCATCCAGATTTCTTCAATTAAACCATCATCAACATCATCCAGTGTTAATCAATCATCGATCTTCGTCAATAACATGTTTATCAACACGATTCAACAGTTAACAACAAAAATTCATTTTTTGTTCTTTTAATCCAACCTTCAATTCTGCTTGAATACGATCAGATCTTCAACATCTACGATTAATTATACTCCCAGCGTCATTAGATCAACATCATCGATAATCAACAAAAAATCCACTTCATATCATTCATTCAACATCGATTATCAAATAAAACTTCAAAATTGAGGTTAGAAAAAGATCAAATCGTTTTTTTTTGAAAAATTTCATATAATTCTCTATCAATCTACTATTTTGTAAGATTTAAATAGTCAAAGTATCATGTTTTTAACATTTTTAAAAAAGTTAAATTGTATGCACTCCAACTGTTTGATGAAATGTATAAACTAAATTACCACGTTATATTCATATATGAATATGTTTTCTTACCTGAATCAGTATATGATTATTAAAACAAAAAAACAAATATGCAAGTCTGTATGTTATTCATATGTGAATGACATATAAAAATTATATATATTTGTGAAAATACCTTGTAATATTCATATGTGAATATACTGTGTAATATTCATAAGTGAATATATCATCTAATATTCACAAGTGAATATACTATGTAATATTCACATGTGATATACCCTGTAATACTATGTAATATTCAGATATGAAAATATTATCTAATATTCATAAGTGAATATACTAACCAATATTCACAAGTGAATAAACTATGTAATATTCACAAGTGAATGCATCGTCTAATATTTAAATATGAATATACTATGTTTATTATATGCTATATTCATATATGAATAATACTTAAATTGTAAAAAAAATTAATTATAGTTTTTATTTATAAGTGAATAACGAATGTACTGTAGTAAAAACTTGATTCATTTTTATTCACTTATGAATAACGATAGCTGAAAATATAAAAAAAATAAATTTTTTATTTTATCTTAAAACTATATCAATATGAATGTCTATTTGTAGAGAAAAAAATATCATGAACTTTGGTATATTTAAAATCATTTTTCGATAAAAATAGCTTCTTAAAAATTAAAAAAAAAAACGAAAAAACTATGTTTTTGTATATATTAAGGTAATGCTTAGCATAGTTTAAGGAAACATGTTTTGTTGGAAAACACATGTCTATTCCTTTCCCATTTCCGCTGGAACGACGGAGACTTTTGCGGCAAAAATAAATGAGTGGCTGAGAATGATTCCCCCATTCTCAACCTTTTTTTTTTCTCAATTGAACCCTCCTCTCTCTCTCTCTCTGTATATATATATATATATATATATATATATATATATATATATATATATATATATATATATATATATATATATATATATATATATATATATATATATATATATATAGGAGGGTTCAATTGAGAAAAAAAAGGTTGAGAATGAGGGAATCATTCTCAGCCACACATTTATTTTGCCGCAAAACACTTAGGCGTACCGTCGGAAATGGATAACGGATAAACATGTGTTTTCCAACCAAACATGTTTCCTTAAACTATGCTAATCATTACCTTAATATACATAAAAACGTATTTTTTTTCGTTTTTTTTATTTTTAGAAAGCCATTATTATCGAAAAATTATTTTAAATAAATCAAAATTCATAATTTTTTATTCTCTATAAATAGACATCCATATTGATATACTTTTAAGATAAAATAAAAAATTTATTTTTTTTAGAATTTCAGCTTTCGTTATTAATAAGTGAATAAAAAAATCTATCAGATTTTTATTACAGTATATTCGTTATTCATTTATGAATAAAACGTATGCGTAACTTTTTTTATAGTTTAAGTACCGTTCATATATGAATATGACACACAATAAAGTTTTCTTACTTAAAATATATTTTTTACATCATCTTTCATCATATATTATATTTATATATGAATAAAACGTGTATTAGTTGTCGTCATATTTTATATTCATATATGAATAAAACATTTATCAGATTTTTGTTACAGTTAATTTTTTATTCATATATGAATAAGTAGTATAAATGATACTTAAACTGTAAAAAAAATTAATTATATATTTTTATTCATAAGTGAATAACGAATGTACTGTAGCAAAAATCTGATGCATTTTTATTCACTTATGAATAACGATAGCTGAAAATATAATTTTTTTTTTATTTTTTCTTAAAAGTATATCAATATGAATGTCTATTTGTAGAGAATAAAAAATTATAAATTTTGGTATATTTAAAATCATTTTTCGATATAAATAGCTTCTTAAAAATTAAAAAAACAAAAAAAAAACTATGTTTTTGTATATATTAAGGTAATGATTAGCATAGTTTAAGGAAACATGTTTTGTTGGAAACACATGTGTATTCCTTATCCATTTCCGCTGGTACAATAAAGGCTTTTGCGGCAAAAATAAATGAGTGACTGAGAACGATTCCTCCATTCTCAACCTTTTTTATTTTCTCAATTGAACTTACCTATATATATATATATATATATATATATATATATATATATATATATATATATATATATATATATATATATATACATATATATATATATATATATATATATATATAACGGCAAAATCAGTTACAATTTAGTTTGAACACACGATAATTTAACGACATGTGAACATACAAAAACGACCACCAGAAAATCACAGCATCCCAATAAACAACTAAAACATAATTCTTAACCACAACCCAATGAAGAGCCCCTCCCAATTCAATAACATGTCGGAAAACAAAAGTTTACGAGAGGCTATTATTCACATATATAGTCATATTAGGCACGCCACGGGGCCTAGAAAGAAAATAATAGAATGTTATCCTACCATATATATATATATATATATATATATATATATATATATATATATATATATATATATATATATATATATATGTTATTTGGAAAACAAAAAAACCCTAAAAAAAATCCTAAAAATCATAAAAATGCATAAAAAATACTTAGAGATTACAAAACTTTTTTTTTAATTTTTTTTATAAAAAAATCGCAGGTTTTTTAATAAATTCGCTGAAAAAAAAAATCAATTTTAAAAAAAAAATTAAATTTTTTTTTTCAAAATAAAATCAGCGAATTTATATAAGAACATGCGATTTTTTCATAAAAACATTCAAAAAAAAGTTTTGTGATCTCTAAGTATTTCTTTTATGTATTTTTATGATTTTTAGGGTTTTTTTTAGGATTTTTTGTTTTCCATAGAACCTAAACCTAAACCTATATATATATATATATATATATATATATATATATATATATATATATATATATATACACACACATTATCAGTATACCCGTGCAAAGCGGCGACGGCGACAAATAATTTTTATAATTTTTTTTAAGGATGTCATATTCCAAAAGCAAAAACACGGCAAATCACAAATATTTACTTTCAACTTAGGTAATTTGCAAAGTTATACAGATTCACCATTTACCTTTTGTATATTTTGGGTTGTTTGCAAATTTTTTTATGTTTGTTCCAAATATTAAAAATAAATTACAAGAACAATCTCTATAAAATTACAGAATAGGTCCCTATGCATAATTATATTTACAGGGGTTGTGAATATGTTTAAAAAAATAAATTACAAGAACAATCTCTATAAGAATAGGTCCCTATGCATAATTATATTTACAGGGGTTGTGAATATGTTTAAAAAAATAAATTACAAGAACAATCTCTATAAAATTACAGAATAGGTCCATGTTTTAAATTAATTTGCAAAATGGTCCATGCATAATAAAAAATTTACAGATTGTTGTTTTAGATTAAAAACAAAATGTTGTAATTTTGAGTTAAAAATACGTTGTTTTATGTTACAAAACACATGTTCTCGTTTCAGGTTAAACATAAAAATATATTGTTGTTTTAGGTTAAAAAAATATCTTTGTTTTATCTTAAAAAAATTAAGAGTCCACACTCTATAATATTAATATTATAACTGATACAAAATTCGATACTTATAAAAAAAATTAAATATATTTTTCATTTTCTTGTAATTAATCAAAAGAAATCTTTAAAAATTAAGCCTACGTTTTAAAATCACCCATAGTACCACTTATTTTTGTTACTCCTTGCAAAATATAGTTTCAACTTTATTACATTTTATTTGAAACAGTTTTTACTTTTATACTCATTTTTACTGTTTTTATTTTTATACTCAACTTTACTACAGTCTTCTAACATTAAACACATTTAGTGGTTTAAACAAAATAAGAGAAAAAAGATGTAAAGAAAGATACGTTAATGAACCTTGTATCATAATATCAAGGGTGAAACTTTTAATTGAAATATCATGTTAGTGTTTCTCAGATCACATTCATGTTTATAATCAAATGAAAAATTATTACCAGTATTGACCCAACTTTTTTACCTTGTGCATTTGGTGTTCACTCTATTGCATATTATTACCAATCAAGAAACTTTATCAAGTTTTTGCTTAATTTCAGGAGACATTCTCCTTTTGACAACCCAAGATGAATTATTGTCATTGTACTTTTGTGAAGTACTTCATCACCATTTGGCTCTAACTGCAAGGTCTATTCGCTCGATTTTTAGGAAATTTAACTTTGTTGACTCCATATTGTGTAAGAAAACCTAAGACAAATTACATACATTAATCCATAATTTCAATCAGAACATAGAAGACATAACATAATATATACAATAAATTCATATATTAACCAAAATGACTATGTTTATTAGTTTAAACAAATGCATACATTAATCAGTGAATCAAATTTCAGAAAATATGGTTAAAATCATAATTATCTAACTCTAACATTTATGTCTTCTAAAAAAACTAAAATAAGTCATCATTATGTTGAATCTCAAAATAGGTAATAAAATTAACCAAAAACCTTGAAATAAAAGACATAGGACGTAAAAATTATATACCTTGGGATACTTAGTACATCTCATTTATGTCTTCTAAAAAAACTAAAATAAGTCATCATTAGATCGAACCTAATATCGATAGATTAAAACGAAGATTACACATGAAATTGAAAAAGTAAAGGAAACTTATTTATTTAGAAATTTGATTCAAATTGCTATTAATATCATCCATTTATAATAACTTAATAGAAGAATAAACTTGTGTGATTCTTCATTCAATGATCGGGTTAAACCAAACGACCCTCCCAAATTTAAAACAGTCAACATACCTCCTATAATTAAAATACAAACTTTCATAAAACACCCTTGCACAAAATTAAGCTAATCATACCTCAGAACCTGATGAAAATTCTTTTTAACATTTAAAGTCACAAAAGACCGAAGTCGTTGAAAATGTGGAATTTCAAGATATAAAAAAATGTTGGTTTTATGCATCTTTGTCTATTTCAATAAAAAAATCACAACAATTCTAACCCACTACTCAATAATAATAGAATGCCTCCATAGAAAAATTACCTCAAAAAGAGAATGCATCCATAACCTCAACATTTTTCTTTTCATGTACATGGCTTAGGACAGTTAGGCCTTGCTTATATGGAGCTGATTAAGATCACATGGCTACAATCATATAGATGTTGACCTGTTTCAAAAATAATATATTGAGCATGGATATTTTTAAAGGATCCAATTTAAGACAAAACAACTTCACTTTCACTAATAAAGTTAAATATATGTTCAGTAGACATAGAAAACTAACTTTGTAAATGATTCTCAGGTGATTCCAATAAGATAAACTCATAAGCAAACACATTTGTTACTATCTACAAAATAACATATCTGTAAACTAACAAGTGAAAGACATATAACGGCTAGGGTTTTGTATTATTATCAAAGAGAAGTACAAATACAATGAAAGGGAAAGACATATGTGACATCCTCAATTTCACGGCCAGAAAAGACCGGTTTAATTTATGCTTTTAAAATAATTTCAGAGTAATCATTTGATTAAAAGTGTTGCGGAATTTGTTCCCAGAAAAACATGATAAATATGTTATCAAATCATTTCCGAAGAAATGTATTTTATTCACTTAAACCATTGGGATGTCATTGTCAATACAAAAACATAAACATAAACAAAACTTACATTCATTTACACTAGTGATCTACTTCTCTTTTAATCTCTCAGTGTAAAGCAACTTCGTATCGATACCTGTGATACAATTAAACTGAGTGGGTCAGGCTTGGGAGCCTAGTGAGCATATAGGGTTTTCAACCCACAATAAATAATAAACTTATTAAGTTCTCAATCAACAATAAATTTATTAATTTCATCAACCAAAATAACCCTAATTACCCATTCCCATTATCCTCACTTTACGTCCCTAAAACAATTATCACAAGGGACCTAGCCTAAGGATTTTCACTAGGGGTGACAACATTTGCTTTCCTCAGTAATTTATGTCAAACAAGACATCCTAACATAAAACAACCAATAAGGTGACAACATTGCTTCCCTCTGAAATTTATGTCAAATAAGACAACCTAACATAAAACAACCAATAAGGTGACAACATTGCTTTCCTCTGCAATTTATGTCAAATAGGCACGAAGTCACATCGTCGCCAGGTGTTAAGTCCATAGCTCTTATTTATCGACAGTATTTCCCACGGGAATCCCCGCCCCCCCCCTGCAATACATGTCAATGGGTTTTCCATGTGCTAAGTCCATAGCTCTTATTTATCGACAGTATTTCCCACAGGAGTCCCCCCCCCCCCCCCCCCCCCCCGCAATACATGTCAATGGGTATTCCATGTGCTAAGTCCATAGCTCTTATTTATCGACAGTATTTCCCACGGGAGCCCCCCCCCCCCCCCCAACAATACATGTCAATGGGTTTTCTATGTGCTAAGTCCATAGTTCTTATTTATCGACAGTATTTCCCACGGGAGTCCCCCCCGCAATACATGTCAATGGGTTTTTAGAGTACAACTGATGAACATATAGTTCACACACTTACAGGTTGCAAGCCTGCTACTGTTCCATAGACCGTCTAGAATAGTCTATGGTTGTCATCCATACTCTGCTGAATGACGGGGGCCAACGTTTGGGTAAGGGCTTTTCTCATATTGCACCACTCACCCTCAACTCATGATCTCATTTCACCACTCACTCTCAACTCATGATCTATATCACTGATCATCTCATCTATCCAACTCACCTTTCATCACACACTCACTATTTAACTCATGATCTATATCACTGATCATCTCACCTATCCAACTCACCTTCCATCACACACCCACTATTTCATCTACCTATGTTTTACCCAACATTTTTGTAGATAAAATACATATACAGTTTAAATTATTTAAAAACATGTATAAATCATTCCTTCAATATCCATCTCAAATAAACAAACAATATATATTCACACAGCACGTATTTTATATAAAATACTTCATATCTATGTGTAAGGTGAAAGTAACTACACACTCACTTGATTTAACGATAACCGGGCAGCACTTCGTTACCTAAAACGATCGTTTCTAATAAAACCGGGAGTTTTATTGAGAAACCGGGCTCTGTGAGGGTCGGGCTTCGAAACCGAAAAAATAAATTTCTCGGGCTTCTCGGGCACTCCGAGACGTGTTCCGGGCATTGGAATTAATCCCGGGGCTTTGGGGAAGTTGAAATAGGTTAAAAATGGGTTTAGGGTGTAAAAATGTAAGAATTTCCAACATTAGCCGGGAGGGTTCGCACCCTCCTATTTATAGGCTGCGAGGTCCGAAGTCGGCCAAGAGAAGGGAGTCAGCAGCGAGGCAGGTGGCATTAGGAGGCGAAGGCACGTGGTCGGATCCGGAGGAAGACACTCGTCGGACACGGGGTGCCCTTGGATTGGACCAGCGAAGCTCGGATGATGAGTCAGAAGCGAGGCGCGTCGGACGCGCATTGGACCGCTGTTCGGACGAATCAGAAGGCGACGCGTCCTCGGCTGGGTCTTCGGCTCGGACACGTGGCGTGCATGACTCACCAATTTCGGACATGTGGCACGCATACAGCGAAGGTGACGTGGCTTATGCGAAATTTCTCGGATTTTGAATATTTTTCTCGATTTTTGCGCCAAAACTTCTAAAATCCATAACTTTCGCATACGAGCTCCGTTTTTGACGTTCTTTATATGCACGCTTAGGTAAAATTACGCTCTACAACTTTCGTTTAGACTTCGTCGGCTAATTTTGAATTTAATTTTTATATTATTATTTTTAACAGACCGGGACAGGAAATCCGTTAAAAATTCATAACTTCTTCATCCGACGTCCGTTTTCGTCTGTCTTTTTACCGTGGTGCTACTATTGACGAGAGCTTCAATTCTCGATTCTTGTTTAAAGAACACTATGACTTTCGTTTAGATCACCATGGCTAAAAAATATTTTATCAAAAACTCACTTTTTACGACATTCGGCACCGTGCCGGTTTTGTCGCGAAACTTCGACAAGTCATAACTTCTTCGTTATAACTTGGATTTCGGAATTCTTTATATATCCGTAATCCTTGTCACGACCACTACAACTTTCTTAATAGATATCAGCTTTATCTAATATTTATTTTTGACGCTCATTTTTATTCTTAATTAATTAAACCCTAATAAGTAAGCATAAAACACATAATTTTCACATAATATTCACATAATTCCTTTTCATTTCTTCTAAATGAGTTACAAAGGTTAACCTAGACTATTATGTCAATATTAATGCCTAGCCTAGAAACACGGGCGTTACAATTCTCTCCCCCTTAAAATGATTCCGTCCCCGGAATCACACATCAGCAAACAAATACGGGTAGCGACTCATCATGTCACTCTACGTTTCCCAGGTGAGATTTGGCCCATTCGTATGTTTCCAACGCACAAGCACTAAATCGACCATTTTGTGTCACAACTTCTTAGTCTTACGGTCAACGATTGCCTCAGGTTCTTCAATCAACCTCTTGTTTTCATCCAACCTTAATTCAGAAATGGGAATTATGTCGGACACATCTCCCGTGAACTTCCTCAAATAACACATATGAAAGGTATTATGAATACCCTCTAGTTATTCCGGTAATTCTAGCTTGTAAGCTTGATTCCCGATCCTATGAAGAACTTTAAATGGTCCAATAAACCTTGGACTCAATTTTCCCCCTTACCAAATCTTATAAGTCCCTTCCACGACGAGACTTTAAGTAAAACCGAATCTCCAACTTCGAATGATATCGGTTGTCTTTTCTTGTCAGCATAGCTCTTTTGACGATTCTTGAGTAGCTAACATCCTTTCCCTAATCACTTTCAACTTTTCAGCAGTCTGATGGACTATTTCAGGTCCCACAAACTGCTTTTCCCCAGCTTCCAGTCAACATGACGGCGTTCGACACTTTTCTCCATACAAAGTGTGATAAGGTGCCATCTAGATGTTCGAGTGGAAACTATCATTATAGGAAAATTCTACTAGAGGTAAGTGTTTACCCCAGTTACCTTGGAATTCCAGGGTACATGCTCTCAGCATATCCTCCAATGTTTGAATTGTTCGTTCGCTCTGACCATTGGTTTATGGATGGTAAGCTGTATTCAAACACAACTTGGTACCCAATTCCGCTTATAGACTTCTCCAAAACCTTGAGGTAAAACAGCTGTCACGATCGGATACAATCGTTAACGAAACACCGTGAAGCCTAACAATTTCCTTCACGTAAAAATTCGCAAGTTTATCTATAGACCATTTCTCGTTGGCTGCTATGAAATGCGCACTCTTAGTGAAGCGATCAACGACCACCCAAATCATGTCGTGACCGTTCCTTGTTCTGGGCAGTTTAGTCACAAAATCCATGGTAATACCTTCCTATTTACCCATGGGTACAGGTAAAGGTTCTAAACTCCCATACAGTTTCTGATGTTGTGCCTTAACCCTAGCACATGTTACACACTCGGCCACATACTTTAGCAACATCGAGCTTCATCGTCGGCTACCAGTAATAGGGTTTTAGATCCCTATACATTTTTATACTGCCGGGATGAATCGAGTACATGGTCTTGTGAGTTTCTTCCATCAGAAGATCTCTTACTCCTCCCATCTTAGGTACCCAAATCCTACCTTTAAATACCTTCAGTCCTTGACCGTTTGTATCAAACACCAACGTTTTATCCCAAACGTTCTTCCTTTCGGTCATTTTTCTCTAAAGCTTCCTCTTGAGCTTTCTTTATACCTTCCACAATTGTCGAGACAACTTCAATTCTCAACGCTCTTGGCCTTTTCTTTTCAAGATTTACCTTCCAACTGAGAGCATCAGCAACAACATTTGCTTTACAAGGGTGGTAAAGTATCTCACAGTCGTAGTCCTTGAGTAACTCTAGCCAACGTCATTGCCTCATGTTTAATTCCTTCTGATTAAAGAGATATTGAAGACTCTTATGATCAGTGAAAAGTTTGAATTTAGTACCATAAAGATAGTGCCTCCCTATCTTTAAGGCGAATACTACCACTGCCAACTCCAAATCATGAGTGGGGTAGTTCTTTTCATGCTCCTTCAATTGCCTCAATGCATACGCTATCACTTGTATCCCTTTGGGTCAGAACACAACCTAACCCAACTTCTTTAACAACGAACGCGATACTTCTATTGATCGCTTTGATCATCCTTTACTTCAATTCGGCTTAAGTCAACTGCTACATCGAACTTGGTTCTCTGAACCACGTAACAAACTCATCGTAGTCGGACTCAATTTGATATGACCACTAGGGTCGGAATAACAATCATCTTCTTGGTCATTACCGAAACGATGGTAACGACAGAATAGAATAAGACGGAATCAATTACTAGTTCCTTGGTAACCTTGTGACTTTCCCTGATCCAAGTGTGAGTCCTGTGCTTCCAGTAGTATAGATCTCTACTACTATTCACACATACTCATACTCGTCCCAAGTACTGTTTCGCAGTCCCCAAGTCCTAAAATCACAAAACAATTTAACACATACGAATGTGTCTAATTAATCATAAAATTTTCCTAGACTCTACTAGGACTTCTTCCATGCGTATCTTCAATCGTCAAATCTACTTCAACTTGGTTGGTGATGGAAATTCCAGACGATGGGACAACTTCAAAAATTACACCAATCATTCCATCATCCTGCCAATCGAAGGTGTACTTCAGATGTACCGTACCCCTCTAAACGTTCCGTTATTTTATTAGACATATGCTAAAGGAAAAATACCACTCTTACGATATCTTCTGATAGGTATCATTCACTATCATAAGCTTTTCATTTCCTCCATCTACTCAATTCTCTACGAGTCTTCACCATAACGTTTTGTACACCCAAGCAGATGTTCGGTGTACTGGGCGAGAACTTAAGATAGGAAAGCTTTATTTACGATAGACGTATAAATCTCCTTATCACTTCGAAACGTTTACATGTTAGTTCTAATCTCGTAATCATACGCTTAGAATCCTACATACATAAGGTTCCCAGATCCGGTCGGCAACAGACCATAGATCCGAACAAATAATAGCATATAAGGCATCCTTATAGCTATAACACAAAATATTTAACACATAAAACATTTCATGAATCTTTCCTAAAATAAACTTGTGCTCGTGTCTAAAATATAGCAGACACTCATCTCACAATCATCGCTTAGCATTCTAAGTTTAAGTCTAGAAATCCTACAAATTCCTAGTTCGCTTAAACTAATGCTCTGATACCAACTGTGACATCCCCAATTTCACGGCCAGAAAAGACCGGTTTAATTTATGGTTTTAAAATAATTTCAGAGTAATCATTTGATTAAAAGTGTTGCGGAATTTGTTCTTAGAAAAACATGATAAATATGTTATCAAATCATTTCCGAAGAAATGTATTTTATTCACTTAAACCATTGGGATGTCATTGTCAATACAAAAACATAAGCATAAACAAAACTTACATTCATTTACACTAGTGATCTACTTCTCTTTTAATCTCTCAGTGTAAAACAACTTCGTATCGATACGTGTGATACAATTAAACTGAGTGGGTCAGGCTTGGGAGCCTGGTGAGCATATAGGGTTTTCAACTCACAATAAATAATAAACTTATTAAGTTCTCAATCAACAATAAATTTATTAATTTCGTCAACCAAAATAACCCTAATTACCCATTCCCATTATCCTCACTTTACGTCCCTAAAACAACTATCACAAGGGACCTAGCCTAAGGATTTTCACTAGGGGTGACAACATTTGCTTTCCTCAGCAATTTATGTCAAACAAGACATCCTAACATAAAACAACCAATAAGGTGACAACATAGCTTCCCTCTGCAATTTATGTCAAATAAGACAACCTAACATAAAACAACCAATAAGGTGACAACATTGCTTTCCTCTGCAATTTATGTCAAATAGGCACGAAGCCACATCTTCACCATGTGTTAAGTCCATAGCTCTTATTTATCGACAATATTTCCCACGGGAATCCCCCTCCCCCCCCCCCCCCCCCCCCCCCCCCCCGCAATACATGTCAATGGGTTTTCCATGTGCTAAGTCCATAGCTCTTATTTATCGACAGTATTTCCCACGGGAGTCCCCCCCCCCCCCCCCCCCCCCGCAATACATGTCAATGGTTTTCCATGTGCTAAGTCCATAGCTCTTATTTATCGACAGTATTTCCCACGGGAGTCCCCCCCCTCCCCGCAATACATGTCAATGGGTTTTTAGAGTACAGCTGATGAACATATAGTTCACACACTTACAGGTTGCAAGCCTGCTAGTGTTCCACAGACCGTCTAGAATAGTTTATGGTTGTCATCCATACTCTGCTGAATGATGGGGGCCAACGTTTGGGTAAGGGCTTTTCTCATATTGCACCACTCACCCTCAACTCATGATCTCATTTCACCACTCACTCTCAACTCATGATCTATACCACTGATCATCTCATCTATCCAACTCACCTTTCATCACACACCCACTATTTAACTCATGATCTATATCACTGATCATCTCATCTATCCAACTCACCTTCCATCACACACCCACTATTTCATCTACCCATGTTTTACCCAACATTTTTGTAGATAAAATACATATACAGTTTAAATTATTTAAAAACATGTATAAATCATTCCTTCAATATCCATCTCAAATAAACAAACAATATATATTCACACAGCACGTATTTTATATAAAATACTTCATATCTATGTGTAAGGTGAAAGTAACTATACACTCACTTGATTTAACGATAACTGGGCAGCACTTCGTTACCTAAAACGATCGTTTCTAATAAAACCGGGAGTTTTATTGAGAAACCGGGCTCTGCGAGGGTCGGGCTTCGAAACCGAAAAAATAAATTTCCCGGGGCTTTGGGGAAGTTGAAATAGGTTAAAAATGGGTTTAGGGTGTAAAAATGTAAGAATTTCCAACATTAGCCGGGAGGGTTCGCACCCTCCCATTTATAGGCTGCGAGGTCCGAAGTTGGCCGAGAGAAGGGAGTCAGCAGCGAGGCAGGTGGCATTAGGAGGTGAAGGCACGTGGTCGGATCCGGAGGAAGACACGCGTCGGACTCGGGGCGCCCTCGGATTGGACCAGCGAAGCTCGGATGATGAGTCAGAAGCGAGGCGCGTCGGACGCGCATTGGACCGCTGTTCGGACGAATCAGAAGGCGACGCGTCCTCGGCTGGGTCTTCGGCTCGGACACGTGGCGCGCATGACTCACCAATTTCGGACATGTGGCACGCATAGGTGACGTGGCCTATGCGAAATTTCTCGGATTTTGAAAATTTTTCTCGATTTTTGCGCCAAAACTTCTAAAATCCATAACTTTCGCATACGAGCTCCGTTTTTGACGTTCTTTATATGCACGCTTAGGTAAAATTACGCTCTACAACTTTCGTTTAGATTTCGTCGGCTAATTTTGACTTTAATTTTTATATTATTATTTTTAACAGACCGGGACAGGAAATCCGTTAAAAATTCATAACTTCTTCATCCGACGTCCGTTTTCGTCTGTCTTTTTACCGTTGTGCTACTATTGACGAGATCTTCGAGTTTGTCTTTTTAGGTCGTGTCGGCTAAAAATCACTCGATCTAAAATTCGAGTTTTTAGCTGTCTACTACTAAGCCGAAACTTAGAAAAATCATAACTTCCTCATACGAAGTCAGATTTGTGCGTTCTTTTTATACATACTCTCGGTTTAACGAACACTACGACTTTCGTTTAGATCACCAACGCTAAAAAGTAGTTTATCAAAAACTCACTTTTTACGACATTCGGCACCGTGCCGGTTTTGTCGCGAAACTTCGACAGGTCATAACTTCTTCGTTATAACTCGGATTTCGACATTCTTTATGTATCCGTAATCCTTGTCACGACCACTACAACTTTCTTAATAGATATCAACTTTATCTAATATTTATTTTTGACGCTCATTTTTATTCTTAATTAATTAAACCCTAATAATTAAGCATAAAACACATAATTTTCACATAATATTCACATAATTCCTTTCATTTCTTCTAAATGAGTTACAAAGGTTAACCTAGACTATTATGTCAATATTAATGCCTAGCCTAGAAACACGGGCATTACAACATAATATATAGACAAGTTAATTAGGGTTTCCTAGCGAAAAGGCCCAATCTCATTAGGCTAACATCCCCCTTCAAACTCACAATGCAACAACAATAAGCATCGAGAGTTTGTCAGACAGAAAATGGAATTGAGGAGCAGTCAACGGCTTCATAAGAATATCAGCAATCTGCAAAGAGGAAGGAACATAAGGAAGGGAGATAGTGCCCTTCTGGAGATGATGACGTGTGAAATGACAGTCAATCTCAATGTGCTTTGTGCGCTCATGAAACACTGAATTCTTCACAATCATTATCGCACTCTCGTTATTACAATACAAAGGGGTAGGCTGAGAGATGTGAACGCCCACATCTGCAAGAAGCCATCTCAACCAAACAATCTCACAAGTGGCGATAGCCATGGCTCGATACTCAGATTCTATAGAAGATCGAGAAACAACATCTTGTTTCTTGCTTTTCCATGATATCAATGAATCTCCAAGAAAAACACAATACCCAGTAGTGGACTTACGATCATAAATATCATTATCCCAATTTGCATTACTATAGGCACACAACTCAAGAGAGGATGAAGAAGGAAACATAAGAGTGCGGAACTGAGTACCACATAAATATCTCAAAATACGAAGAACAGCTCCCCAATGAACAGTAGTAGGAGCAGTGACAAACTGGCTAACCACATGAACTACTTAAGCAATATCCGGTCTAGTGACACTCAGGTAAACCCAACTCCCAACAATGGTACGATAAAGGCTTGGATCTGATAATGGGACACCATCAGTTGGAGAGTACTTTGCATTACTCTCTATAGGCGTATCAATTGTTCGATTATCAGTGAGTGGTGCACGTTCAAACAAATCTGAAATATACTTCGTTTGAGATAAAAGATAACCCTTTGGAGATTGAGCAACTTCAATCACCAAGAAATAACGAAGCAATCCCAAGTCTTTCATAGCAAAACGGTGAGCCAAATCACGCTTTAAAGACTCTATACCATCATGATCATCACCAGTAATAATCATGTCATTGACATATAAGGAAAGAATAATCTGACCTGCATTCGTACATCGAATAAATAGAGCCGAATCATGGTTACTTGGTTGAAACCAAGAGAAGTAATCACCGTAGAAAATTTCTCAAACCAAGCACGAGGGGCTTGTTTAAGACCATATAGAGCCTTCCGAAGTCGACAAACTTCACCTGGTCGGTGAGCAATACCAGGGGGAGGAGACATGTATACTTCTTCATGAAGATCACTATTCAAGAAAGCATTCTTGACATCCATCTGATAAATCTTCCATTGGCGAATGGAAGAAACTGCAATCAAGGTGCGAACAGTCGTCATTTTTGCAACTGGAGCAAACGTCTCCTCATAATCCATACCATAATTTTGCGCGTACCCTTTCACAACAAGTCTGGCTTTATAACGCTCAATGGATCCATCAAACTTTGTTTTGATTTTATAAACCCAACGACAACCAATCGTGTGTTTTTCGGGTGGAAGCGGAACCAGATCCCATGTATGAGTCTGATAAAGAGCTGCAAGTTCCTCAGCCATAGCGGTCTGCCAAAGGGGATCAGAAATGGCCTCTTTGTAGGATGTTGGCTCAGAGAGACGATGTATATTAGCAATAAAAGAGGAAAAATCTGGTGAGTAAGAGAAATAGACAAAGTCAGGAAGCTTTGTGGACTTCTTATTACGATAAGGCCTCGATAGAGGGGGGGTCTTGATGATTTGCAGGCAGAGGATCAACGATAGGTGTTGGATCAGCCGCATGTGGTGGATCAGCAGCAACTGGTGGATCAGTGACATGTGGTGGATCATCAATGTCAATGCTAAACGGATCAATAGTACGAAGCTCCTCTCGGGTTTCATCATGTGACTGAACAGGAATGCTATAGAATGGAATATGCTCAAAAAAAAGGTGACATTGCGAGATACATACAGTTTCTGATTTAAAGGATCATAGCACCGATAACCTTTCTGACCAATACCATATCCCAGAAAAACACAAAGAACTGATTTTGAAGACAACTTATCTCTCTCTACATGAGGCTTCAAGACAAAACATGTACACCCAAACACTCGTAATGAAGAATAATCTGGGAGTTGTCCAAACAACATTTAATAAGGAGACTTCCCCGAAGTGTACGCAGTAGGAATGCGATTAATAACATAAGTGGCGGTATGAACAGCTTCTCCCCAAAACATATTGGGAACTTGAGCAGAGAGTAGTAAGGATCTGGCAGTTTCTAGGAGATGTCGATGTTTTCTTTCTACAACACCATTCTGCTGAGGAGTGTCTGTACAAGATGATTGATGTATAGTGCCATCAGATGCCAATAATTGTTTAAAATCATTGGAGGTAAATTCTCCTCCCAGATCACACCGAAAACATTTTATGACAGCAGAGTGTTGAGTCTTGACAAGAGCTCTGAATTCACTATATATGGTGAAAAAGTCAGACCTGCGCTTCATAAAATAAACCCACGTATAACGAGTGTAATCATCAATGAATGAAACATAATAGTTAGCTCCTGATTTGGAGGTGATCGGAGAGGGACCCCACACATCAGAATGCACAATATCAAAGGGAGCAACAGAACGAGTGAGACTTTTATTAAACGGTAAAGCAGAAAATTTTCCCAGTTTACAACGACAACAATCAAAAATATCATCAAATTTCAAAGAGCCTAACACACCAGTGGAAACCAAAAACTGTAAATGAGACGCTGACACATGTCCCAAACGAGAATGCCAAAGATAAAAAGGAGAAGATGAAGGGTTTAAACGAAAAGACGACAAATCGACACTAGATGCAGCAACATCAGCAACATGTAGCTGCTCCAAGACATAAAGCTCCCCAAGTCTACGACCTATCCCAATCACCCTCCGAGACCGAATGTCCTGTACATAGCAGAATGAATCAGAAAAGAAGACCCAACAACTAGATTTACACAACTGACTGACCGATGCAAGATTCAAAGCAAGTGTAGGAATGTAATACACATCTGTTAAAGATATATAAGGAGTGACAATAGAACCAACACCCTCTACTGACATGGGTGTAGCACTAACAGACATAACAGAGACAGGTGTATAAGAAGATACTGAAGCAAAAGATGAAAAATGTGGTGACATGTGATGAGATGCACCAGAATCCAATATCCACAAGGATGAAGGAATACCTGACGTGTTGGATGAAGACAGACCTGAATGAGACATGGAAGCTGACATGGCAGTTGGATTGGTAGCTAAGAACTGTCTGAACTGCTCAACAATATGTGGATCCAAGGCTGATGGTGGTGTGAAATCCGTTTCATTCTCAACTGAAGGTATAGCAACAGCGTACTGTGGTGGCCTAAAAGATGAAAAAGAGGGACATGATTGTCCAGAAGACTTATTCTGCTGTGAAGACTGAGACTGTGCTGGTGATCTTGTTTGTTGTTGCTGCTGATTTCCCTTGCTTGTCAGCAAAGGACAATTTGCCTTCCAATGGTTCTTCTTCTTACAGAAAGCACACTCATCAAATGCAACTCTGGGACGATTTTGGTTTGAAGATTGGGGTCGTTGTGAAACAGCAAAGACAGCAGGAGTGGCTGTCTTGGGAGCTTTGTCAGCATGGGACTTGATACGAGTTTCTTCAGCAATCAAATCGTGAACAACCGAATCAAAAGTGGGAAGAGGTGTACGATGCAAGATTGATCCACGCAGACCTTCAAAATCTGAATGTAATGCCATCAAGAACTGAACCAAACGTTGCTCTTCCCTTCTATCAGTATAAGGCTTAAAAGCCTTCAACACATCAGGTTCTGTAAGAGCTAACTGATCCCAAAAATCCGACATAGCTGCATAAAATTCCTGAACACCAAGATTGTTCTGTTGGATGGCTCGAATATCAAACTCTAACTGATACTGCTTTGCAAAGTTAGACTGAGTATACAACCTAGCCAAGTGATCCCAAACCTCCTTTGTCGTGTCATACTTCGCCAACTGAGTACTAATAGACTGGATGATAGAATTATTAATCCAAGTAATGATCTTGGAGTTATCAGTCTCCCATGAATCTAGTAGGGTTGCATAATTAGCGGCCTTCTCGTCTGTTGGTTTCTTCTTGTCACCTGTAACAATCCCCCACATAGTCTTGCCCCGCAAGAAATTTTTCATAAAATAACTCCATTAGGCATAGTTTTTGCCTTCAAGTTGAATACTAATGGACTGAAGAGAATCATCTCTTGGGGCTATATTTTAATATCAGTCAAACAGTAAATACGAGTAGCAGCAAAAACGATCAAGATCTCGAAATCAACAAAGCTAGACAAAACGAAACCCTCAAAACCGACAAACGAACAAATCAAACCAAACCAAATACAAAAACAAACAAAAAAGGCATACCCAAAATTACAAATGGTGGCAATGAACAGTGCATGTGAACAGTACCGCCGGCTGAATAGTAACACCGATGAAAGTAACGCCGATGAACAATAATCGTGAACAGTAACGTCGATGAACAGTAATCGCCGATGAACAGTGCCGATGAACAGTACTCGCCCCCAAAAATGAAAAACTACAGATAATCAACCGAGCTCTGATACCATGTAAACTAACAAGTGAAAGACATATAACGGCTAGGGTTTCGTATTATTATCAAAGAGAAGTACAAATACAATGAGAGGGAATGACATAATATATAGACAAGTTAATTAGGGTTTCCTAGCGAAAATGCCCAATCATAAAACCCAATACAAAATAAAGCCCAAAATCTTATTAGGCTAATAATATCAAATTGATAACAAAAGCAACAACACATTGTACAAAGACATATATAACTCATACAAACCTAGAAAAACTCCTCAAGATTACAGTTCTGAAAATACCAAAATATCAAGACTCAAAAGACACAATTTTAGATGGGATATTTAAAAAAAAAAGTACTGATGACATATTAGAAAAAAAACAAAAAAACAAACAAACAAACAAACCTGGAGACCAACATCGAACAAAGCCACTGGTTCCTTTTTCTGCAATGAAAAATCATCAATACCCACACATCTAACAGAAAAACATATAAAAGACACAAATGTTCAATTTCTCCAACAAAAATCATAAACATGAACCTCGGAAACAAAATAAGATTCAGCAGAGAGAGAGAGAGAGAGAGAGAGAGAGAGAGAGAGAGAGAGAGAGAGAGAGAGAGAGAGAGAGAGAGAGAGAGAGAGAGAGAGAGAGAGAGAGATGATTGAGGATTCGGTCACGCAAATATCATAGCAAAAAATAAAGAGCTAAATCACATTTGAAAGGTAGACGATGGTGAGGTGAAGATCTGTGGTTGAATCCAAAACCTAGGTAAACACATCTCATGCCCTTGTTGTCGGCATATCAAACTTCTCTCCATTAATATGAAGATGAAGAACGCGAGAAAGATAGAGAAAGAAAGATCTGAAAAAAGATAGAAAAAGAAGAAAACGCTAAACCTGTAGAGCGAGAAACCTAGAAAAATAAATCCCCATTTTGGAGAGAGCGATGGTGTTGGAGAAGTGAGAGATGACTCGTTTAGATTATGCCTTAAAATCGGGAATCAATTCAGTTTTTCCTAAAAATTTGGGTAATGGCTTATATGAGTCAAAGTGGTTAAACGGAGCCGGTCAAAACATGTGCAATTTACAATTGTATCTTGTGCTATATCATTTTGTATAATTGGGGTTGAATTCAAAATTTTAATATTATTTTATTAATAATTACTTGTACTATTAGCTTAATGGTTTGGACGTGTTAAAAAAATAATATTATTATATTCAATCTATTTATAGAAATAGTGAGATTTCTTTTATAAGATAGTATATATATATATATATATATATATATATATATATATATATATATATATATATATATATATATATATATATATATATATAAACCCTAAGAGGAGTTTGTGTATATTCCATATATGAGACTTGTGCGATAAATACTTGTAGGGAAATGGTAGTGAAGAAAGGCTGGGTGGGTGGAGTAGGTGAAGTGGTGACTGGGAGTCGGTAAGTTTTTCATGGGACTCAAGATATGTGTGTGTATGCGATGATGTGTATGGAAGATTAAGGTTTGGTCATGTTGAGAAGTCATAACTTTACACTGAGGATCCATAAAGATGATTGTACATGGCCTCACCTACATACTGTCGGTTGATAGTGGGATTAATTAAAAAAAACAATATATTTTCTTTATTTTATAATTTTGAAATTATATTTTATTAATTATAGTTTAATTTGATTAATAAATATCATTTAAAATTTATAATTTTTTTTATTTCGACAAGTATGACATGTTATATATGGGAAAAATGGTAGCCTATAAAATTTTGATAATATTTAATAGATTGTGTTAAAATTTTATATTAATTTTAGCACTAATTATTTTGTTAAAATCATTATTTATTAGCAAAAAATATCTATTATATCCACTTTAACATGATATATCATGTCAAAATGATTAAAATGTATCGGTTGTGGAAATATTTATTGTTGTTGATATAATTTTTAGAACTTAGGTAGTGATTCAGATGAGTTCACAATATCATTTGATTAATGACGTAAATACTGATGCCAATAGATGTAAGTTCGAGGGACAACTTGTTCTTCTATGTAAGGAGCATGCTACTTGAAGTCATATAAATGACATGATAAATATTAATATGGTTTTAATGGACGACAATATATCAACCTGTCATAACTTAGTTTTCCTGTTTTTGTTTGCATTGATATACTTAAATTTTTAGTTTGTTTGTTGTAATATCCAGATCCTTGAGGTACATAATTCCTTGAATATATAGCTTTTGGAGGAGGGTCATGACGTGGGATATGATGGTCACGTCGTGAGTATTAGTCAACCAAGCTGGCCACATTGTTGAGTCTCACGACGTGAGGACGACCTGATGACTCAAAACCTTAATATTTCGGGTATTTAAAGGAATGATTGGCTAAGGTTGCACATCCTCAACCTCTTTCACCCTCTAAGCCTTTTGGAAAACCCTAAATTCGACCCTCTTTGAGATCCTTAGTGTTTTGCTTGTTTGAAGGGGAATAAAGAAAGAGAAGAAGCACCATTGTGAAGGGAATTGCAAAGAAGCATCATTTTCATCAACTCTTCTCTTGTTTGGACCATTGTAAGTATCAAGACTCAAGCTTTATTTCATTTCATGGCTAGATCTAGGTTTTTGGTCCCATTTCCTTATGTTATAGCTTGTTGGAGTGAAGAAGATCCATAAAGTTAACAACTTCATGGGTTCAATTGGTCTTTTGAGTCTTATATCATTCAGATTTGGAAGTTGGTAGAGTATTAGAAGCTTGAATGAGAACTTGAGGCCATATTTCTACCTTTGACCTAAAATGGTGTAGGGACATGCATGGTGCATGCATGTCCATAAAGCAAGCATTTTTATGGACCATTAGGGTCCCCTTAAACTTCTATAAGAGTTGAAATTGAAGGTTGAACATATTATGAGCATTGAATCGTTGGTTTGGGCTTCAGACCGTTCTCACGACGTGAGACATGAGGTCTCACGATGTGCGCAGACAAAACCCATCCCTTACTAAGTTGTCTGAGTCAGGAGCGAGTCTTTGGAATCGGAACGAGTGACTCTCATGACGTGACTAAGGATTTGGTCACGACGTGAGACACGATGATTGGGTTTTTTAGCCTTGTTGGGCCACTATTTTTTTTTTACTTTGGGCCCCAATGGGACTTTTGCGTATGGATTGATTTTGAATTTGACTAGGGTTTGACCAAATTTGACCCAAGGGTATTTTAGGTAATTTGAGTGGTATTTGAGATTGGTAATTATTTGATGTTTAGGTGACCAGTCGAGCTATCATTTGGAGCTGTGTTCTGCCAGAGATCTTTTCGGACTGAGAGGTGAGTTTTCCTCACTGTACTTGCGGGTCAAAGGCACTAAGGCCGACCCAATGGATTGATATTGTAACGCCCGCATATTCGGGCTAGTCAATTTCGATACAATAAGCGTCAAAAATGACTTTTTGATAGAATCTTAACTAAGTTATAATGTATGTCACAAGGGTTCCGTACATATAAAGAACGCTGAAATCCGAGTTATAGCGAAGAAGTTATGACCTGTCAAGTTTTGCGGCAAAACCAGCACGACACCGGAGATCGTAAAAATTGAGTTTGCGATAAAATACTTTTTAGCCTTAGAGATCTAAACAAAAGTCATAGTATATGTTAATCCGAGAATGTACATAAAAAGAACGTCCAAATCTGACTTCATATCAGGAAGTTATGATTTTTCTAAGATTTAGCATAGCAGTGCACAACCCGGAAATCGAATTTTAGATCGACCGATTTTTAGCCCACACAATCAAAATGACAATCGAATATCTCGTTAATAGGAGCTCAACGATATAAAAACAGTCGAAAACGGACCTCGGATGAAAAAGTTATGAATTTTTAACAGATTTTAACTGTCTAAGTCTGTTAAAATATAACTTTAAAAATAAAGTCAAAATTAGCCGACGGAGTCTAAACGAAAGTTGTAGATCCCGTCGATACCTACATGTAGATATAAAAAACGTCAAAAACGGAGCTCATATACAAAAGTTATGGATTTTAGAAGATAATTAATTTTTGTAGTAACCAGCGAGCGACACGTGGAGCGATCTGAGCCACCGCTTCCTCACCACGACTTGGCGCCAGATGATGACACCTGGCCATGAATGCCTAGTGTTCAGGAAGGTAACGTCATGCGTTCACACCGGACTCAGCCTATAAATAGAGGCGCAAATCACCCCAAAAACTCACACCTTTCCCATTCTTTCTCTCTCAAACACCCCTCTTAGCCCCTCCCATTCCCTAGAACTTCCCAACTCCTAGTAAGTGAGTTATGCTTATGCTACTTTAAGTATAGCTTATGTTTAAGTTCAATCTCGTTATTATGAAATTATAAACAATAAATATATTATAAAATATAACATACAAAGTGTTATTATAATATCTTTTAACTACTCGCGGTACGGGGAATCTGGTTTGAAGCGTCGCATAGGGTTGTTGGATTTCAGAAGTGCTATAATGTCAAAATGGTCCTGCCCTCCGGTGTTTCATGTCTAGCACCTGTATGTATATAGTAGTTGAAAAGTATTGTTTAACACTTATAGAACAATATCGTTCGTAAATAGTCGCTATAAATATTAGATTAAAATCTAACGGTAATGATACTAGGTTTCGTCGAAGGAAAATAGAATTGTTAGAAGCGAAGCGCTACCCGAGTTTGGAATAATCACTTTAACAAGTGAGTGCATAGTTACTTTCATCTTACACACAGATATAAAGTATTTAATATAAATTATGTGCTATATGTGCATATTATATGTGTTCTTTATATCTATGCTGGATGAACAAAATATACATGTTTTATTGATTTAAACTGTATATGTATTTTATACCTTTAATTATGATGGGTAAAGATGGGTAGATGAAAGATGAGATGAGAGATGAAAGATGATATGAATGATGAGAGATGAAAGATGATATAAATGATGAGAGGTGAAATATATTGAGAAGCGATGACGCAAGCGATGGCACAGTCATCTAGCAGAGTATAGATGACAACCACAGACTATTCTAGATAGTCCAGTGGAACACTAGCAGGCTCGCAACCTGTAGGTGTTGTGAACGATATGTTCATCAGATTTACTCTAATAACCCATTGACATGTATTGTGGGTGGACTCCCTAAAATAATATTGTCAATAAAAGAGATAAATCCTAGCAGCTATGGACTTAGTGCCTAACAAATAACCTCGATAGCTATGGACTTAGTGCCTGTTATATAAACCCTGGCAGTGATGGACTTCGTCCCTATTCTTTAGGAAAATCCTTAGGAATGAATGAGTGAATGATAGATGATTCTTAGGGTAGATCCTTAATAAATAAAGAAAATAATGAGGATGGGTAATTGGTTAATTGTTTGATGACGAAACATAATAACTATGTTATTGTGGGTTGAAAACCCTATGTACTCACCAGGTTTCCCAACCTGACCCACTCAATTTATTTGTATCACAGGTGTCGATACGAAGCTACATTACACTGAGAGATTAAAGGAGATGTAGATCAATAGTGTAAATGATTGTAAGGTCTGTTTATGCTTATGTTTCTGTATTGACGATGACATCCTAAAGTTTTAATATAAACAAAATACATTTCTTCAGAAATGCTTTGATAATATATTTATCATGTTTTTCTGGGAACAAATTCCACAATATTTCTCTTTAAAAAGGATACTCTAATTTTCAAATAAGCATAAACAAAATTATTAAGAAGACGGTGAGTTTAGGGATGTCATAGTTGGTATCAGAGCATTAGTTTAAGCTAACTAGGAATAAGGATTTATTTCTAGACTTAAACTTAGAATTCTAAGCGATGATCGTGAGGCGTGTGTCTAATATATTTTAGGAAATACACCTGAATAGACACAAGCACTAGCTTATTTAGGGAGGATTCCCAAAATGCTTTTATGTGCTAAATGATTTGTGATGCCTTATGATGCCATTATTTGATCGAATCTATGGTCTGTTGCCGACCGGATCTAGAAATTTTATGTATTCATATTTCTAAACGTTTAACTATGATATTAGAACTGGCATATAACTTTTCGGAGTAATAAGGAGGAATACGAGTATAAACCTTCCTCTATCTATATTCTCGTCTCGATACACCGAACGCCTGCTTTGGTGTACAAAATGTCAGGATAAGGACTCGTAGCGGACTGAACAAATGGAGGAAATGAGAAGGCTTACGATAGTGAATGATACCTATCGGAAGATTTCATAAGAGCGGTATCTTGCCTTTAGAATATGTCTAATAAATAATACGTCTAGTACGGGAGAAGTACACTTTTAATTAGCAGAAAGAAAGAACTTTTGGTATAATCCATGAAGTTATCCCATCGTCTGCGTTTCCATCATCAACTGAGTTGAAGCAGAATTTATGATTGAAGATACGCATGGAAGAAGTCGTAGTAGAGTTTAGGGAAAATTATATGATTCTTTGGACATATTTGTATGTGTTAAAATTGTTTTTGTGATAATAACTTGGAGAACTGCGAGACAATACTTTCGACGAGTATGAGTAGGTGTTAAAGGTAGTAGAGGCTTATACTACCAGAAGCACAGGACTCGCACTTGGATCAGGGAAAATCAAAAGGTTACCAAGAAGCTAGTAATTGATTCCGTTTTGTTCAAGTATGATGTTACCATCGTTTCGGTAATGACTAAGAAGATGATTGTTATTCCGACCCTACTGGTCATATCAAATCGAGTCCGACTAAGACGAGTATGTTACGTGGTTCAGAGAACCAAGATCGATGTAGCATCTGACTTAAGCCAAAAGATTGAAGTATCATGGTCGCCGTTAAGTAATGAAGCTTGTAGCTAGAAGTGCTACATGCTAGAATGTGATTATATCACATTAGAACATGAAGAAAGGTATATTCCATTATGGAATTTGACTCTAAAAAGACCTGAGTCTAAGCGTTGCATCATACGACATGAGGTCATTAGAACATGAACCATCGGTCTGTCATGATAATCGAAGTAAAGAACTTCTCTTAAGCTAAGTCTATTTAAGAAGAACCAGGAGTATCCAATAAGGATCGATTTTGTAACTCGAGGGTTACGATTGAAAGTCCAACATAGGATAAAGAGCGGGTGCAAGATTGAGCACCTCCTGCAGTCAAGAAGTCCAAGAGTTAGATAATGATTCGAAGGAACATAGAAGTTATAGTTATTACCGAGTATGAAGAGATAACGTATGGAGTCATGATACAAGCCTTGTTTCGTTGATGATTCCGGGACGTAATCATCCTAAGGGAGAGATAATTATAACTCCCGCAGATTCAGGCTAGTCAATTTAGAAAAAATAAGCATCAAAAATGACTTTTTGATAGAAGATTATTTAGAATAAATAATCTTAACTAAGTTATAGTATATGTCACAAGGTTTCCGTACATATAAAGAACGCTGGAATCCGAGTTATGACGAACAAATTATGGCCTGTCGAAGTTTTACGGCAAAACCGACACGACACCGGAGATCATAAAAATTGAGTTTGCGATAAAATACTTTTTAGCCTTAGAGATCTAAACAAAATTCATAGTATATGTTAATCCGAGAACGTACATAAAAAGAACGTCTAAATCTGACTTCATATCAGGAAGTTATGATTTTTCTAAGATTTAGCATAGTAGTGCACAACCCGAAAATCGAATTTTAGATCGACTGATTTTTAGCCCACACAATCAAAATGAGAATCAAAGATCTCGTTAATAGGAGCTCAACGATATAAAGACAGTCGAAAATGGACCTCGGATGAAAAAGTTATGAATTTTTAACGGATTTTAATTGTCTAAGTCTGTTAAAATATAACTTTAAAAATTAAATCAAAATTAACCGACGGAGTCTAAACCAAAGTTGTAGATCCCGTCGATACCTACGCATAGATATAAAAAACGTCAAAAACGGAGCTCGTATACAAAAGTTATGGATTTTAGAAGATAATTAATTTTTGAAGTAACCAGCGAGCGACACGTGGAGCGATCTGAGCTACCGCTTCGTCACCACGGCTTGGCACCAGATGATGACACCTGGCCATGAACGCCTAGTGTTCAGGAAGGTAACATCATGCGTTCACACCGGACTCAGCCTATAAATAGAGGCGCAAATCACCCCAAAAACTCACACCTTTCCCATTCTTTCTCTCTCAAACACCCCTCTTAGCTCCTCCCATTCCCTAGAACTTCCCAAGTGCTAGAGGCAAGTCCTGGAGCATCAGAAGGCTCCGAGAAGAAGAGCTTTCGGCTCGGAAGTTCTGCCCCACAGAGCCCGGTTCTTAGCCAAACCTCCTAGTAAATGAGTTATGCTTACCCTACTTTAAGTATAGCTTATGTTTAAGTTCAATACCATTATTATGAACTTATAAACAATAAAAATATTATAAAATATAATATACAAAGTGTTATTATAATATCTTTTAACTACTCGCGGTACGAGGAATCTGGTTTGAAGGGCCGCATAGGGTTGTTAGATTTCAGAAGTGCTAAAATGCCAAAATGGTCCCGCTCTCCGGTGTTTCATGTCTGACACCTGTCTGTACATAGTAGTTGAAAAGTATTGTTTAACACTTATAAAACAATATCGCTTGTAAATAGTCGCTATAAATATTAGAATAAAATCTAGCGGTAATGATACTAGGTTTCGTCGAAGGAAAATATAATTGTTAGAAGTGAAGCGCTGCCCGAGTTTGGAATCATCACTTTAACAAGTGAGTGCATAGTTACTTTCATCTTACACATAGATATGAAGTATTTAATATAAATTACGTGCTATGTATGCATATTATCTGTGTTCTTTATATCTATGCTGGATGAACAAAATATACATGTTTTATTGATTTAAACTGTATACATATTTTAACCTATAATTATGATGGGTAAAGATGGTTAGATGAAAGATGATATAAATGATGATAGGTGAAAGATGATGAGAAGCGATGACCCAAGCGATGGCCCAGTCATCTAGGAGAGTATAGATGACAACCACAGACTATTCTAGACAGTCCAGTGGAACACTAGTAGGCTCGCAACCTGTAGGTGTTGTGAACGATATGTTCATGATATGTACTCTAAAACTCATTGACATATATTGTGGGTGGACTCCCTAAAATAATATTGTCAATAAAAGAGATAAACCCTGGCAACTATGGACTTAGTGCCTAACAAATAACCTCGACATCTATGGACTTACTGCCTGTTATATAAACCCTGACAACGATGGACTTCGTGCCTATTCCTCAGGACAATCCTTAAGAATGAATGAGTGAATTATAGATGATTCTTATGGTAGATCCTTAATAAATAAAGAAGATAATGGGGATGGGTAATTGGGTTAATTGTTTGATGATGAAACATAATAACTATATTATTGTGGGTTGAAAACCCTATGTACTCACCAGGTTTCCCAAACTGACCCACTAGATTTATTTGTATCACAGGTGTCGATACGAAGCTACATTACACTGAGAGATTAAAGGAGATGTAGATCACTAGTGTAAATGAATGTAAGGTCTGTTTATGCTTATGTTTCTGTCTTGACGATGACATCCCAAAGTTTTAATATAAACAATATACATTTCTTCGGAAATGCTTTGATAATATATTTATCATGTTTTTCTGAGAACAAATTTCGCAAATTGGTCTTTAAAAAAATACTTTGATTTTCAAATAAGCATAAATAAAATTTGTAAAAAGACCGTGAATTTGGGGATGTCACACATATCCTGTTAGATACTGAGTTATGATATGTTGAGTATGTGATAGACTTGTTTGATTATTTGATAGTTAGTGATATGCATTACATTGGTAGATCTGTAGGACTACGTGTGATTCCTGGCTGTATAATAATCTGTCTGCTGAATATGTATAATATCTATTATATGTTGACATGTTGCGTTGGGGTTGAGACTAATGCTTTATGCTGTCAGTCAACAGACCGGGACAATCCAACTGGGAGTTTATGGGCCAGGGCATTCCAATCGGGAGGTTGTGGGCCAAGAGTAATCCAACCAAGAGGCTGTAGACCCAGTATGTAGTATGTAGGGAAATCCAACCAGAAGATTGTGGGCCAGGGTAATCCAACCGGGAGGTTGTGGACCCAACATGCTAATCTATGTATTTTATATGTTGTGTGATGGTACTTTGTGGGAACTCACTAATCCTCGGCTTACAACTTCAGTTTATTGTTTCAGGTACTTCTGATGATCGCAGGAAAGCGAATGCGTAATCGTACACATCTTCCTGTTTTGTGTTATTGGGTCTTGGGAAACTCTGATTTTAACTAATACTTTTGAATCGATGGTTCTTTTGTAAAACAATTACGG
This sequence comes from Lactuca virosa, assembly GCF_052849685.1. Classification (NCBI taxonomy): domain Eukaryota; kingdom Viridiplantae; phylum Streptophyta; class Magnoliopsida; order Asterales; family Asteraceae; genus Lactuca; species Lactuca virosa. The sequence continues at coordinate 12,722,698 of NC_136429.1, read as the reverse complement.
TTTATGGTGGTTTTTAAAAGTTTTAAATTTTTATGATTTTTGGAGTGTTACATTTGTATGATAATTTTAGGGAAACCATATTACCGTCACCATTAAGAAGACTCTAATTTGAAAGTTTGAGGGATTGTGGAAGGAATGAAATGTGTATTTTTTTCTGAATTTATTTGTATGAAGTTTTTTCTTGCACCGAATATATAATTGTTGCGAACATCGTTAATAGTAGTTTTGGTTTTGTAGTTTATTTTAAATCCCTTTAATAACACGTAATATATTTTGCTGTGAAGATGGGACATATGTTGGTATAGATTGTAATTTAATATGTTTGGTTGAGTAAAATATATGAAGTTCCTTTCTTATCACCAAACATTTAATTATTGTAAACATCAATAATGGTATTCTTGGTTTAATAAAATGTTTCAAGAAACTTTACTTACATAAAATATACTTTGTTGCAAAGATAAAAACTAAACAAAGAAAAAAAGTAAAGCAAAACAAACACGTAAGTATGATAATTTGCATTTCATGTTAAAAAATATCATCCCAAACACAAAGGAAAAATATTAGAAATATATTTTAAATAACATTAAACCCTAATGTTTAATGGTTTCTAAGCTGGTGCATCATATCCTTCTTCTACATGATTTTCTTATTAATATATTAAATTAATGTTGTTAACGAGTTGAAAGGGGGGTTATCTTTGAGATATATAAAGATGTGTATTGAGTCGGTGGTTGGATGACTTAAAATCTTTTACCTCTCTCAGCAACGTTATTTTGTCTTTGAATCATCCATGTGCTCATCGAACAACTTCATAGTAGAATGTTTTCTGTTCAGAGCTCTCTAAAGATCTTCGTGTAATGACTAAAGGATATGTGCCTTTTTAGTGTAATTAACTTTATCGAAAGAAGAAGAAGCCATTGAAATATGAATATTAGGTCGATTAGTTTGAGGATGATGAAAACATGTTTGCTAATTTTTGGTTTATTATATGATGAAAATATAGTTACTTATTTTGGGTTAATAATATATTGCTTTATATTTGAACAAATGAGTTTATATGTTGTATAATATTGACGTAATAAGATTTATTGGCCATCTTTCAGGTTTCTAATGCATATAAGTAATTAACTGCTATAACCTTGTGTGACATCCCCTAATTTCTCGGCCAGAAAAGACCGATTTAATTTATGCTTTTTTTAAAATAAAATCAGAGAAATCTTTTCAAAAGATGTTGCGGAACTGGTCCCCAAACAACATATGATAAAAGTTTATCAAAACCCTTCATTAAGAAGGTATATATTTTCCATATATATATCAAAACCTCGGGATGTCATGTTCCGATACAGATCAAAAGCATAAACAAGACATTATAAGCCTTACTACAGTTATTTACAACTACTGGCCTATAATCCAAAAATCTCACGTCATCCTCCGACTAAGCTCGGGGTCCACTACCTGTAATCATAAAAAAACTGAGTGGGTCAGGCTTGGGAGCCTGGTGAGCATATAGGGTTTTCAACCCACAGTAATAATAAACTTATTAAGTTCACCAATCAACAATAACCCTGATTACCCGTTCCCGTTATCCTCACTTTACGTCCTTAAACACTTTCCACAAGGGACCTAGCCTAAAGAATATGATCGGGATGGACACTACTGCTAAGGGGTTTCCTCAGCCATATATGTCCTAAAGGCAACCATGAGGGGGATGGAGTACAACGAATAAACACCCAAGTTCATTAACACCTACAGGTTGCGGGCCTACTAGTGCTTCCCACTGGACTGTCTAGAAAGTCCGTGGTCGTCATCCAAACTCCGCTAGATGACTGAATCACAAATCACATCGAGGCCTCTCATCACTTTTATTTTATCACACATCACTATCTACCCATGTTCTACCCAACATATTTGTAGATAAAAATACTTATACAGTTTAAAACTCGTATAAAACATCAACTCAATAGTCACCTCAAATAAACAATTAATATATTCGCACATAGCACGTATTATAAGGTAAATACTTCATATCTATGTGTAAAATGAAAGTGACTATACACTCACTTGTTTTGATGATAATCGGGCAACAATTCGTTTCCTAAAACGTTCGTTTCTAATAAAACCGGGAGTTTTATTGAGAAACCGGGCTCTGCGAGGGTCGGGCTTCGAAACCGAAAAGATAAATTTTCCGGGCTTCACGGGCTCTTCGTGGCGTATTCCGGGGCTTATAATCGATACCGGGGCTTTGGGGGATTCTAGGATGAAGAAAATATGAAGAAAGGGGTGAAAGATGGCAAAATCTCAAAAGTATCTGAGAAGGCTCGCAAGACCCTTCTATTTATAGGGGTCCGAAGTCCTGATCCGACGGCTGAGAAGGAACCACGCGTCGCAGATCCGAAGCTCGCAGGGGGATGGCTCGCATGAGGCTGCACGTGCGAAGGCCTCGGTGGCAGTTGCTGATTGGACCGAGGTCTACTGGTCCGAAGTAGGGCACCGTGGCTTGCAGGCGAGGGTTCGGACACGCACCAAGGGCACGCGTCAGATTCTTAGTGGACCGCGGGTACTGTTCATGCGAGGATGACTCAGCAGCTCGGACACGTGGCACGTTCTAAGCGAGGGTGACGTGGCAAATCATGACTATGCGAATTTTCTCGGTTTTTATGCAAAAACTTCTAAAATCCATAACTTTCGCATACGAGCTTCGTTTTTTACGTTCTTTATATGCACGCGTAGATAAAATTACGCTCTACAACTTCCGTTTAGACTTCATCGGCTAATTTTGAATTTAATTTTTATATTATTATTTTTAACAGACCGGAACAGGAAATCCGTTAAAAATTCATAACTTCTTCATCCGACGTCCGTTTTCGTCAGACTTTTTACCGTTGTGCTACTAATGACAAGACCTTCGATTCTCGTTTAGGTCGTGTCGGCTAAAAATCACTCGATCTAAAATTCGAGTTTTTAGTTGTCTACTGCTAAGGTGAAACTTCGAAAAATCATAACTTCCTCATACGAAGTCAGATTTGGGCGTTCTTTTTATACCTACTCTCGGTTTAACGAATACTACATGTTTCGTTTAGATCACTAAGGCCAAAAAGTAGTTTATCAAAAACTCACTTTTTACGACATTCGGCCCCGTGCCGGTTTGTCGCGAAACTTCGACAGGTCATAACTTCTTCGTTATAACTCGGATTTCGACATTCTTTATATATCCGTAATCCTTGTCACGCCCACTACAAGTTTCTTAATAGATATCGGCTTTATCTAAAATTTAATTTTTGACGCTCATTTTTATTCTTAATTAATTAAGCCCTAATAATTAAGCATAAAACACATAATTCACATAATATTCACATAATTCCTTTTCATTTCTTCAAAATGAGTTACAAAGGTTAACCTAGACTATAATGTCAATATAAATGCCTAGCCTAGAAACACGGGCATTACAATTCTCTCCCCCTTAGGATGATTTCGTCCCCGGAATCACATATCAGCAAACAAATGCGGGTAGCGACTCATCATGTCACTCTCCGTTTCCCAAGTGAGATTTGGTCCATTCGTATGTTTCCAACGCACAAGCACTAAATCGACCATCTTGCGTCTCAGCTTCTTAGTCTTACGGTCAACGATTGCCTCAGGTTCTTCGATCAACCTCTTGTTTTCATCCACCCTTAACTCAGAAATGGGAATTATGTCGGGCACATCTCCCGTGAACTTTCTCAAATAGCACACATGAAAGGTATTATGAATACCCTCCGGTTCTTCCGGTAATTCTAGCTTGTAAGCTTGATTCCCGATCCTCTGAAGAACTTTAAATGGTCCAATAAACCTTGGACTCAACTTTCCCCTCTTACCAAATCTTATAAGTCCCTTCCACGGCGAGACTTTAAGTAAAACCGAATCTCCAACATCGAAGGATATCGGTTGTCTTTTCTTGTCAGCATAACTCTTTTGTCGATCTTGAGCAGCTAACATCCTTTCTCTTATCACTTTCAACTTTTCAGCAGTCTGATGGACTATTTCAGGTCCCATAAACTGCTTTTCCCCAGCTTCCAACTAGCATGATGGCGTTCGACACTTCTCCCCATACAAAGCGTGATAAGGTGCCATCTTGATGATCGAGTGGAAACTATTATTATAGGAAAATTCTACTAGAGGTAAGTGTTCATCCCAGTTACCTTGGAATTCTAGGGTACATGCTCTCAGCATATCCTCCAATGTTTGAATCGTTCGTTCGCTCTGACCATCGGTTTGCGGATGGTAAGCTGTACTCAAACACAACTTGGTACCCAATTCCTCTTGTAGACTTCTCCAAAACCTTGAGGTAAAACGGCTGTCACGATCGGATACAATCGTTAACGGAACGCTGTCTAGCCTCACAATTTCCTTCACGTAAGAATTCGCAAGTTTATCCATAGACCATTTATAATTAGCGGTTATGAAATGCGCACTCTTAGTGAAGCGATCAACGACCACCCAAATCATGTCGTGACCATTCCTTGTTCTGGGCAGTTTAGTCACAAAATCCATAGTGATATCTTCCCATTTACCCGTGGGTACAGGTAAAGGTTCTAAACTCCCATACGGTTTCTGATGTTGTGCCTTAACCCTAGCACATGTTACACACTCGGCCACATACTTAGCAACATCGAGCTTCATCGTCGGCCACCAGTAATAGGGTTTTAGATCCCTATACATTTTCGTACTGCCGGGATGAATCGAGTACATGGTTTTGTGAGCTTCTTCCATCAGAAGACCTCTTACTCCTCCCGTATTAGGTACCCAAATCCTATCTTTGAATACCTTCAATCCTTGACCGTTTGTATCAAAGACCAACGTTTTGCCCAAACGTTCCTCCTTCCGGTCAATTTTCTCTAAAGCTTCCTCCTGAGCTTTCTTTATACTTTCCATAATTGTCGAGACAACTTCAATTCTCAACGCTCTTGGCCTTCTCTTTTCAAGATTTACCTTCCGACTGAGAGCATCAGCAACAACATTTGCTTTACCAGGGTGGTAAAGTATCTCATAGTCGTAATCCTTGAGTAGTTCCAGCCAGCGCCGCTGTCTCATGTTCAATTCCTTCTGATTAAAGAGATATTGAAGACTCTTATGATCAGTGAAAAGTTTACACTTAGTACCATAAAGATAATGCCTCCATATCTTTCAGGTGAACACTACCGCTGCCAACTCCAGATCATGAGTGGGGTAGTTCTTTTCATGCTCTTTCAACTGCCTCGACGCATATGCTATCACTTTATCCCTTTGGGTCAGAACACATCCTAACCCAACTCTAGAGGCATCACTATAGCCTGCGAAGTCATCAACTCCTTCAGGTAATGAAAGAATCGGTGCTTCACACAGTCTCTTCTTTAACTTTTCAAAGGCTTCCTTATGCTTTTCATTCCAAGCATAAGTAGCTCCTTTGTGGGTCAAAGTTGTTAATGGAGTAGCGATCGAAGAAAAGCCTTGGATAAATCGGCAATAATATCCGGCTAATCCTAAAAAGCTTCTAATCTCAGTAGGACTTTTTGGTTGTTCCCACTTCATCACAGCTTCAATCTTTGCTGGGTCAACCATTATTCCTTCTTGGTTAACCACATGACCTAAAAATTGGACTTCTTGAATCCAAAATTCACATTAGGAGAACTTTGCAAACAGCTTCTCCTTTTTCAGAACTTCTAGCACTTCACGCAGATGCTTTTCGTGCTCCTGCTTGATTTTCTAATAGATCAAGATATCGTCTATGAATACCATCACGAATTTATCAAGGTATGGTTTACAAACCCTGTTCATCAAATCCATGAAAGCTGTTGGGGCATTGGTTAATCCGAACGACATAACCAAAAATTCATAGTGTCCATATCTTGTTCTGAACGCAGTCTTTTCGATATCCTGCTCCCTCACCTTCAGTTGATGGTATCCGGACCTAAGATCGATATTCGAGAAGTAGCTCGAACCTTGCAACTGGTCGAACAGGTCATCGATCCTCGGCAACGGATACTTGTTCTTTATTGTCGCTTTATTCAGCTCTCTGTAATCGATGCACATTCTCATGCTCCCGTCTTTCTTCTTTACAAACAACACAGGGGCTCCCCAGGGTGATGAACTAGGTCGAATGAAACCTTTGTCCAGTAACTCCTGAAGTTGTGTCATAAGTTCTTTCATTTCGGTTGGCGCTAATCGATACGGTGCTTTTGCTATCGGCGTCGTTCCTGGTAACAAGTCGATACGAAACTCAACTTGTCGATCAGGGGTCAATCCGGGAAGATCTTCGGGAAAGACTTTCGGATAATCACACACCACCGCAATATCCTGCACCTCCTTCTTTTCCTTCTTAGCATCGATCACGAACGCTAAATATGATGTACACCCCTTGGCCAAACACTTTCTGGCTTTCATTAGGGAAATGATTCCAGAGTTTACTCTGCGTTTGTCCCCGTACACCATAAACGACTCTTTCCCTGGCGGGTTTACTTTTACTATTTTCTGCCTACACAGTATCTCGGCATCATTGGCGCTAAGCCAATCCATTCCTAAAACTATGTCGAAACCATTTAACTCGATAGGCAATAATTCCTCGTGGAACTTATTCCCATCCAAGTCAATGATGATGTTTTTCATACGATGGCTAACATGCACAAACTTGCCACTAGCAATTTCGACTAATAAGGCATTAATTAGTCTATCAACAGGCAAATCTAGTTTTCTACCAAATTCATGCGATATAAAGCAGTAATTGGCTCCAGAATCAAACAAAATTTGGGCAGGCAATTCATTTACGAGAAAGGTACCTGAAGCGACATCGACTTCTTCTTTTGCAGCTTCAAGGGTCATCTGAAAGGCTCTTGCCTTTGGCTTTGGTGGTAGACTGGGCTTTGCTGCATCCTTCTTCTTTGGACAGTCTTTAAAAACATGCCCTTCTTCATGGCACTCAAAACATACCCTCTTGTCGAATGGACACACGTTGGCATAATGCCCAGTCTTTCCACATTTGTAGCAAGTCACCTCCTCGCTACATTTCCCAGAGTGCTTTTTCTTGCACTTCTCACACCATTTCACTTCACTTCCTCCTCCTCCAAACTTCTTAGACTTAGAAAATTTGCTTCTCTTGTTGGAACCTGAAGTTCCTTCAAATTTTCTCTTTTCACCAACTTCTGCCCTCTCCAGACCTTTCTCCCTGATCTGAACCTCCACATTCTTAGCAGCCCAGATGGCGGCTTTCAAAGTGGTTGCTTGCTTAACCATCAGACCAAAGTCCGCTGGTAATCCGAGGGCAAACTTGTTGACCTTAGAGAGTTCAGTTGGAACTAGGTAAGGAACAAGCTTCATCTTTTCAGTAAAACTAGCAGCGTATTCAGTAACGCTCATCTTTCCCTTCTTTAAATTCTGGAACTCATTATTAATTTCCAGAAGGTCCTGCTCAGAGCAGTACTGCAATTTCAGTTGTAGCACAAAGTCTTCCTAAGACATCTTACTAGCTTCTCCCTTAGGCATCGAATCAGCTAGTAATTTCCACCAGCTCAACACACCAGACTTTAACAGAGGAATTGCAAGTGCGGTCCTTTGTTTGTTGCTGCACTCACAACTTTCAAACATCGTCTCCATTTCGGAGATCCAGTTCATGACTTCCACCGGTGTCATGAAATCTTTATATTTGCACCCGCGTCCATCAGCTCCTCCATCCTGGTTGTTTTGTCTAACTATCGGTGGGTTGGCTTGACCAAGAGTCCCACTAGAGTTCCCTCCTACTAATTGCCTTTCATTCAGTACGGGCTGTTCAACAGGCATCGTAGTTTCTTCCCAATTCTGTTGTAGTAATCGCCTCGTCTCCTCCATTTGGCGATCCAGCATCGTTTGTATCATTGCTTGTACCCCAGCCATCGTCATTGGCTCAGGTGCAGCTCCTACAACAGGTACTTGCTCAACTACTTGAGGTTGAGGCTGTTGATCCCTGTTTCCGTTTGCATTTGCAACTCCACTACGAGTTCTTGCCATTACAATCTATATACCGAATAAGGCGAATTTAGGTCTTTATCCTTATTAGACATTTCAATTCCCTTATCACTCCGAAACGTTTACATGTTAGTTCTAATCTCGTAATCATACGCTTAGAATCCTACACACATAAGGTTTCCAGATCCGGTCGGCAACAGACCATAGATCCGAACAAATAATGGCACACATGGCAAACACATAGCATTTAGCACATAAGGGTATTTTAGGCATCTTTCCTAAAATAAACTAGTGCTCGTGTCTAAAATATGGTAGACACTCATCTCACAATCATCACTTAGCATTCTAAGTTTAAGTCTAGAAATCGTAGGATATTTCTTAGTTCGCTTAAACTAATGCTCTGATACCAACTGTGACATCCCCTAATTTCTCGGCCAGAAAAGACCGATTTAATTTATGTTTTTTTTAAATAAAATCAGAGAAATCTTTTCAAAAAATGTTGCGGAACTGGTCCCCAAACAACATATGATAAAAGTTTATCAAAACCCTTCATTAAGAAGGTATATATTTTCCATATATATATCAAAACCTCGGGATGTCATGTTCCGATACAGATCAAAAGCATAAACAAGACATTATAAGCATTACTACAGTTACTTACAACTACTGGCCTATAATCCAAAAATATCACGTCATCCTCCGACTAAGCTCGGGGTCCACTACCTGTAATAATAAAAAAACTGAGTGGGTCAGGCTTGGGAGCCTGGTGAGCATATAGGGTTTTCAACCCACAGTAATAATAAACTTATTAAGTTCACCAATCAACAATAACCCTGATTACCCGTTCCCGTTATCCTTACTTTACATCCCTAAACACTTTTCACAAGGGACCTAGCCTAAAGAATATGATCGGGATGGACACTACTGCTAAGGGGTTTCCTCAGCCATATATGTCCTAAAGGCAACCATGAGGGGGATGGAGTACAGCAAATAAACATCCAAGTTCATTAACACCTACAGGTTGCGGGCCTGCTAGTGCTTCCCACTGGACTGTCTAGAAAGTCCGTGGTCGTCATCCAAACTCCGCTAGATGACTGAATCACAAATCACATCGAGGCCTCTCATCACTTTTATTTTATCACACATCACTATCTACCCATGTTCTACCCAACATATTTGTAGATAAAAATACTTATACAGTTTAAAACTCGTATAAAACATCAACTCAATAGTCACCTCAAATAAACAATTAATATATTTGCACATAGCACGTATTATAAGGTAAATACTTCATATCTATGTGTAAAATGAAAGTGACTATACACTCACTTGTTTTGATGATAATCGGGCAGCAATTCGTTTCCTAAAACGTTCGTTTCTAATAAAACCGGGAGTTTTATTGAGAAACCGGGCTCTGCGAGGGTCGGGCTTCGAAACCGAATAGATAAATTTTCCGGGCTTCACGGGCTCTTCGTGGCGTATTCCGGGGCTTATAATCGATACCGGGGCTTTGGGGGATTCTAAGATGAAGAAAATATGAAGAAAGGGGTGAAAGATGGCAAAATCTCAAAAGTATCCGAGAAGGCTCGCAGGACCCTTCTATTTACAGGGGTCCGAAGTCCTGATCCGACGGCTGAGAGGGAAGCACGCGTCGCAGATCCGAAGCTCGCAGGGGGATGGCTCGCACGAGGCTGCACGTGCGAAGGCCTCGGTGGCAGTTGCTGATTGGACCGAGGTCTACTGGTCCGAAGTAGGGCATCGTGGCATGTAGGCGAGGGTTCGGACACGCACCAAGGGCACGCGTCGGATTCTTAGTGGACCGCGGGTACTGTTCATGCACGCGTCAGATTCTTAGTGGCAAATCATGACTATGCGAATTTTCTCGGTTTTTATGCAAAAACTTCTAAAATCCATAACTTTCGCATACGAGCTCCGTTTTTGACGTTCTTTATATGCACGCGTAGGTAAATATACGCTCTACAACTTCCGTTTAGACTTCGTCGGCTAATTTTGATTTTAATTTTTATATTATTATTTTTAACAGACCGGAACAGGAAATCCGTTAAAAATTCATAACTTCTTCACCCGACGTCCGTTTTCGTCAGTCTTTTTACCGTTGTGCTACTAATGACAAGACCTTCGATTCTCGTTTAGGTCGTGTCGGCTAAAAATCACTTGATCTAAAATTCGAGTTTTTAGCTGTCTACTACTAAGCTGAAACTTCGAAAAATCATAACTTCCTCATACGAAGTCAGATTTGGGCGTTCTTTTTATACCTACTCTCGGTTTAATGAATACTACATGTTTCGTTTAGATAACTAAGGCTAACAAGTAGTTTATCTAAAACTCACTTTTTATGACATTCGGCCCGGTGCCGGTTTGTCGCGAAACTTCGACAGGTCATAACTTCTTCGTTATAACTCAGATTTCGGCATTCTTTATATATCCGTAATCCTTGTCACGCCCACTACAAGTTTCTTAATAGATATCGGCTTTATCCAAAATTTAATTTTTGACGCTCATTTTTATTCTTAATTAATTAAGCCCTAATAATTAAGCATAAAACACATAATTCACATAATATTCACATCATTCCTTTTCATTTCTTCAAAATGAGTTACAAAGGTTAACCTAGACTATAATGTCAATATAATGCCTAGCCTAGAAACACGGGCATTACAATTCTCTCCCCCTTAGGATGATTCCGTCCCCGGAATCACATATCAGCAATCAAATGCGGGTAGCGACTCATCATGTCACTCTCCGTTTCCCAAATGAGATTTGGCCCATTCGTATGTTTCCAACGCACAAGCACTAAATCGACCATCTTGCGTCTCAGCTTCTTAGTCTTACGGTCAACGATTGCCTCAGGTTCTTCGATCAACCTCTTGTTTTCATCCACCCTTAACTCAGAAATGGGAATTATGTCGGGCACATCTCCCGTGAACTTTCTCAAATAGCACACATGAAAGGTATTATGAATACCCTCCGGTTCTTCCGGTAATTCTAGCTTGTAAGCTTGATTCCCGATCCTCTGAAGAACTTTAAATGGTCCAATAAACCTTGGACTCAACTTTCCCCTCTTACCAAATCTTATAAGTCCCTTCCACGGCGAGACTTTAAGTAAAACCGAATCTCCAACATCGAAGGATATCGGTTGTCTTTTCTTGTCAGCATAACTCTTTTGTCGATCTTGAGCAGCTAACACTTCGAGACTTTCGTTCAATATCATCAAAATATCATCAAAATATATACACTTCGATGCTAATTAAATAGGTAAATCATCTATCATGATTATGATATAGTCTCGAACGCTATTATTCCATTTTTAGCAAAAATAGTGAAAATTATGCATAATAGTTGTGGCTGAATGTGAATTCCCTTGTATGTAAACGACAATGATTTAATAACTATTACATGGGGAACAAACTTAGAGGGGTAAGGATTGTAACCTTAAGTAGGTTTTTACCTTATCCGGATATTATATGATGTATTATAGGGTGAAAGAGGACCTATAGGAAAAAGGGCTTAACCCAATATGAAGTCAAAATGCTTTTCTAGGAACCATTTCGGCCCATGGTTCACATAGGTCGTGTGAAATGGATTGTTGTTTGCTCTGTGAGGATAGCCAACGCAAGCATCATGTTGGGATAGGGGAGGTGTTATGGATGTATAAGCACCATTTCCACCAATCCTTAACGACATTGAAAAATACTTGTATTTCACAACGTCGGAGTAACAAATGCAGTAAACCAGGAGGCCATGTCATGATCGAGAGTCGCGCCTCACCTGGTGCATTGATCAAGAAGGTTAGGATAGTAATTGATAACGTACCCATGGCGTGGTCCGAGGGTCAAATTCCCGCTCCCCAGAAAAGAGCCTGGGCGGCCGCTGGCACGGTTGAGGACTCTCGACAATAGCTGGCGAGCGAATCCCCATGCCCGCGAGCAACTGCCTCACTAGGGCGAGCTTGTACGATCCACGTCTCCCGAATGGACACTGCTGCAACACGAAAAATACAACGAACCTAAGAGACAAATGAAATGGTCAGAGCATTACCACCTGAAACTTTCACAAGCTCTGACACGACCGAGAGCATGATCATCCAATCAGTGCACCCAATCCTTGTCGGGTCTGACGCCCTTGTCTACCATACAGACCGGCTGTAAGACCTCAATATAAAAGTTCTCCCTTATCTATAAGAAAAGTAGGATCTCTCTCCCTCTCTCTCTCTCTCTCTCTAACACTCTCACTACCACTACCCTCTCAAGACACTAACTTAACCGTATGAGCGTTCTCCTGGGATTACCTCCCAGAGATCGACTGACATATTGTTTTCTATTGTGATTCTCTAGATCTCCACCATTACTACTGAGACCAGAGTCAAAACCGGAGATTTGAGTCGTATCATTTGGTGCCATCTGGTGTGTGACAACCGATACTAGAAACCATACATAAAGAAAATTCTGATATGGAAAACAAAATCACTGGCGAAGGAAGTAAAGCACCTAGGAGCCCTATATATTCTATGATGTCACTGAAACCTATTCTCACTCTGGTGACACCGTCAGCACCAACACCTTAGCCACCAACACTACACCTTCGCTCGATGTTCAAACACAGTCTGCTACACCAATAAGCGAGATGTGGAGACCAACGATGTCAATCTCCACAACATATCTTCAAAAGTTCTTGCTTCATCGTCAAGGATCAGTTCTGCCTTTGAGCACTATGAACCCTACGTTGGTCATAATGCCGCGTAACTAGAGTTTAACCTCTCCACTGACACCACCGTTCACCCAAGTGTCGTTCATACAACACAGTTCAGTCATAACACAACAACAACAAATGCTACTTTCACTAATAACCATGCAAACACCCAATTTTTTCATACAACTTCAACAACCCCACCCAATTTATGGCCTCTAGATCCCAAACCAAGACTGTCTCTTGAGAAATGTCACCTCACTATTTTTAAAGGAACTGCTCAAATACGAGATACCCAACACCGCCAAACTAACTCACCTGAAAACATACAATGAAACCACATATCCAGACAGCTACACAGATACGTACGAATGGACGGCGACCTCACTAAAAATCGATGAGTGGTTATGGTACACATACTTTCCTACGAAAGTCGATGACAATGCTAGTACATGGTTCAAAACACTCAGACTAGGAAGAATCTACAACTTCGTCCACTTAAAGTACTTTTTCTTATCCAAGTTCATACAATTGAGAAAGTACAAGGGCGATTCGTATTCAATCATTGGGTGTAAACAATAAGAAAGTGAATTAGTCAAGGACTAATTTTAACATTTTATAGATGCCACGCTAAACGTACCAGGCCATTACGAAAGGCTGATCGTGGGACCCTTCACATGGGGTCTCTTACAGGGCTCCCTATCCCAAAAATTCATGGGGAAGAAACCATAGAGATATGCTAGCTAAAGGAAAGGGTAGAACAATACTTGAGGTAGGAAGAAGATGAAGCGTCAAAGACAACATACTTAAACACCATTACGACGCTCCAAAAAAACAATATCACCCCTACAACTCCTACCAAGACAACTCAGGTGGATATCGATACCATGGAAGAGGAGAGAGGCCGCCAATAAAGTTTCTTCCATTCCATAGAGATGAAAGGAGGGGCGATAATAAGATATTTATATCGTGATGGACAAACCTATTGGAAAGAACAAAGACGCGAGAACTAGATACTGTGAATACCACAAGAGCATATCCCATGATACAAACAATTGCTCTATGCTAAAATGAGGAATGGAAGAGAACCCGTTAAAAGAAAACCTAGTAAAGATTGCAAAGAGCCTGTACGCCAAATTCGGAGTAGACCACCACAAAGATAATGGATGACCCAATGACTGGACCCAGTAAATCCTGGCCATACAGTTCAACCGTAAGCGGGATCCCAACATGGGTCCTACCAATGTCGAAAATGTTATGAAGAGCATGCTAGGCTTATCATTCTCGGTAGTAGACTCACGCCCTACCGTATGGTGCAGGGATGACCCGCTCATCATCCAGGGGTCGATACGGAATACCAGGATACATCAAGTATACACCAACATCGAAAGCTCCGTAGACATCATCTATGAGCAATGTTTCCATCTACTGCCAAATAGATGGAAGGAAGGTCTCTAACCAACAACAGGAAGACTGGCGGATTTTACCGGACATAGTATATGGCCTCTTGTTCCAATCCATTTACCCTTCACGCTCACTAACCACGACGATCAGAAAAGGAAAACAACCCTAATCGATTTTGTGGTGATCCAACACCCAGCAAAACACAATATCATACTTGGACGGACAACACATCTTAAGTTCGGGGTGGTAGTGTCCACCATACATGGCATTATAAACTTTTGCACTATAAAAGGCCTGGGGACAGTCTTAGCCACGTTTCCAAGAATATTGCAATTCCACTAGATCATACAGTTGTCCGACACCACCATAGGAATCAATAGGCCAAGATCGGAACTACCAAACAAGAAAGAGGTCATAAACGATGAATACCCCGATCAACTAGTACATATATAAACTAACCTAATATCAGTGTCAAGGGAAGCACTAACAGAGCTTCTCAAGAAATTCAAGCGTCTACTCGCGTGGAAACCTACATACATGGTGGGGGTCGACAAGAAGGTGATAGAGCATAAACTAAAGATCAAACTGCGAAATAAAGAAGTCGAACAGAAAAACCGAGGCCAAGTTGGAGCATGAACAAGCCTGTAACCATCCATATTTTTATCATATAATTATCTATTTAATTCGAGGGATATTAAAGTTATTTATAAAAATTTGCGGAACTCTATAAACTCATAAAAATAAAAACATTTTATGTCACATGTTTAATCATTGGTTTACAATGAAATATATCTATTAAATAAGCAACAAGGATTATACAGAGATATAAAACTACTCTAATCTAGGTCCTTGTTCTCATACTTCTCACGTACCATGGTTGCTACTTGAACCTAAAAAAAACATAAAAATCTCTACTACATCAGACAAACATGTCTAGTGAGTTATTCTTTCTACTTTTCTTATCTTTCTTAGACTCTGTGATCTAATCTCTTTATTTAATAGCATACACTACTATTCTTTCTCTTCTTATCTATCTCCTTTTCTCTAATTTCATATGTTCTCATTTCATCTATTGTGTTCTCTTTTCATGCCTTAGCATTGCATTCTCTCATTTCATACTTTATCTTCTACTTTTTTCCCTAATAACATACACCGCTATTCTTCTCATTCATCCATATCTTCTATTTTTCTTAGCCTCTTCTCAGGCTCATTTCATACTCTACACATACTCTAAATTTCTAATCTTTCTCTACTCTTCTCTACACTTAGTGTATTCTCTTTTCTATCTCTTACTCTATTCTTCTCATATCTATGACTCTTAGCATGCCTTCTCATACTCTGCTTACTCTTCATCTCTCTATACTCGACTCTCATGCCTCAACTTTCTATTCTTATCTAGATCTAATGGTCCCTTCTTATATTATACTCTCATATGTCTTCTAAGGTAAACCACATCCCACTAACATTACCGGGTACACTGATCCGAATTTACCTCCTTATCTTATGATCCCTCGTGGATCCTTAATCATTCTTCTTCTATTTAATCCCTCACTGATTCCTTACCCTTAATCTATCATGGATTATATCTAAGTTCTTAAAAGAACTCTCTTGCCTTGTTCCACTCATGGAACCTTTCCTTTATTTCCTCTAACCATACCCAATCTTTATTCCCACAGAAATCATCTATTTATATCCCCAAAGGGATCATCATCTCTTTCCCTATAGTGACATAATCTCACTCTGGAAGGAATCATACTCTTATCTAACTCTTTTATGTGACTCATCACATAACTCTTGTCCCATGGATAATCTTGATAGGTTTTATAGGTTACAAAATATCATGTGGTGAAAATTAACTTAACTCTTAAGTTCACATGCAACCTAATTGGATCTATGTTTTCATTATTAAATGCTATAATCTATGAACTTCAAAGAACCCTATGGAAACCCTAGTATAATCAAAATTCATAAGCAATTTAAGGTTTACATACCTTTTGATTATTCTTGTAAATAACCAATGAAATCCTTCTTCAAAAGCTCTTGGAAGCAAGCACTATAATCTCATGCCTCTGACGGTTCACACCCAAACCCTAGAGAGACATAGAGAGACAGAGAGACAGAGAAAGAGAGAAGAGGGGATGATTTGCGGCTATTCTTTTGAGAGGAGGAGTGGCTAAAAATATGAAGGGTTAAGGCCCTATTTATAGTTGCACTAGGAAACTCTGGAAACCCTAATTTGAATATAATACTATTATTTCAAATTAGGTAATTATCCAATCTCCTAATTATTTTCAAGGGATATTCTAGAAACCCTAGAATATGCCTCCAAAACCGTCCACCACCTTGGGGAAGGTTCTGAAACTCTTTTTTTTTCAACTATTAAACAATTACAACTTAGGTCCTTGTACTTTTAATTAATCCAATTAATCCCAAAATTAATTCAAATTAATTTCTGATTAATTCTTAATTAGATAATACTACTTCTAATCAATATATTATTCTCATAATATATTAATAAATCATTTATTGCTATTTATTAATCATATGATAAATCAATAAATCAGTTTCTCTCTCTAAAAGTCGTCCTATTCAATTACTAGCTTTGAGGGCAACCCAAAAGGACTTTGCTTTTAATTCAAGTATATACCAATTTAGTTATTGGCTTAGACACCTAATCCAACAGTCTCCCACTTGGATAAGTATATAACTACAATTTCCAGTATAACTTCTAAATTAAACGGAAAAGGGTGCTCCGCATAGCAACTCCAGTCCCTGATCTGATCAGACATCGGTCCTAAGATAAGTGATCAAATTTTCCTTCGTTCTACAAGATATTATATGGATATGAGACATAAATTATAATCAATATATTTTCCAAGATTCTGTTTCCCGATTTGTGATGACCTCATAAGACTTACTAATTGAACACATCAATTTAGTCATGGCTGGGCCCAAAACTATAAGTCAACACCAAATCACTGAGGGGCCCAAAGATATCACTTTTCCTGTTAGGAAAAAAGGAACGAATGAACTTTGACTTATTTTCTTGTATCCTTTACTTACCAAATCATACATGACACTACATTTTATAACATCAAGTTACTGATGCGTTTTCACCATACTAATGTACATCTGACTTGTAAATTACAACTCATATATCTCCGTTTTAAGAATATAAGATATTATCGTCTTAGAATAACTTGTGATATAATCCATGAAGTAATTCCATGAGTATGAGTTTATCCAATACTCGAAATCTCCATTTTTCTAAGTACCCATAAACATTATAGCAACCATTGCAATGTCTAATCCCCACAGACAATCTACAATCAACTCATGACAGTCTTCATTCACTACTTACTTCCTAAAGTATAAGCGACTGTGGAATTTAGAATAATCAAATCATTCGGGAAGTAAACCGTGCAAATCGAAAGACAAGAATAAATAATTGACAAAGGCAGTAAACAAACTCATAAATAATATCTATTATTCAATAACCAAAATCAATTACATTGATTTTTTACAAGTTTCAAACTAACCATCTAACTACTAAAACTAATATCATATCTCAAACCAATGCTCCTAGCATGTTGATTATGCTTAACACTACTTAGATCCTTCGTGAAAGGATCTGCGGGATTGTCTTGTGATGACACTCTCTTCACCAGGATATGCCCTTCTTCAACTCTATGTCTGATGTAATGGTACTTTTTATCAACATGTTTGGATTTACCATGATCTCTCGGTTCTTTGGTCAAAGAAACAACTCCTTCATTATCGCAGAGAAGTTCCAATGGCTTCGGAATGGTCGGACCTACTTCGAGATCGCCGATGAAGTTCTTCAACCAAGCCGCTTTATTTGATGTTTCACTTGCTGCTATGTAATCTGATTTACAAGTAGAATCAGCTACCATGTACTGCTTGGAACTTTTCCAAGTAACCGCTCCACTATTTAATAGGAACATCCATACAGATTGACAATGAAGGTTATCTCAATCTGTTTGGAAGTTGGAGTCACTATACCCACTCACTCTTAACGTATCACTACCACAAAGGGCTATTGACGTTGTCCTTTGTCCTTTGCAGATACTTGAGAATGTTCTTCACTGCTATCCAATGAGCCCTGCTAGGATTTTCCTGAAAGTGACCAACCATATTTAAATCAAAAGACACATTAGGGCAAGTACATGTCATAGCGTACATGATCAATCCTACAAACGAAGTATATGGGACTCGACTCATTTCTAAAATCTTTTCATCTGTACCAGGGCTTTGAGTCTTACTCAACTTGGCATTGCTATGAATAAGTAACTCCGTTTTCTTGGAATTTTCCATACTAAAACATTTAGGTACCTTATCCAAGTATGTACTCTGACTAAGACTAGTTAGTTTTTCTTTCTATCCCTTATAATTTCTATCACAAGAATATAGGCTGCCTCTCCCAGATCCTTCATAGCAAAACACTTTCCAAGCCAAGACTTTACTTCTTGCGGAGTTGGAATGTTGTTTCCTATAAGGAGTATTTCATCAACATACAATACTAGAAAGGTTACTATACTCCCACTAGCCTTGACATACACACATGACTCATCCTCACTCCTAGAGAAACCAAATTCTTTGAGTTTCTCTTGGAAGCAAAGATTCCAGCTGCGAGATGCTTGTTTCAACCCATACATGGATTTATCAAGCTTACACATTCTATTACGATGCTTTGCATCTACAAACCATCTTGCTGACTCATGTAAACATCTTCATCCAACTTCACGTTAAGGAAAACGGTTTTGGCATCCATCTACCATATTTAATAATCATGAAAGGCAGCTATGGCGAGCATTATACTAATAGACTTTATCTTGGCCACTGGTGAGAATGTCTCATCCTAGTCAATCCTTGGGGTTTGATAAAGACCTTTCGTAACCATTCATACCTTGAAGGTATGTACCTTTCCATCCATGTCGGTCTTCTTTTTGAAGGTCCATTTGCAATCCATTGTCTTTTGACCAGTTTCTTGATCAACCAAATTCCAAACTTGGTTATCATAGATGGACTTGATCTTGCTGTCCATTTCCTCTTTCCACTTAGCAGCCTCAGAGCTTGCTATCTCTTCATTGTAGTTAGCTAGCTCATCCAAATTTACCAGTGTATGATCACTGACAAACATGTTACCGTCTATAGTTATATGGAAACCATAGAAGTTAGGTGGTATGCTAACTCTACTCGATCGACGAGGAGGTAATGAATTGTCAATATGCTCAACATGAGTCTCATCCTCTGGTTGAGAGTTAGTTTCTTCTAAGGTTCCTTCATTGGTTGATTCTTGAATCTATTCAAGGTGAATTGTACTCCCACATTCCTCTTTGCATATGATATATCTCTTGTGAAAGACTCCTCTTCATGCTACAAAGACCACATTCTCACTAGGTCTGTAGAACAATATCCAAAAGACTTTTGTGGGTAGCCAATGAAAATACACTTCTCACGTCTAGCTTCTAGCTTGTCACGAGTCTATCGTCTAATGAAAGCTTCACAACCCTAGACCTTGATATGTGATAATGAGGGAACTTTCCCTGTCCACATCTTGTGAGGTGTTTTCGCAACCTTCTTTGTGTGGACAAGATTGAGGATATGGGCGGCTGTCACTAAGGCACACCCACAGAAAGAAATAGGAAGAAAAGCTTGACTCATCATGGAACAAACCATGTCTAACAAGGTCCGATTATGCCTCTGAGGCACACCATTTAGTTGTGGTGTCCTCGGAGGAGTCAATTCTGAAACTATTCCACATTCCTTGAGATAGTCGTTGTTTTGGTCAAAAAATAATTTAACTGAAATAGACCAAAGTGTATGCGAGGTTGCGATGTTCAATATAGAGCAAATAAGTAATATGAATCAAAGCAACATGAATCCTTTACAAGGAAAGCCCTTGATCCTTGTTAGGATCTACGACATAAAACATTGGGAAGTGATAACGATCACCTGCCTTGATGTTTTTTATTGATTGAAATGAAAATTACAGAGAGAGTGAAATTAATGTCAATACAAGTGATAGTGTTCTGCTAAAAAATTGTGTGTAGTGTGATGATTACAAGTGTTTTATATAGTCAAACCCTAACAACTAGAACTCCGAGAATTCTGGGATCCTCCGAGATTACTTATAGCTGTTTGCTTGACTTGGTCCTCCTGGTCTTTTGCATAGTTCTGATGACTATCCGTTGTGTGTATGAATTTGACTAGTTATTTCTGCACATGTGAGAAAGAAAAAAGAATATATATGTCCATTATTAATAATAAAAATATTAGTCAGGATCCGGGAGTATATTCGGGATCCTGAGGTTTAAGGATCCTAAGCCTTTGAGGATTCTTGGATTTCAGGATCTCAATGTAGTTCAGAGATTCTAGCCCTAAAAATTGCCCCAAAGTTATTCTTGAAAATAAGTGAGTTAGTTTCGAAAATATTAAAGGAATAACTTAAAGTAAATAAGGGGAAAGAGATAATAGTAATTTTTAAATTTTAACTCTTAACGACTAGAATAATTTAAATTATAACGGATGGATTATTAGGCGTTATCAAGAACTCAAATCAGTTGTTGGTTCCGTATAAATAGAGGTGGTTTGTCTCTCGATTTTCTTTACTCTCCCTTGCCATCTTTCGATTACCGGCAATTTATTGGAAGGTAATTATCTCTTTTTCTTTTATGTTTTTACTTCTTTGATCATGGTTAGAAAAGTGGCCGTTTCTTGCAAAAATATTTTAGCTCTCCCTGAAGACGACTTCATCGACCAAGGGATTCTCTACTATGAGGATACGTGTTCCTTCGGTGACGATGATATTGAGTCTTTGAGACTCAATGGAGCCTTCCCTCCTGAAGCCATTTGTAGGCCCTTTGATCCTCTCATCCAACCTAACTTTTTTTTCTCCAACCTGGGTGTGCTTCCCCGAATACCCCTTCACCCTGGGTTTGAAATAACCTTTCCATGGAAGCGTCTTTGAATTCTTCAGCGTGACTGGGGTCTCATATATTCAGACCATGCCAATTGTTTGGAGGATCCTATAGTGGATCGACCAAGTAGAAAAATCAAAGGGGCTTGTGTTGGGTTTTATGTACTATAACACTCCTATGGTGCATATACAACCCTAATGCTTTGGATCTAGGTTTTCTATAGTTATACATGCAACAAAAATTATCCAAATCATGAAACCTATAACTAGCATACAACTTTGGTAATGGAAACATAAAACACTAGTTAGAAGAATACCTCTTAGTTGTAGCATGTAGAATTCGCCTTTCAAGAGCTTAGCACCTCAAGTGTGATGCCTCAAACAAGTCACAAACACCATGAAAAAGTGGAGGAGAATGGGAGAGAGGTCATGAAGCACTAAAATCGGTTAGGGTTCAACTAGGAATCATTAGACCAATTTTAGGTGCAGTAGGGGTTACATTTATAGTGTGGAATTCCTAGGGTTTCAACTTGTAAACCCTAATCCACTCCCTTGGGCATTTAATCCAATAATCCATATTAGAAGCCCTTTAGACTAAATCTTCATGGACTCCATAAAGATTTAGTCCACATAATCAACATGGATCATTAGCCCAAACTATAAGTATCACTGATTTACTTAATCAGTCCACGTTAATTTAATTAGTCTCTTTTGATCACTAAATTAATTCCAAATTAATTTTTGATCAATACTACTTAAATAATATGATTTCTCAATTAATATATTATACTTATAATATATTAATAAATCATAAATAACCTATTTCTCAAAATCCATCCTATCAAATTGTTCTGGTGAAGGCAATCCGAAATGGACCATGCTACTATCGGGTCAAGTGCATACCAATTATATTTATGGTCTTGGATACCTAATCCAACAGTCTCCCACTTGGACAAGCCTAATAACTATTATTGCAAGTACGACTCCAAAATCCGATTAGCAATCGTAGCTCTCAAAAGCCGTTGTCGAACTCTGACGCGTCCATTAGATAAGGGATCATATATTCCTCCATTCTACAAGCTATCGTATGAATTGAGACATGGATTATAAATTTATAATCATTCTCTCTGTTCATGTGTTGTTTCCCGATTTCCGATTTATGATGAAAGACTAATTGAACAAATCAAATCAGTCCAGGCTTAGCCAAGAGCTTAGGGTTTCATCATTAAATCATCGAGGGGCCCACATATAGCGCTTTTATCCCTCTTAGGGTAAAAGAAACGGATAAACTTCGACTCATATGTTTTCTCTATTTACTCATCAAATCACACACAATAATGCGTTTTATAACACCAAGTTACTGGTGCGTTTACACATCATCAATGTGCAATCGACTTGTAAACTGCAACTATATGTCTCCGTTTCAAGAATATAAGATATTATTGTCTCACTAATCACTCGTGATAAAATCTATGAAGTGATTCAGATGAGCGTGGGTTTAATCCAATACTCAAATCTTATTATAGGAGTACTCATGAACACTGCAGCAAACTTGTGCTATGTCTAAACACTTTAGACAATCTACAGACGGATTCATGACAGTCTTACCTCAATACCTACTTCCAAAGTATGATCGATTGGCGATAGTTTGAATAATCTTATTATTCGGGAAGTCAAAACATGCAAAGTGAAACACAAGAATAATCGAATCTAATATGGTCTCAAAACTTTTCAGTATAAATATAACACTTATTATTTATCACCATATTGATTACACATTATTCATTGTATAATGTTTCGATTAATCAACTTAATACTTGAATTAAAACAATAGTTATCCCATGCTCCAAGCATGCACACTATGTTTACCTATGGTCCTTACTTTGTGAAATAGATCAATTGAAAACATTTCAATGATTCTCATTTCACAATTCCAAATCCTTAGTGTAAGAATACCTAATTCTTGCCACTGTAAGAGCGTGTTAGATTCTAAACTATCATGCAATGATTCCTTTTGTAATGTCATGGTATCAAAGTCACAGAGACTTTGCCAATGATATTACAAAACGTTCCACTCGAGATTGATATCAAAGAATTTCAAGGAAGCGAAGTCTCAAATTCAAAGTACACTCCTTCGAACATCCTTCTTGGACAAAAGTTTATAACCTACACATGGATTCTTAATATCCAACTCCCATTATGGAAACATTTCCATATTTGCCATATGACAACTCATTATTAATAGAATCCTGTCTATTCATAATAATGTCAATATGGTCCATCCATTACCATACTTCCAAGTGTCCTTAAGCAACCAATCCTTAGCGAACCTTAGATCGTCCTTGACAGTTGTTTAACTACCTTAGTCATGTCCGGTTCTAATTCTTTTCCCTCTTAATGCCCTAGTCATTTGGAAAATTAGAACACGTGAATATTATAGCATATGCAATCGATCCTATATCCGAAGCATATGGGACACAATTTATAATGTCTTACATAAAGACATGATACTTGACAAGTCTTTTGCTATAATATTTCCATATATAGAATTTCCAATGTTGAAATATTTCAACATGGTATTCATATATATCCATAACTAAGTTTGATTAATACTTCAATCTAAACTTTAGATTCGAAATAAAGTATAAGTATCCTCTCCCTTACTATAGCGAAACAACTTTTCAACCTATGCAACTTTGCAAATCTGAACTTTGTTTCCTATAAATAGTATTGCTAACTCGCAACACTTACCATAATAATTATGCTCCCACTAGCTTTGACATGTATCCAAAATCAATTGGACTTCTAGAAATCAATAATTATTGACTTTCTTACCAAAGGTCATATTTCTGATACGAGATGCTTCGATAAGCGTTTACCTAAGCTCATACACTTTTTATTAAAAAGCTCATATGTGTGTTTAAACTATTTCAGAACTTAGAACAATAAGTTCCAAATGTCCAAACTATTTTCCATTTCTCACAATTCGAACTATGAAGAGAGATGTCGTAATCATAATCGAATTTGAGAACGCAATTAACACAACTGCTATCTTCTCAAAATCTTCTTAGTGAAAGTGTTTCCTCACAATCTTTTTCATGAATTTGAGAGAGACCTTATGTCACTTAGATTTTATGGTGTATGTGTTCCTATCCATGTGAATCTGTCATTCCCAACCAAAATCATAAGACAAGGTTTGTGACAAATTCAAACTCATATGGACTGAATCTGTTCAATCTTAATTTCCTGCCACTTGGCAGCATAAGGGCCTACCATGTCTTCCAAGTTGTTGAGCATATCACCCTTACTGATCAATGAACTTTCACTGATCAAGGTGTCTTGCCTTATGCAAACAATTGAGAAATCATAGAACTCACATGCATAGTTAACTTTAAATGGAATGAGCACATAAATAAGAATATGTCAACACGATATGTTACAAACCTCAAGTTGTGAGCTAGTGATACACAATAGGTTTATTCTTGATTAGTTCCTGAAACTTTTCAAGATCTTTAAGACTCCCACTGAATTCTTCACATATAAGATTCTCTTGTCAAGAAACACTCCTTGACAAGCAAATATTCAAGAGTTAGTGCAGATTCTTATCAAGGAAAAACACTTCATACAATTGGTCTTAGTTGGTCTTTGTCTTAAAGACATCACAAATACCAATTCTAAATGTGTTATAAACCTACTTAAGATATGTCACTCAAGGAACAATCTTGGAGTATGACTCTAAGACTTGATTTTGGAACGAAGTAAGACTCACCTTAATTGATTTAACCATTTCAACAAATTCCCGATTCCTCTTCTTAGCCATACAAGTGCACTAAGGTGTCCTTAGAGGATCAATTGTGATATGGTTTTCATAATCATTAAGATGATCATAAAACACGATACTAAAGTACTCTTCATTCCTTTCAGATTGGAGAAACTTTTATCTTTCTGCCTAATTTGATTCTTCTTATTCGTTCTGCTATACCTAGAAACCTTTTCAATGTTTCAAAATTACACTTAAACTTGTAAGCGTAACCATATTTACTAAAATTTTAGTAAATCATGACGAATAGTCTTATCGTTCTTTGTAGTGGACTTGACCAGTGCACAACAAAGTTCACTAGATCCCATAGTCCTTCACTTGACTCACATCTATACGTGTACAAGGAATTAGTCTTAATTTCCCAAAGACGAAGGTTCTCATTCATCACACAATACTAGTTGCATGATTCCAAGTTTTTGTCCAACTGAAACTTGGTGATAAGAATCTTTCCTTATTTGGTAAATTTACCACAAACGAAAGAATCAAATCCATATTGCTAAAAACATATAAACATCAATTTTCACAAATACCATTGTAAGGAAATATAAAATAAGAGAAAATCAAAATTTTCTTTATTTATAAAATTGCGGAAAATCTTGTCCTTACAATTCAAGTACATATGAAAACTATGTTTCAAAATATTCCTAAGCAATCTATTATAACTCCTAAGCAGCAGCTCAAAACTCTGATCATCGAATCATGCGATCGAAATCCATCTCTTCGCGATCAGACTCAACCTGCTCTTTCTTTAAGCTTTCTTTCTCTTCTTCGATCCTACAAAACATCAAAATGTGATCTTATCACATTATGTATTGAGAATCTAGAAGTAGGAACTTAATAGATTTAGATAGTGAACTTACCTGAAGCATATTCATACATTTTGACTTTACCATCTCTTAGATCTCTCAGATAGTCAGGGCAGCTTCGCAACCAATGCCTCTTCTCTTGGCAATAGAAACAAACAGACTCTCTCGGAATGGTGCACGGGACAATCACATACTTAGCCTTTCTCTTTACCATTTGGTCAAACGGTTTGACCTTGGCCAATCCCTTTTCCATTGGGAAGAGAAAGCTTTTCTGGACTTCCAATGTTTCCATTGTCAATGTCCATGGAAGTTTGGGAAGTAGATCTTCCAATCAAATTTGCATTACAGTGCGCCAAATCATTATTGATTCAGCAGCAATTAGCAAATAAGTAAGATCAATAAGGGTCACGTCGCGTCTGTCATATAGTAATCATTAATGAACTCACTATATGACTTAGGAAGTGATTGAAGAACCAAGTCAACAACCAACTTCCTTGAGACATCGACTCCCAACATTCCCAACCTATCAATGTGTGACTTCATCTCTAAGACGTGTACACACAGAGACCTTCCATCTCGGTGTTTTCTTGCCAATAGGGTTTGAGTGACCTTGAACTTTTCCAGTCGACGAACATGTGGGTTAGGGAGAATTATTAGAGGAGGTGGAGGAAGTCAAGTAAGATTTCTGGGAACATCATCTTCATGAGTAAAGCTTTTTCCATAAGATTCGCGAAGACCATAATTATCAGAACTAGACATCTACAAGGGAGAAATTCAAGTTTAGTTGATTTAAGTCCTTAATATAACACCTAAAATGGAATATTAAGGCTAGGATCCAACACAATATTCTACAATTCGGAAGAGGGATGCCGTAATCCAATTGCAAAATATTTGAAGGTAGGTAATGACGATTTACCAATTTCCACCATGAAAAATGAAATTTGAATATTAGTTTTTAAATGAATTGAAATTCCTAGATTCTTTTGAAATTAATTGAACTTTTCAGTGGCATGGTTAATCTCGATTATGCCCTTCAAGTTTGTGACTAGGATACCGAGGATCACAAACAAGGTGTGAATAACCATGCAAATTAGCGTGGTACTCTCGATTTCATTAATCACGTAATCAATGTACCTGTTAACCACACACGCTCCATTGATCAGTAATAATTTACGAGAAACCCATTGCCATCCTTCATTAGTCCACATTAGTGTGCCGGTTAACCACACTCGATCCACTAACTTACTAATAAGGTGCAATGTGCAATTTCATGGGTTAGCATCAAATTCACATTTTTCCTCAAGTAACTAAGATTGAGAATTTATAAAGTGTTTAGTTACTTTATAATTCATTATACTTTTAATGATGGTTTAGTGTCCTATCCTACCCGTTCGTCTAACAACCCTCCATTAGTCAAGAGTGCGGTGGGTAAGAGTGGATACCCATTCAATCGCCATTTTGTAGGCAATTTCCTTAAACACCCATTATATACTAGCTTCGTGAATGAGGCCTACTAACGGTAAGACTGACTTTTTACTTATACATATATAATATATTAAACTTTTAATTTTATATAGTATACGGGTGTATTTTAAAATTTTAAAATACTAGGTGGTTTAATCTATTAATAAATTATACTCTTTATTTAATTAATCTTAAACCATGTGATTATGGATTTAATAATACTCTCTTAATTAAACATTTAATTAACTTAATAGAATCCATAAGAGTGTAATTGAACTATTAAAAAACATCAAGGTTCTAAATATAAAAAATTCAAAATTAAAAAACTATTTAATTAATTTTTAAGTTATGAACCCAATAGTTGCACATTTTGATACCTTTCAATTACTAGAGTTAATGTTTCACAAAAAAGACTTTTTGAGTTCCAAAACTTGAGGGCAAGTTTTGTAACTCTTGAAAAACTTTTGGATTGCAAACTTGATAACAAGTTTTGTAACTCCTTAAAAAAAAATTTGAGTTCCAAAACTTGATGGCAAGTTTTCTAACCTCTCAAAAACATTTAGATCAAATTTAAAACTAATAAAATAATCATATTATCTTTTACCAATTTGACCTAATACAACTCACTTATTGCAAGACAATTCAAATCAAATTACACAAACAATTAGTTTATCATATAATCTAGTAATTATTTTATAACTTGACACTTTATCTTTTAATTGGATGAAGATAACCATTGCCTTATCATAAAAAACGATTTTTTTAGTAGTCAAACAGTTTGTGGTAATGATTCTAATCCAAAAATAGCCAAAAACTTGAAAATCTGCACACAGATGGTCCACGACGTTGTGGTCATCTGTCAGATTCCAAAAAACGATTTTATTTTGCTTTGATCAATCAACCAGTGCATCAATATAACAGAAAACACCCATGCCTATGATACCATTGTTGGTTTTTATGTACTAGAACACTCCTATGGTGCACATACAACCCTAATGCTTTGGATCTAAGTTTTCTCTAGTTATACATGCAACAAAAATTATCCAAAGCATGAAACCTATAACTAGCATACAACTTTGGTAATTGAAACACAAAACACTAGTTAGAAGAATACCTCTTAGTTGTAGCATGTAGAATTTGCCTTTCAAGAGCTTAGCACCTCAAGTGTGATGCCTCAAACAAGTCACAAACACCATGAACAAGTGGAGGATAATGAGAGAGAGGTCATGAAGCACTAGAATCGGCTAGGGTTCAACTAGGAATCATTAGAGCAATTTTAGGTGCATTAGGGGTTACATTTATAGTGTAGAATTCCTAGGGTTTCAACTTGTAAACCCTAATCCACTCCCTTGGGCCTTTAATCAAATAATCCATATGATAAGCCCTTTGGACTAAATCTTCATGGATTCCACAAAGATTTAGTCCACATAATCAACATGGATCATTAGCCCAAACTATAAGTATCACTAATTTACTTAATCAGCCCCCGTTAATTTAATTAGTCTCTTTTGATCACTAAATTAATTACAAATTAATTCTTGATCAATACTAATTAAATAATATGATTTCTTAATTAATATATTATACTTATAATATATTAATAAATCACAAATAACCTCTTTCTTAAAATCCATCCTATCAAATTGTTCTGGTGAAGGCAACCCGAAATGGACCATGCTACTATCGGGTCAAGTACATACCAAATATAGTTATGGGCTTAGACACCTAATCTAACACCTTGATATAGGTCTTCCTGAATTGGCGTGCATGTATGATCTCACAACCTTCGGGAATTATCGGTTTCTCCGCAAAGTCAAAATCCACAGATCTCCTCTTGTCCTGAAAACCAAACATAATGACGGAGCTTGGAAATAAACATACCTTTTAGTGAGATGTGACTCTGTGCGTAGTGGGGATCTCCTGTCGGATACCTGGGTTACGAAGGGTAGGATTCTTTTATATTAATACAAGGATCCTGGAATTCACATTTTCTTATTTTGTTTGCTTTTTTGCAGCTTTCAAATTCGAAGAGCTTGTCCTTGTTACTAAGGAATCTGAAGAGAATATTGAGAAGTTCTTGGCCCTGTATGAAGCTCAGAGATCCTTTCGATTTGATCAAGCCACTCAACAAGAAAGTTCTTCTGCCACTGACCTCATATCGACAGGTAAGGATCCCTGATTCTTTTCGCTTGTGATAATAGATTTTAATAGTCTTCTGCTATATATTTAGGATCCAAAGTCACTCGCTCCAATGCTCGCTTCACACTTGCTAATCTTGACACTGCCATGTCGAAGGATCAGCTGGTGGTGAAAAAGGAGAAGCACTCATCTTCTCTTCCTCCCAAAAGATTGACCATTGACATGACAGTGAAGACTCCGGGATCCCGGTAAAGGAAATATGTTGATTCTGCAGGTCTATCTTTGGAGAGCCTTGGGGCTGAGGAAGCCCTCCAGAAATTGGTCTCTTGCTCCTAAGCTGTAAGTGTCAGTTTTATTCTTCGTATTATCTTTTATTCTACCTTTTGCTGTCCCATTATGCCTCTGTTTTAGGTATCTGATCATGTTTCCGCTGATCTAAGGATCCGAGCAGAGAGGGCTGAACAAGCCCTTCAGGGACATGAGCGGATGTGGAAAGCGACCAATGAGGATCTGTTGAGGAGCGTGGAGCTTCTTGGCAAGGAGAAGGCTGAAAAGGAGGAGGATCACTTGCTCGAGATGGAGGAAATGATCTCTGATGCTAAGGTCAGTGCTGCGATGGCCGTTTGGGAGGCCAAGATCCGTCTTGCGGAGGATCTGGAGAATGCAGGTTCCTGGGATGTGGACGGTTGGCACGAGGCACTGGCTAAATTGACTGGAAAGCCTGCCACCGCCAATCAGGATCTTGTACTGCGACTGACCGAAGGAGGGGTGAAGAAGGATCTGGCCGATGATGACCAAGCTAAGGTCTAGGCCTGCAATAAGTTAGTTTAGGTAGTTTTTATTTTCATCACTAAGTTAGTCTAGGCATGCAATCTTTTGGTTGGGTTGGTGTACAACCCCTTTCGAATGCAATGGTCATGTTTCCTTTTCATATTTCTTTCTTAATTCTTCCGTATGGCTGTTATGAAACTAGGATCCTTAAATAGTCAGGATCCTAAAAAATATGGTTCCTACAAACAATCTTGAGACAAAATTCTTTAGTGAATCATTTTTGGTACACTTGAATTCTAATAACTAAATGATTTTTGCTTAGGATCTTAAAAAGGTTCAGGATCCTTAAATTTTTGCTTGAAGTTTTTCGAGAATAAGGATAGATGGAACCTGGTGATCTTAGGAGGAATTTGAAGTTATGAACTCCTAGTCTTCGTATAAGCTTGATGCTTAAAGGGATCTTTATTTATTTTGTCAAATTTCAGGAAGGATCCTTATCTTTAGCTTGAGGAAAGTCTTCGCTATGAATCTTGTTTATTTAATGACTCACTGGGAAAAATTCCAAACCGTATGATAATATGAAAAAATTATAAACTTTATGAATTTTCTATGGAAAATCCCAACATGTGAAATTTATAACCCATAGGAGTTTTCTGGGGATGATCCCAACTTAAGATAACATGTATATGCTATAGAGCTTAAGAATATTATGGGGAAGATCCCAATTTAAGATAACATGCATATGTTATCAACCTTAGGAATTTTCTAGGGAATATCCCAACTTAGGATAACATGTAAATGTTATAAACCTTAGGAATTTTCTGGGGAAGATACCAATTTAGGATAACATGTAAATCTTATAAACCTTAGGCTCAAACTTTAGGAACTTAACACATGTTCAGAAATAAAATGGTTGCCAAGTCACTAAAGCGTGAAATGATACCCTTATTCACATCCCATAGTTAGACATCGTGCGTCCAAGTGAGGTGTACAAACCTTAACTCATATGAAAGAGGTAATTAACTCTTTAAACCTTAGAGGGGAGTAAGTACCCTTATTCGTAGGAGAGATGACCAGTATCTGTTCTTAGGAGATTTTTATTGTGAATTACCGGATGTCTTTTATTTAATGGGTTCTCAGTGGTCCCTTGGACATCAGGATCCTAGAAAGTTTTCTTGTTCAAGATTCTTGGAAGTCAGGATCCTTACGTGTTAGGATCCTTAAGCATCCGGATCCTTGAATGTCAGGATCCTTAAATGTCAGGATCCTCACAGATCAGGATCCTTGAGCGGCAAGATCCCGATTCTCTACATACATAAAATGTTAGCTAGGGGTAGGCATTAGCCTGGCTAACGCCCCTCCGATGCTTAAGTCAGTAATGATATTTGAAGAAAATGAATAATGAAAAGAAAAGGATAAATGGTAAATAGCATGCGTACCTTGAATGTATCATGAAATGACTAATCTTACCTACATAAAATAAGCTTTGAGATGTATCGCGTTTTAGGATCTTGGTAAGACATCTCCATCTAAGGTGGCCAACCAATATTCTCCTTTACCTGCTTCAGCGTCTATAAGGTACGACCCTTCCCATTTGGGAGCCATTTTACCTGCACTAGGATCCTTGGTATTTTGGAAAGTTTTTCTTAGTACCAAGTCTCCTACTTGGAATCTCCTGATCCTTATGTTTTTATTGTATGCTCTGGTGATCCTTTGTTGATGAGCAGGAACACGGATCTTGGCGAGATCCCTAAGTTCATCTATCGTGTCGAGATCCTGGCCCAAGATCCTGTTGTTGTTCTCTTGGTTTTAGAGTAGATATCTTGTTGTCGGGATCACTACTTTGGTGGGGATCATTGCTTCCATTTCAAACACCAATGAGTAAGAATTTTTTCCCATAGCTATCTTGGAAGTGGTTGTATCTGCCCATAATACGAAAGGAAGCTATGTTGCCCATCTTTCTTTCTTTCCATTCAACCTTTTCTTTAAGTTGTTTACTATAATTTTGTTACTGGACTCTTCTTAGCCATTGGCTTGAGGGTGGACAGGAGTAGACATCACCATCTTGATTCCCTAACTTGTGCGAAAATCCCTCATTATTTTGCTTATAAATTGGAATCCATTGTCGCATATAATTGCAACAGGGATTCCGAATCTGGTCAAGATGTTACGTTTGATGAAGGAGACTACTTCTTTGTCTCTTATTTGTACGTAGGCTTCAACTTGTATCCACTTTAAGAAATAGTCAGTCATCACTAGCATGAAGACTTTTCGCCAGGGGCTACAGGCAGTTTTCCTACTATATCCATTCCCCATTTCATGAATGGCCAAGGGGAAATGATAGGATATAGAGGTTCTGCATGTTGGTACAGGATGTTACTATTTCTTTGACAAGCGTCGCATTTTTGTGCATGGAGGAATGAGTCTTTCTATATTGTTGTCCAGTAGTATCCTGTTCTTAATGCTTTGGAACATAAGGATCTGCCCCCAGTGTGGTTGTTGTAGTCCCCTTCGTGGATGTCCTTCAGGACCTCTGCAGCTTCGTGATCTTCTAAACACCTGAGGTATGGTCCTGCCATAAATTGTTTATACAACTTACCTTGGATTAGAACGAACCTTCATATCCTGATTTTGAATGCTCTTTCGTTTTTCTCTTCCTTAGGGATCGTGCCATTCTGGAGGTACTCCATGATGGGTTGGATCCATGATTCTGAAGTCGGGGAAGGATCTTGGATGTTGGGATCCTGTCGTCGGACCGTTGAGTTAGGATCTTTGATCGTGGAAACGTCAGTAGATCCTCCATGGTCATGAGAGTCTTTAAGTTTCTTGGTGGGATCCTCGATTGCCGGGACTAATATGTGGATTACTGGGATCCTAGGTTCCGGCGGGATCCTCAAGGAATATTCTAGATTGGCTAGAGAACTGCCTCGACATTGTTTTCTCTACAAACCTGGTTTAGGCTGAATGTTTCGAATTTTGGGGCTAGGTTTTTAAGGATTTGGAGATATAGAGTTAGCTTTTCTCCTTTCACTACATACGATCCATTGAAATGGTTAGTTAGTGGTAAAGAATCGACGAATACCTGAAGATCCTTGATTCCGAGATCCTTGGTTAATTGTAGTCCCATGATTAGCGCCTCGTATTCTGCTTTGTTGTTGGTTGCATTAAATTTACAACTAATTGCCTGGGATAGGATGTCCCCCGTGGCAATTTTAGTATAATCCCTAAGCCAGTTCCTTTTTGGTTCGATGCTCCATCTATGAACAATGTCCACCTTCCCATGTTTTCCTCTTCTAGAAGTTGTTTAGCTTATATTTCGACTTCAACTCTTAGATCATCACTAAAGTCAGCCACAAAATCTACTAATGCTTGGGACTTTATGGCGGATCTTGGTTCATACTTTATGTCATACGTGCTTAGCTCACATACCATTTTGCCATTCTTCATGACATTTCTGGTTTTCTCATAACATTCTTAATTGGATAGTTAGTTCTTACAATTATAGGGTGTGTTTCAAAAGAATGTCTTAATTTAGTAGAAGCTGTTACTAATGCAAGTATGAGTTTTTCGAGGTGAGAGTTTTTGGTCTCAGGATCTAGGAGACTCTTACTTACATAGTATATGGGATGTTGGTTCCCATCGAGATCCTTGGCTAGTACAGCGCTCACTGTGTTTTAGGATTCTGAGAGGTAAACTAGGAGTGGCTCCCCATCTAGTGGTTTTACTAATAGGGGTGGTGAGCTTAAGTATTTTTCAAGGTTGCAGAAAACGTTAGACGTTAGCTAGTCGGTGGACTGGGGTCTAGGGATTAATCAGCTACGTGGGGATTAATCAGGGACCATTAATTATTAAGAAAATTATTCAAAAATTTATAAATCTAACTTTAATCGTAAGAATATAAATAAATAAGCATAAAAGTTTGATAACAAAGTTTAACAAGCACAACAATTTATCATCCAATTTATAAGGAAAGTTATTCAAATTTTAATCCAATTAATAAGAAATGTTATTCAAATTTTTATAGATCTTAAGAAAAAAAGTAAATTCGGGTATTTGTATATTTGAAAACATAGAAATTTTGAAAATTTTGGAGAAAAAGTTTAAAATTTAATTTTTTAATTTTTTTTATATATTAGTTGAACATTGAAATAATATGAACTTTTGAAATTTTAAAAATTTTGGTTTAATATTTAAAAATTTGAAAATTTAAAATTTTGGCCGATTAGGCCGCCTAGGACCGATTAGGACCGCCTAGGACCGATTAGACCGTCTAGCTTCGACTTTGGCCCAATTTGACCAAAACCGATTAAGCCGACCGATTAGCCTTAATCCTATTCGGTTGAAGACCTCCTAGCGATTAATCCCCGATTAATCGGCCGCCTAGACCGATTTTTACAACACTGGTATTTTTTAAGCTCTTGGAAAGCATCTTCATGTTACTGAGTCCACTCGAATCTCTTGTTCTTTTTCAATATGTCGTAGAAAGGCTTGCATCTTTATGAGGATCTTGAGATGAACCTGTTTAATGCTGCCACTCTTCCTGTTAATCTTTGGATATCCTTCGTCGATTCTGGTGATTTTAGGTCGAGGATGGCCTTGATTTGTTCCGAGCTTGCTTCGATTCCTCTTTTAGTCACCATGTATCCTAGGAACTTACCCGATCTCATCCCAAAGGCATTTGAAGGATTCAGCTTCATGTTGTATTGGTCTAGGATGTTGAAGGCTTCTTCAAGATCATTGAGGTGATCTTCAGCTTTTTTGGACTTGACCACCATGTCATCAATGTAGAATTCCATTGTGTCCCCCAACTTCTCCTTGGACATCTTGTTCACCAATCTCTAGTATGTTGCTCCTGCATTTTTGAGACCAAATGGCATACCAGTGTAACAATAAATATCTGTTAGGGTTATGAACGATGTGTCCTCTTGGTCAGAGGGTTCCATTTGGATCTGCTGGAATCTTGCTGATGCGTCCATGAATGTCAGTAATTCGTGGCCCGCTGTTGCGTCTATCATGGAATCAATGTTTGGTGAAGGGAAAGGATCCTTGGGACAAGCCTTGTTAAGATCCATATAGTCCACACACACTCTCCATTTACCGTTCTTCTTTTGTACCACGACTACATTAGCTAGCCATCTTGGGAACTTCACCTCCTTGATCATGCCTGTTTTAAGAAGTTTTTCTACTTCTTCTTGTATAACTTGGTTTCTTTCGGGTGCAAATTT
This sequence comes from Lactuca virosa, assembly GCF_052849685.1. Classification (NCBI taxonomy): domain Eukaryota; kingdom Viridiplantae; phylum Streptophyta; class Magnoliopsida; order Asterales; family Asteraceae; genus Lactuca; species Lactuca virosa. The sequence goes on along the minus strand of NC_136429.1, from coordinate 12,687,469 downwards.
TCTTCTCTTTTGGTGTATTGGCCTGAAAGATGGGCAATGTTAAGTTTATGAATTATTATGCTTTTGTCAATACCTAACATGTCCTCATGTTTCCATGCTAACGTTTTGCTTCTGGCTTTGAGGAACTTTACAATATCCTATTCGATTTGTTCAAGCATTGAGGATCCTATGAGAACTTTGGCTTCAGGATCCTAAAGGTTCAGGAGCACTTCTTTTATGTCATGCTCTCTTGCTTCTAACACGTATCGTTCCCCCTACTTTAATTGTCGTGCTTGTCGTGGTATTGTTGAGGATTTCATTAAGATCTTGTAGCTTTCCTTGGATTCTTGTTGGTCTCCTGTGATCTTCATTGTTCCCCATGGGGTGGGCATATTCACGAATTGATGGTAAGTTAATGGGACGACCTTCATTTCATGGATCCATGGCCTACCTAATATGACATTATAAGAAGAATGTATCAATGACACAAAAACGTTGAACATAATTTACTCCCTCTATGTAGATTGTTAGCTTTATCTCGTCGGTGGTGAGTTTAGTTTCTCCGCTAAAGCCGATCAAGACTGAGGATCTTGTGACTATCTCAGTTTCCGGGATGCCCATTCTTTTTAGTGCATCCAGTAGTATGATGTTAACTGAGGATCCTGCATCGACGAGGATCATTCTGACGAAAAGTGGTTGGCAATATAAAGAGTAATCCCTAGTTCGTTGTGATGAAGATCTTGGACGTCTAACCTGTGTGTTTCGTCGAAGATCTTCTTTTGGTTGGTGATCGTTGTGTTTTTTCATGGTCCTTTTTCTTTCTCCATTTTGGAAACCTTGGCATGTCTTTTTGCCGCAGAGCAGGAGGTACCACAAATATAAGACCCTCCAGAGATCATTTTGATCACCTTAGCGTTAGCCGGGGGGGATCCTGGTCTTCCGAGGATCTTCTGAGGATCCTGTTCTTTTTCTTTGTATTTTTCTCTTCTTCTCCCAAGGATCTATTTAAGATATCCTTTTCCCAGAAGGTAGCTGATTTCCTTTCTGAAAGCTATGCAATCCTCTATGACGTGACCAAAGTGCTCATGATATGCACACCATTTGGATTTATCCTTCCAAGCATTGGATTTTTCTCCTTTCCTTGGCCATCTGGCTTTTTCTCCAAGATCCTGCATGGAAAATATTACACCTGAAATATTCAGAGAAAAACAATAATCAATAATTTTAGGGAAATCTTCATCCTCCTCCTCATCTTGAAGGGCATTAACCCTGTGATGGTCGGGTTTGGAGTAAGGCTTTGACTTATAGGATCTTTGTGCCGAGGAGTCGGCCTTCCTATTGGGGTGATCATAGGAACTTGGTGGGTTGCTCCTTTTCTGGATCTCCTTGTCTTCTTCGAGTCTGATGAATCTCAATGTCCTGCTTCTGACTTCGTCCAATATCCTGTCCGTTTCGTCGAAGATCTTATTTTGGTTGGTGATCATTGTGTTTTTTCGTGGTCCTTTTTCTTTCTCCGTTTTGGAAACCGTAACATGTCTTTTTGCCGCAGAGTAGGAGGTACCACAAATATCAGACCCTCCAGAGATCATGCTGATCACCTTAGCGTTAGCCAGGGGGATCCTGGTCTTTCGAGGATTTTCTGAGGATCCTGGTCTTTTTCTTTGTATTTTTATCTTCTTCTCCCAAGGATCTCTTTAAGATATCCTTTTTCCATAAGGTAGCTGATTTCCTTTCTGAAAGCTATGCAATCCTCTGTGACGTGACCAAAGTCCTCATGATATGCACACCATTTTGATTTATCCTTCCAAGCAGTGGATTTTTCTCTTTCCTTAGCCATCTGGCTTTGTCTCCAAGATCCTGCATGGAAAAGATTATACCTGAAATATTCACAGAAAAACAAAAATCAATAATTTTAGGGAAATCTTTATCCTCCCCCTCATCTTCAAGGGCATTAACCCTGTGATGGTCGGGTTTAGAGTAAGGCTTTGACTTATAGGATCTTTGGGCTGAGGAGTCGGCCTTCCTATTGGGGTGATCATAGGAACTTGGTGGGTTGCTCCTCTTCTGGATCTCCTTGTCTTCTTCGAGTATGATGAATCTCAATGCCCTGCTTCTGACTTCGTCCAATATCCTCTATGGGGTCATTATGATATCCTCGTAGAATGGAGAATCCTTCTTTAGGCCCATTTTGAAGGCTTCGAATGCAGTTGCCATGTTGATATTAGGGATGCTCAAGGCTTCTCTGCCAAACCTGCTCACAAAAGTCCTAAGGGATTCCTGAGGATCCTAAACCACTTGATAGAGATCACTAGTGATCTTTTCGAATGTCCTACTGCAAGAGAATTCGTTATTAAATAAATTAATCAAATAAGCAAATGACGTTATTGAATAAGGAGGAACATTAAGGAGCCATTTTAGGGTGGATCCTGTGAGGGTATAACCAAAGCCCTTGCATAGGCAAGCTTCTTTCAAATGTGTGGGGATGGGAATAATTTCCATCCTCTCCCTATACTATGCTACGTGCTCCTCAGGATCCGTGGTTCCGTCATATGACTTCATGCTGGGGGTCTAGAAGTGTTTTGGAACTTCAGTGTCATCTATCGCTGGGATGAATTTGGAGATCCTGTGACTTGTGGGGGATGCTTCTGGCAGCGGCTGAACTATTCCGGGTACGCTTGAGATCATTTGTCTTAAATATTGTAGTTCCTGGCTCAAACCTGTGTCAAGATCCATTAAGTTAGTTGTAAAATTATTATTAGTGTTAGATTTACCAGGATCCATGTTATTGGGAGTAACAAAGGTTTTGTTGGGATCCTGAATCTTGCGACTGATCGCTGAGGATCCTGGGCTGTCGAAGTTCAGGATCTTGGGCTGTAAAATTGAGGGCTTTGCCTACTGAGGCTTGTGGATTTCCGTCCTCATTCTCTCCACTTCCTTGAGAAGTGCCCTGTAATCCTCCTGTTGTTGGGCGACCTGTCGCTCCATTCTCTTCATTATAGCAAAGATTCCGTTGTTGGAAATCATCACAGGAGGATCTTGGAGTCCCGGAGTGACCGGAGAGGTATTTTTCTTTGGAGATTCATATACTTTCTTGGGAGATCCAACTGGTGGTGGTGGAAGGTTTTTAGAGGAAATGGGAGGAATCGAGGTGTAACACCGTAAAATTTCCAAACAAAATTTTCATTTTAAATCACATCAATTTCATTAACACAGCCATAAAAATCCCAAATATCGAGTTATCAAAAACACAAGTTCATTAATTGTTTAAACACAATCCAGGATCCACAAAATGTAAAATCCATCTCAAGTGTGTGTACAATCAAGCCGGCGCCTTCTCGCGATCCTGAGAAGTACCTGAAAAACATATCACATAACACGGTAAGAACGAAGCTTAGTGAGTTCCCCAAAATACCATACACATATCTCATTAGCCTCTCATGGCTATACTCAGATAAGACCCTCTAGTCAATGTGTCTCAGTGGGACCCTCCGGTCCCACAACTCGGGTGGACCCTCCGTTCCTAACTCAGCAAGCTCAAAATAATACACAACATAAATCACATAGACATAATGTAGGATATCACAATACTCATTATAAGCACATAAGACCCTCCGGTCACACAAAGGTTACCACACTAGGTAAGTATAGTGAGAAGACTCACCTCGCAAGAAATCGGATAACCTCAAACTCAAATCACCGGTCTAGCCTCCGCCTAATACACACCATAATTATCTCTAATTAATAACGGCTCTTAAAGAAACTAGACTAAACCCTACTACAAACTCACAGGAGGATAGAAGACCATTTTACCCTTCCATGGCCTTAATAGTCCACAAATTGACGAAACCCTAAAAGTCAACTAAAAGTCAACCGCAGCGCGTATGCCGCGCGTACAAGCCCTCTACGCTAGGCGTACTCCTTCGCCATGCATGCATAGGGGATTCTTGACCCTATGCTGCGTGTACTGGGATTACGCTGAGCGTACATCACAGTTTTGTTCTTTCTACTCATTTTGTCTTAATCCATTAAGACCTTAGCTCAAATCTCAGATCTGGACTCCCTAAAGGCTCATACTCCATAAAGTCTGTGACTTTAAGCATTTGCATGGCTGAAAAGTCACAAACACCAAAACTCTCACTCTTTATTCTAAAAAAATGCTCATATCTCATGCATGGGGTGGTTTTTGACGTCCAAGACTCCATTTTTATGAAACCACTCCATAAAACACTCAAAGGGACATATATTAGGCTCTGGAGTTCTAACAAATCATAAAGCTTCAAGCTTTGGGACCTAAAACCCTAAAATGGACTACATAAAGCACAAATCAAAAAGGATGAGAAAGCTTTGAGGTTTATACCTCTAATTGAGAAATTAGGGTTTGAGAGGGTTGAGGTCTGGGAATGGTGGCCAGAAATGAGGCCATCATGTTCTTTTTATAGGGACACACCCTTAATTAGGGTTTTCACTCTGGGCCTAGTACGCCCAGCGTACCCTCTGGTACGCCCAGCATACTAGGTGGCTTCTGCGTCAAAAACACGCATATGAGTACGCTGAGTGTACAAACGCGTACGCCCTACGTACTCACTTACCACCTCTTCTCTAATAAGGGCCAAACTTGACAATTACCAAAAGAACAAGGGTTTATGAGGTATACCTGATTTAGGGATGTTACGATTCTCCCCCACTTGAATCAGACTTCGCCCTCGAAGTCATCTCCTGGAAATAACTCAGGGTACTGCTCGCGTATCTCGGACTCCGGCTCCCAAGTCCACTCGGACCCCTTCCGATGTTGCCACCAGACCTGAACCAAGGGCACCTCTTTATTCCTCAAGACCTTCACCTTCCGATCTAATATCGTTACCGGCCTCTCGATGTAACTCAGGCTCGCATCAACCTGAATGTCCTCTAACGGTACCACTACCGTCTCATCGGCTACACATTTCCTCAACTGAGACACGTGGAAGGTGTTATGTATCTGGCTCAACTCTGCAGGTAGCTCCAACCGATAAGCTACCTTCCCCACTCTGGCAGTCACTCTGAAAGGACCAATATATCTGGGACCCAACTTTCCCCGCTTCCTGAATCGGATCACCCTTTCCACGGGGATACCTTTAGGAGGACAAAATCTCCAACTTGGAACTCTAGCTCAAATCGTCATCGGTCTGCGTAACTCTTCTGGCGACTCTGGGCCGTCAGTAACCTATGTCTGACCTGCTGAATAAGAACCTTGGAAAAAAACCTTGGAAAAATAATTATTTCCATGTATCATAGTCAAACATAGATCCAAGGTTTCTAGGGTTGCATGTACACCATAGGAGTGTTAGAATGCTTAAATTCCATCAGTGGTATCAGAGCCTGGTTTGTTGATTTGATACTTGATGCAAAAAAAAAAAAAAAAAAAACTTGAAAATCGAAGTTTTGTTCAAAAGCTCGTATCAAAATTTCAAGTTTTGTATATGTACTTACGATTCTTGAAATTTTTTGATATGAACATTCATAAACATATGAGTGTTAGAAGATCATAGAAATTATGTGCTAATAATTGATTAGATTAATTCTTGATCTTTATGTGTTTTAATGGAGTCCATAACTAGTTCTTAAGTTATGGATAACCAAAAGTCACATTTATAAATAACCATTAAAAAAACACATAGGTTACAAAAAATGAAGAGTCTTCATTTTTAATAACCATTAACTCATAAGTTATGAGAAATGAAAAGTTTTGAAAGTTTACAAAACTTGCCCTCAAGTTTTGGAACATGTAAAGTCATATTCAAAAACTTTAGTTCCAACCCCTAGAATTTTAAAAGTTAAAATTCAACCCTTATACTTTATAATATTATAAGTTTAATAATATTTATATATGTATAAGATCAAGTCGTCTTACCGCTAGTACGCCTCATTCACGAAGCCGGTCTATAAGGGGGGTATAAGGTTGTTGCCTATAAAATGGCAACTTAATGGGTGTCCACTCTCACCCACCGCTTCCTTGATCGGTGGAGGGTCGTTAGCCGAACGGGTAGGACAAGGACTTATAAATTCTCATTAAAAGTATAATGATAATACTAAAGTAACTAAACTTTATTGAATTCCCAATCTTAGTTATTTTAGGAAAATGTGAATAAGGTGCTAATCCATGAAATTACACTTTACACTTTGTTTAAGTCGTTAGTGGAGCGTGTGTGGTTAACCGACACACTAACTTGAACTTAACAAGGTAGGTAAAGGGTGACTTAATGTTTATCATAGTATCGATGGAGCGTGTGTGGTTAACCGACACATCGATTGAGGGGTAATACATTAAGGGTACCAAGTAATTTACATGGTTACTTCACACCTTGTTTTGTGATCCTCGGCATCCCAGTCACAAAACTTGAAGGGCACACTCGAGATTGAAACATGCAATTGAAGAAAGTTCAATGAATCTCAAAGAATCTAGGAGTTGCTAAACCAATTAAAACCTAATTAAATATTTCGTTTTTCGTGGTGGAAATTGGTGAATCGTCATTCACCTACCTTCAAATATCTTATAGCTTAGATTACGGCATCCCTCTTCTAAGTTATAAAATATTGTGTTGGGTCCTAGCCTTAATATTACATTTGGGTGTTTTGTTAAGGACTATCTCTATATCTAATCTAATATAATCCCTCTTCTTTTCATATGTCTTCCAATAACAATGCTTCTGGCTCAAACCCTACTAGCTGCTTCTCTCTCATGAATCTTTGTGGGAGAGTCATCTTTGATGGGTCCAACTTTACAGATTGGATCAGAAACATCAGGATGGTCACTCGGTATGAGAACAAAGGATATGTTCTCGACAAGGAGCTGAAGGTACCCGAGCTAACTGCTACTCCTAAAGAGCTTGCTGAATATGAGGTACATGAAAGAGATGCTACAAAAGTGGCATGCATCATGATGGCCACCATGACAGCCGAGCTCCAAAAGTCCTATGAGGACTATTATCCTTTTGAGATGCACCAGGACTTGATGGACCGCTACCATCAAAGTGCTCGTCAAGAGCGATATGAAATAATCTCCTCCATGATAACAACCTTTATGAAGGATGGTGAACCCATCACGGGCCACATGCAGAAAATGCAAAGGTATGTGGACCGTTTACTGAAGCTGAATGTGAACTTCCCTGAGGAGTTAGCAATAGACATCATTTTGCACTCCTTGCCATCGTGTTATGATCAATTCCGCATGACATATCACATGAACAAGGAAGAAGTCACCCTCAGCAAACTTCAAGGACTCTTGAAGACCGCCGAAAGTGGTCTAAAGGGTAAGTCGGTTGTTACTACTCCTACTCCTACTCCAAATGCGGCCAATATCTTGGAAATCGGGCATGGCAAAGGGAAGAAGAGAAAGAACCCTTCTAAGGGTACCAAGGGTAAGACCCTTGAAGGCTCCTCTTCAAGCAAAACCAAGAAAGGTTTTGTCACTCCTTCTGCTAACCCTAATGAGGCTGAATGCTTCTATTGCCATGAAAAGTCGCACTGGAAGCGAAACTGCCCAAAGTACCAGCACGATTTGAAGGATGGGAAAGTAAAACCCAACCATGCAGGTATATACACTATATTGTCTAATAACTCACCTCATTCTAAGTCTTGGGTCCTTGATACAGGTTATGGTATTCACATATGTTGTGATTTGCAGGGACTAAAAAGAAGTGAGAATGTGGAGCAGGGAAAGATAAACTTGATCATGGAAAACAGAAAAGCTTCACCTGTCACCAAGATAGGAGTTTATTCCTTAGTGCTAAACAGTGGGTTTACATTAGATTTGAATAAATGTTATTATTCGCCAGAAATGGCAAGAAATGTTATTTCCTTTCATGCATTGTATAAACAAGGTTTTACCTTTTATTTTGATAATAATAATGGTAGTATTGATGCTTTCTTTAATAATGTTCTTTATTTTAAAGCATTACCTTGTGATGGCGTGTATGAAACTGTATCTGTTGTAGATAGTCTAGGAAATAATGTATTGTGTATTAACTCTTCCACTAGCTTAGATAAAGCATCCTTATGGCATTGTCGTCTTGGACATGTAAGCAAGAAACGCATAGGCCAACTCCAAAAGGATGGAGTCATGGAGTCATTTGACCTAAAGTCAGATGATAGTTGTGAATCTTGTTTGCTTGGTAAAATGACAAAGTCACCTTTTACTGACACTTGTGCTAGGGGTGAAGGTTTGTTGGACCTCATACACACGGATGTGTGTGGACCCTTCAGAACCGCCACAAGAGATGCTAATCGGTTCTATGTGACTTTTACTGATGATTTTAGTAGATATGGATATGTCTACCTAATCAAGCATAAGTCAGAAACCTTTGAGAAATTCAAAGAGTTTAAGCAAGAAGTGGAGAATCAGTTGGGCAGTAACATTAAGATGCTTCGATCCGATCGTGGTGGTGAGTATCTTAGTACTGAGTTCCTTGACTATCTTAAGGAATGTGGGATTGTCTCACAATTGACACCTCCTAGGACACCACCGTTGAATGGTGTAGCTGAGAGGCGTAATCGGACCTTGTTGGACATGGTTCGTTCCATGATGAGTCGAGCTTCGCTACCAATCTCATTTTGGGGGTATGCCTTAGAGACTGCCGCCCATATCCTTAATCTAGTCCCTACAAAGAAGGTTGCCAAAACACCTCACGAGGTGTGGACTGGAAAAGTTCCCAATCTAGACCACATCAAGATTTGGGGTTGCGAGGCTTTCGTGAGACGCGAGACTCACGATAAGCTCGAACCCCGAAGCGAAAGGTGTATTTTCATCGGCTACCCACAGAAATCCTTTGGTTACATCTTCTACATACCCAGTGATAATGTGGTCTTTGTAGCAAGAAGAGGATTCTTTCGAGAGAGAGAATTCATTAGCCAAGGAGACAGTGGGAGGCAAATTGACCTTGAGGAAATTCAAGAGTCAAGTGGTGAAGGAACCTTAAACCCTAGCCCTCAACCTGAGGAGGAAACTCCTGTTGAGCCGATTGAAGAATCTATACCTCTGAGGCGTTCCACCAGAGTTAGGAATGCACCTGAGCATTATTATGGTTTTCATATTACTGCAGAAGGTGAGACACTTATCAGTGATAACACACTGGTAAATCTGGATGAGCCTAACAGCTACACGGAAGCCATGGCAGGCCCTGAGGCTGCTAAATGGAAAGAGGCTATGGAGAGCGAGATACAGTCCATGTATGACAATCAAGTTTGGAACTTGGTTGACAATGTACCTGATCGTAAGATAGTTGGATGCAAATGGATCTTCAAGAAGAAGACCGACATGGATGGTAATGTACACACTTATAAGGCACGACTGGTTGCAAAGGGTTATTCTCAAACTCCGGGAGTTGATTATGATGAGACCTTTTCACCAGTGGCCAAGATTAAGTCTATTAGGGTTCCGTTAGCCATTGCTGCATTTCATAATTATGAAATATGGCAAATGGATGTCAAAACCGCTTTCCTTCATGGAAAGTTGGCTGAAGATGTGTTACATGGTTCAGCCAGAGGGTTTTGTCAGTACAGAGTACCCCAGTAGAGTGTGTAAGCTCGAGAAATCCATTTATGGATTAAAACAGGCACCTCGCAGATGGAATCTTTGCTTTGATGAGAAAGTCAAAGAATTTGGCTTTTCAAGGAGTGAAGATGAATCTTGTGTCTATATCAAGGCTAGTGGGAGTATAGTCAGCTTTTTGGTACTGTATGTGGATGACATACTACTCATAGGAAATGACATCCCAACCCTGCAGGAAGTAAAGTCCTGGCTTGGGAAGTGTTTCGCTATGAAGGACCTTGGAGAAGCTGCCTATATCCTAGGGATAAGGATTTTGAGAAACAGGAGTAAAAGACTAATTGGACTTAGTCAAAGCACCTATGTGGACAAAGTGTTGAAAAGGTTCAACATGCATAACTCCAAGAAAGGAGAGTTACCCATCCAGAGTAACGCCAGATTGAGTAAGACACAAAGCCCTAGTACTGAGGCTGAGATAGCAGAAATGAGTCGAATACCTTATGCTACAGCTGTAGGATCGATCATGTATGCTATGACGTGTACTCGACCTGATGTAGCCTTCGCTTTGAGCATGGTTAGCAGGTATCAGGGGAACCCTGGCAAGGCACACTGGACTGCGGTAAAGAATATCCTCAAGTACCTACGGAGGACTAAGGACTGGGTCCTTACCCTCGGTGGCAGTGAGGACTTAAGAGTTGTAGGTTATAATGATGCTAGCGTTCAGACTGACAGGGATAATTTCCGCTCTCAGTCGGGCTGGGTCTTTACTCTAAACGGAGGGGCAATTACTTGGAAAAGTTCCAAGCAAGAGACAGTGGCTGATTCCACTTGTGAATCAGAGTACATAGCAGCAAGCGAGGCAGCAAAGGAGGCTATATGGCTAACGAACTTCATCGGAGACCTTGGAGTTGTACCAGCTATAAAGGAGCCAATGGAGATTTTCTGTGACAGAAATAGTGCGGTTGCCTTAGCCAAGGAACCAAGAGATCATGGGAGATCCAGACACATTGACAGAAAATATCACTTCATCAGACATCGAATAGAAGAAGGACTCCTCGTGGCAAAGAGGGTATCATCGGATGAGAACCCAGCAGATCCCCTCACGAAAGTACCGACTCGGGCTAAGCATCTCCAGCATGCTCGGAGCATAGGGCTGAAGGATGATATTAGTTTTAGTAGTTAGATAATCTTGAAATTTGTAAAATGTAATTGACATTTGATGATAAATAAAAGCTGTTATTTATGAGTAAAGTGTTGCTATCTCTTGTCAATCGTTTACTATTATTTATTTTTGCATGTTTTGACTTCCAGAATAATTATGTTATGGTTTATATCATATTATTCAAACTTTCCACAGTCGGTCATATGTTGGAAGTAGATATGAATCAAGACTGTCATGGGTTGGCTTGTAGAGGTCTAAGATGTTAGACAAAGCGGGGCTACAACACTCATGAGTGCTCATAAGTTCTGAGTATTGGATTCAACCCACGCTCACTTGTATCACTTCATGGAATTTATCTCGAGTGATCGTGAGACGGTAATATCATATAAGTCTTCAAACCTAGAGATATGATTTGTTGCCTATGAGTTATTTATGCATTGATTGCACGAAAACGCATTGGTAACTCGATGTTATAAACCGTGCTTTTGTGTCTAATTCAACAAGTAGTAGAGCAAACATACGAGTCGAAGTTTATCTGTTCCTTCTAGGATTAGAAGCGATATCTGGGCCACTCGATGATTTTGTTTTGACCTATGTACCGGGCCCGGTCAGAACTAAATTGATGTGTTCAGTTAAGTTCTATGTCAAACAAATTGGAAATCGGGAAACAAATGCTGGACAATAAGCAAGACCATGTTCCATGTATTTGTCCGGCTGATATCTAGAACAGAGGATTATATGATCACTTATCTAAAATGGCGCTTCATACATCAACAGAGTTTAAAGAGCTACGATTGCTGATCGGTTCCTGAAGTCATACTTGCAACTATAGTTATTAGACTTATCCAAGTGGGAGACTGTTGGATATAGTGTCTAAGTCCATAACTATATTTGGTATGTACTTGACCCGACCCGGCATGGTCCATTTGGGTTGCACTTCACCCGAACAATTTATGGATAATCGTTTGAGAATAGTATAAGTTATGATTTATTAATATATTATAAGTCCTAATATATTAATATAAAATCATAATATTTAATTAGTGTTGATCTATAATTAATTTAGAGATCAAAAGTATGACTAATTAAATATGAGCTCTTGTATTTATATAGTGTGGGCTAATGCTTATTTGGAATGGGCTAGGCTTGCATGGAAAGTCCATGGATACTCCATGGAGCTTTAACCAATGGATCTCATGGAAATGAAAAGACATGGGTATTAGGGTTTACATGGATGTAACCCTAATCCACCACACTATATAAAGGAGGCTTTGGTTCTTGAAATAACACTAGTTGATGTGTGTAAACTAAGAGGGCCGATTTCAAGAAGTTTGTGACTATTCTCTCAAGTTTCCAAGTTTGTGGTGATTTGTGACTTCCATTTGAGGCATCCACATTATTGGTGCTAGGCTCTCAAACTCCAAGCAATCAACTACTACTACAAGGTAAGTAATTCTACTAGTTTTATTTTATTCAAGTACCCCATGCCATGCTAGTTAGGATAAGAACCTTGGAAAAATAATTATTTGCATGTATCATAGTCAAACATAGATCCAAGGTTTCTAGGGTTGCATGTACACCATAGGAGTGTTAGAATGCTTAAAACCCATCAGTATGTGGTACTGAAGTGAAATCGGGTACCCAACTCTTCATGGAACATCTTCAAGAACCTGGAAGTAAAATACACATCCCGATCCGACACTATCAATGTCGGCACTCAATGTCGTGACACCACCTTTCTCACATAAATCTCAGCCAATTTCTCTGCACAAGAGCTCTCACTGATAGCAAGGAAGTAAGCAATCTTCGTCAACCGGTCCACAATCAGCCATATCTCGTTGACACCTCGCGCGATCTCGGTAGCTTGGTGATAAAATCCATGGAAATCTCTTCCAACTTCCACTGGGGAACCTCTAAAGGCTGCAACAAACCATGAGGACGCTGGTGCTCCGCCTTAACCCGACGACAAGTCAAGCACCTCTCAACAACCCATGCTACATCCCTTTTTATACAGGGCCACCAGTAATCTCTCTTCAGATCCAGATACATCTTAGTTGCTCCTGGATGGATCGAGAATCTCAATCTATGTGCCTCCTCTATCAGTATACGCCGAGCTCCACCTGTATAGGATACCCAAATCCGCCCACGGAAAGTAATAAGCCCACGACTATCCGTCTCAAACTCAGAAACCTGCCCAATCACCTGCTCCCTCTTGCGGTGCTCCGGTCTCACGGCCTCCACCTGGGCCTCTCGAATGGTATCTAAGACTGGAGTCATCGTTGTCATCCTCATACACACATCTCGAATCGGAGCACTCTCTGCTCTGCGGCTTAAGGTATCGGATACCACATTATCCTTGCCTGGGTGATATAAGATCTCGCAGTCGTAGTCTTTCACTACATCCAACCACCTCCTTTATCTCATATTCAGGTTGGGCTGATCCATGAGGTACTTCGGATTCTTATGGTCTGTGTATATGGTGCACCGGACTCCATACAGATAGTGGCGCCAGATCTTGAGGGCAAACACCACCGCCCCCAACTCCAAATCATGGGTGGGATACCTCGTCTCATGAGGTTTCAACTGACTCGATGCATATGCAATCACATGTCCCCTCTACATCAACACCGCTCCCATCCCTGATATAGATGCATCATAATAAACTAAAAAGTCCTCCACTCCCTCAGGAAGGGCTAACACCAGGGCTTCGCACAATCTCTGGCGAAGAGTCTCAAATGAGGCCTGCTGCTTGGGCCCCCAAATAAAAGTAACCCCCATCCGGGTCAATCTGGTGAGAGGAACAACAATCTTGGATAAGTCTCTGATAAATCTTCGATAGTAACCAACCAAACCCAGAAAACTCCTGATTTCGGATGGGGATCTCGGAACCTCCCATCTCATAACTGCCTCAATCTTGGCCGGGTCGACCAATATCTCATTCTGATTAACGAGATGTCCCAGGAACTGGACCTCTCGTAACCAGAAATCACACTTGGGGAATTTAGCATAAAGCCTCTCCGACCTCAATGCGCCAAGAATCTCTCTAAGATGCTCCTCGTGCTGATCTCTGGACCTCGAGTACACCATAATATCGTCGATGAACATGATCACCGATCGATCCAGCATGAGCCTGCACACCCGGTTCATGAGGTCCATGAACGCTGCCGCTGCGTTGGTGGGCCCGAAAGGCATCACCACAAACTCGTAGTGCCTATAACGAGTCCTAAAAGTTGTCTTCTGGATATCCTCCTTGCAAACTCTCATCTGATGATATCTAGATCTCAAATCAATCTTGGAGAACCAAGACGCCCCCTACAACTGATCGAAAAAATCGTCGATCCTCGGAAGTGGATAACGGTTCTTGACCGTCAACTTGTTCAACTCCTGGTAATCAATACACATCCGGTGTGAACCATCCTTTTTCTTGACAAACTGAATCGGTGCTCTCCACGGTGAGCTACTCGTTCTGATGAAACCCTTCCCCAACAGCTCCTGGAGTTGTGAGGCTAACTCCTACATCTCTGGTGGCGCAAGGCGATAAGGTGCTTTGGCAATAGGCGCCGCACCCGGAACCAAATCAATCTGGAACTCCACTTGCCTCTCGGGAGGCACACCCAGCAACTGCTCGGGAAAAACATCCGGAAACTCGCACACTATCGGAACCTCGGAGATAGAACTCAGCCTCTCTGTAGCAACCCGCGTATCCATCACGTACGCCAAAAAGCCCATACATCCCTGCTGTAGACTCTGTCTCGCTCTGGTAGCAGGGCAGAAAGCTGATCTAGATCTGGTACCCTCGCCACACACTTAACTTACTCCCCCACTAGGGTCTCGTATAGTGAACAACTGATGATCACAGTCGATCACAGCTCCAAAAGGGCTCAACCAATCCATGCCCACGATGACACAGACATCACCCATCGCTATCGGCACCAGATCTATCGGGAACTCGACACCAAAAATCTCTAACACACATCCTCGGAAAACCGCATGCTCGTCGGCTATAGAAACCCTCAGAGGTCGACTCAACACCTCACGTCGGATACTGATGTGACGACTAAAAGCTAAAGACACGAAGGATCGAATCGCACCCGAGTCGAATAACACCAAAGAAGGTACAAAACTCACAAGAAAGGTACCTATATGCAACACAGTATAAGTAAAATAAATCTCAAAATAACAGGAATAAGGAAATACGTACCATCCACGACATCAGGTGCTGCGTGGACCTCCTCCGCTATCAGCTGAAAAGCTCTCACACGAGCCTTCGGTGCCTCGACCTTCGCTGGTCGACTGTCAGTAGCTCGCAAAGCCTGGGCTGATCCCTGAATGATCTGAGGGCACTCGACCTTCCGATGGTCGGTCTGGTTACAGTGAAAGCAAACTGCAAACCCCTTGGGGCAATCCCTCGCCAGGTGCCCCTCCTTGCCACATTTGTAGCAAATTCCCACCCGACACGATCCCTCATGACTATTTCCGCACTTGCCACAAGTGCGGCCCTTCTGGCCCCCAACCCTCGTATCAGCGGGCTTTGCTCACTTCGTCGCTGGCTGCGACTGCATTGGTCTCCGGTCTCTCCCCTGAGACTCCCCCTCCTCCCTAGCCTGTAACTCTAGCTCAATCTCTATGCGCCTGGCATTGGTATGAAGCTCAGCCAATGTCCAGTATGATGAGTTCGCCACGAACTCTCGTATATCCCTCCTCAGTATCCTTAGAAATCGACTCACACATGCCTGCTCGGTAGACACGTGCTCAGGGCAGAACAGTGCCCTCTCGTGGAACATCCTCGTGATATCGGTCATAGTTTTGGTCTTCTGCTTGAGTGTTAGGCGTGTCAAACCCAACAAATAATAGGGGTACGATATACTCCAAAATAATCCCACTATATTGCACTAGAAAGGTAGTACAAGACAAGCAGGGTCGATCCACAGAGACACAGGACAATCAGTCTATACCTGTTTTGCGTAAGGTATTTGTTCATAAAAGATTAAGAGGGGGGTTTTGAATGCAATGATTAAACAAACGAGTTTAAAACACGATTAAACAACTAAACGAATGAATTAAGTTCAGATTTTGTAAGGACTCCAACTTCATGTATGACAATCCAGCAATGTGAATCAAAGATGACAAGACATTTGTTTCATTCTATCTAAGTTGGTACTTGAAAGTGTTAACAAGCTCTAACACTTTCCATTCACCACATTAATCAATCAAAACAAGCTCTTTGATTAATCCTAACCTTACTAACCTAATCTAAACAAGCTCTTAGAATTAGATTAAAAGATTGCATTAAGCTTATTGTGAATGTTCCCAACAACACCCAATACTCCTCACAAGGTCGGGAGCGTAAGATTGTGTGAAAAGATTTACACTAAATTCATTCATAAGAAATAAATTTAATGCTTGTTACTTAGTTCAATTCACAAAACAATTACGGATTTTGCAAAATGAATAACTTGAATGACCTAACCCTAATTTAAATGGCCAATAAGAATCATTATTAGGATCAAACATTCGATTGAAATAAAATCAGTTTCACTAGATAGGAATTAAACACAAACATCAGGTCATATGATTTGATTCACAACCAAAAAGTCAAAACATGAAATTGGAGAAGTTAGGGTTCTAGCCACACATGGCTAGAACAAGATTAACAAGTTTAAAAGATGAAATTAAGTGCTAAAGTGCTTACAAAGAAGAAATTAAAATGTTTCCCAATGATCAACGGACAAACCCTTGCTAAAACCCTTGAATTTTCCTCTCCAAAAGTGCCCTGGTATGTTCTGATCTTGTAAAAATGGCCCTCAACCCATAATATGAAAGATAGGAAAAACTGCCAAAAGTTGATTTTTGGGTCGAACACGGCCCGTGTTAAAATAGGCTAAACTGACACGGCCCGTGTTCAGCAGCCAACACGGCCCGTGTTGATTTGCACTAAACTGACACGGCCCGTGTTCAGCATGGTCAACAACTTCTTCTTGGTCAAACACGCCCCGTGCTCACTTTTCAGTGTAAATCCAACACGACCCGTGTACCCCTCTGACTCCGAATCCAAACTTGATTTTTCCAACTTTTCCGTTCTTCGTCCGATCATCCCGAAATCTTCACCAATGCTTCCCGGCACCTCCCAAAGCGCATTCCAAGCTCCGGTTTACCTGAAAAAGACATGAAAGTGTGCAAATAAGGTTGTTATAGAGACTAACATGAATATGATGAAATGCAAGAAAAAGGAAGAACAATTATGCTAAATAGATGCATGAAATGGGACTAAAAGGTGTGCAAAAAGGTGCACAAATTGTACCTAACAAATCTCCCCAAGCTTAGACCTTTCTTGTCCTCAAGAAAGAACAAGAACCGGACAAACAGGACGATTTCTAGATGGCAAAAAGAAACATAGAACAAATGGGGATATAAAGATCCTAAAAGCTAAGAATGAATGCATGCAATGAAGACCATGAAAAAGAAACATATGTACAAAAGATACTTATGGAACAAAAATGAACCAAAGAAAAAATTTAAGAACACAAGTAATATTTTTTATTTATTTTTATAAATATGGACATATACGATCAGAATTTACATCAATGAGGCTCCAATCATTAATACCTAGGCGACCATCCTGCTACCTTCCACATATCACAGACTCCCAAAGTGAGGAAGACCACGAAACGGTGTAATCCAATAATCCAACCATAGTTTTATTTAAACTTCATACCTTAATTAGCTTTTGCGAGCGAAAATAACACAGTTCGGGATCTCATGTCCTTAAGACTAGATAGTCAAGAATCAGAATCGATGCATCCTTAAGAACCCGTCACGGCGAATCAACTTTCATTGAAACAGTGATCCCACCCGAAGGGGCCCAGCTCCTATGCTTTCACTTTTTTGAGAGCCACAAGTATCATATTACACAGTTCTTCATTCGCCAGATTTGACTTTGAGATTGCTTTTGATTTTTGATTGAACTTGGATTTGTATCTTCGTTTTGATCTTGAGTTCTTCAATCTTTTGAATTTCTGAAAATATATTCGTTTGAGTACTTGAAATTCTGATTTGGGTACTGAATATGACAGTTGTACCCTTTCTTCCTTCTTGACTGTGTGGATCTGATACTTAAGCTCTCTGTTACCGCGAGGGTAACGCATGTCAACAAATAGGTCCGTGTTCTATGGGTTCAGAGTTGTCGATAAGGATTCTTTTTAAACATTCAGAAGCAAATCATCATAAAGTTGTTATTACCGCCCACAAAAACGTTTCAGTATGCCATTTTTTTATTATCTAAGGCTGGGGTCTCGAATTACGGTGTTTGGGCCCCCTAGTTATGACAGCTGATTCTACACTTCCGGTAACTATCCGGTCGCCTCATAATTTTTTTCATTTGAATTCTCATTTTCCCACTTCATGGAGCTATTGTATGTAAAGATTGTATTCATCTCGTATTAAATTTTTTTTTGGAAACAATGAATGAAAATGGGATGCAAAAACTAGAAAATATTTTTGGGTTTTATAGATTTTAAAATGCAGAATGCAAGAAAAAGAAAATAAGAAGGCTAAAATCTTTTTGAGTTTTTTTTATGCATGAATATGAACATGAAATGCATGGATAAACCTAATGTACAACTCTACCCCTCCCCAAGCTTAAAGAAAAGCATCGTCCCCGATGCTCGGAGAGGGTGGAACAACCTAATCACCGGAAGGTGGTGCAGGATGGTAGTCGGGTCGGGTAAGGTCCAAAACAGTCATAAGTGCACACAAATTGAAATTTTAAGCAAAATGTGGACGATTAAAGATATGGAAAGAATTTTACCGAATCGTTCTTAGAGTCTAACAATTGTGGTGAGAACCTTCTCTTCATCTTCCCCAAGCTATTCGTGAAATATTTTTGGAGCCCGAGAGTCATTTTCTAGGCAAAAACAAGTTTATAACCATTTGGGACATTAAAATTTTTAAATTTACCAAATACTAAAAAGTTTTAAAAGAAAGGACAAAAATACCCCCGGGTTGCCTCCCGGTTAGCCGCCCTTTTTTAAAGTCGTTGGCTCGACATGACCCCTGAATATGCATCAATCTAAGTATGTGGGGCTCTCCAACTTACTAAACTTTTCGCCACCTCCTTCAATGGAACACTTATCTTGTACTTGACTTTCTTTTTGCGTGGGAACCATGTTAGACTTAGACCCTTAATGACAAAAATCGTCCAGTCGACCCCTTTCTTGTACTTGTCCAGTAAGGTGGTCAAATCTTCCTTCTTTGATAAGGTGGTTGATTTGATGACCGGTTGGGTGTCTTCCTTCTCAGGGTACATATCCCTTGAAGGGTCCAGCAAATTTGTCGTTTTCGGCTCTTGTGGTTGGTCTACCGGTGAAAGAAGTTTCTCATTGGTAGTGGGTGGCTCAGCCTCTTTTTCGTCAACCTCCAACACCTCCTCTACAACTTCCATGTCAACATTCTTAATTTCTACTTCTTCCTTGACAACCTTCTCCACTTCTACTTCTTCCTCCTCTTCCTGTAGCACCCGCTTCCTGGTATGTATTTTATTTTAGTTATCTTGCATTTTTGGCCTGGGACTCGGCGAGTTGAAGGCCCAACTCGCCGAGTAGAAGCGGGATGAGACGCGGGATTTAAGTGATGGACTCGACGAGTTGAGTCCCGGACTCGACGAGTAGACTCTGTCTGGACAAAACCCTAAACTGAGGGTTTGAACCCTATTTAAACAACCTTATACAGCCTCCATCGTCCCTTATGCTCCCAGAAACCCTCTATAGAAAACCCTAGCCGTTGTTGAAGCAATCTAAGTCATTTTGGTGGATCTTGGTGTTGGTGGTCTTAAGAAGGAAGGAGAAGAGCTTGAGGAAACAAGAGGAGACCAAAGGGGTTCGAGTTTGTGCTTCATTTTCAGTCCTTAGAAGGTATAAAGTTGCTAACTTGCTTGTTCATTTGCTAGATCCGATTTTGTGGAGATTTAGGGCTTTTATAAGCCATTTTAGGATGCCAACCATGAATGCAAGCATGGTTGGGGACAAGGTTTCGGATCTAGGTCCTTTGAGGGGTCACAAGGCAGAAAGTGGGTGCTTTTCCACCCAAGGAAGACTCCATGCAACCCAAGAGCTTGTTTTAGGACCTTTTAGACTCAAAGTCCCATGCATGCACGTAAAGTTTGTAACTTTACGTGCTAGGACGATTGTAGGAGCCTAGATCTATCTTTTGGTCATGAGTTGTACATCAGAAATCGAGGATTTAGGGTGTGGACGTGACCAACTCGGCGAGTCCATTCTTGGGACTCGACGAGTCCAAGGCTTTGAGTCCCATATCTGTTGAGGGTCAAAAGGACTCAGTTGGGTGTTAGTAGGGTTGTAGCAGGACAGAAAGAGTGACCCAACGCATTGGACTTCATTTTAGACCTCGAGTTCATGGGACTCGACGAGTGCTAGAACAGACTCGGCGAGTCCAAGGCAATCTCCCAACCCTTGAAGATGAACTCGACGAGTTGTTCATACAACTCGGCGAGTCGAGGACAGGACGAGTTCTTAGGATGAAGACGGGCTCGACGAGTGTTCATACCGCTCAGCGAGTCGGATGAAGGTTCATCTAAGGTTGTGTTAGAAGGAGAACTCGTCGAGTCATCGCTAAACTCGACGAGTAGGGACGTGGAAGAGGGCAGTTGAAGGGGTAGGGACTCGACGAGTTGACGGCCCAACTCGGCGAGTCGGGTCACTTTGACGTTGACTTTGACTTTGACTTTGACTTGGACTTGGTCTGGGGTAAAATAGTCATTTTACCCTAAAGGGTAGATACCAGATTCTGATTAAGTGTTTTGTGGGGAATATAGCCGGAGGATTTCCGGAGCAGCAGCAGTCAGAGATTCCCCCGCACAGATTATCAGCAACTACTCGTTTGAGGTGAGTTTCCTTCCAGTAGGAATGGGTCTAAGGCACCAAGGCCGGCCCATATAGACGATATGTCAGTATCGGAGTGTGGGCAGAGCCCGTATCTCATAGTTGAGTTTGATCATGATATATGCTTGTATGATAGATTTAGTTATACTTGTTGTCTGTGTGATACTTGTATGTTTGATTAGGTAGCTGAGCGTGGGCGGGGCCCGTACCTCAGTGATAGCGGAGTGGGGGCGGGGCCCGTATCTCCTGACCAGCGGAGTGTGGGCGGGGCCCGTATCTCCCAGCTAGCGGCGTGTGGGCGGGGCCCGTATCGCCATGAGTGTGGGCGGGGCCCGTATCTCCTAGCTGTTCCTTATATGTGTATGGTATGTGGTATTATGGGGGAACTCACTAAGCTTCGTGCTTACAGTTTTCAGTTTTGTTTCAGGTACCTCTTCAGCGAAGGGGAAGGAGCCGGCGCGGTAGCTGCACATTACACACACACCTCAGATTCCGCACTATGAGATTTCTCGGGATTGTACTCTGACATTATCACTATTTTATGATTTCGGTTTTCAAACATGATACATTGTTTTATGAGATGTTATGATTCGACAGTATTTTACTACGAATGTTTAATTAAAGTAATTTATAAAAATGAAATTTTTGGGCGTGAAAATTGGGCTGTTACAAGTTGGTATCAGAGCCCTGGTTTGAGGGATTCGGACGCACCTTCGGGAGTGTCTGGACTCAAATCGAGGGACTAAAAGATTTTTACAAAAGAAAATGTTCTTTTTCTAAAAGTTAAGATAAAGAGTTTTGAAAAAGAACAAAGTGTGTGATGTGCGCGACCGGCCGAGCTCAAGTAAGTATTCCCCAAAGTACCCATACAAGTTTAGGTTATGATTATCAGTTTCAGTTTCAGTAGAACTGCATGCTAGTTTAAGGCTAAGGATCTAGGAAGGATGCTTCATGTGCCTGTTATATGCGTACCAGCTTATTGAGAACTGCATGCTAGTACAGATTAGTCAGTATGATAGCCAAGGTAGTATATACTTGATTATGTGTACTCAATGCCCGAATGCTGCTTGCTTTGTGCTTTTAGGAGTTCTAGTTGTCTCTCACTAACTAGTAAACGAATATGTTAAGTTACATATTGCAAAGACTAAATAATTCCAGAAGGTTGGGTCTAGATCTGTTTCGCAGCTCTTGTTTGAGTCCAACCGTTGTAGGGTAGGATCTCTCATTCGAAGAATTATCTAGTCTGAGTAATATGTAATAGTATTCGCGAGCTAGTTAGGGGAAGAAAGCAGGGACTTCTTATGCAGCTGATGGCGGAAAGTGGGTTGGCGATTACCTAGGGCAAGCCTAGGACGAGATTAGCATGAGATCAGCAGTAGTAGTAGAAGGGACTTGGTGGAGTCGAGGCGGTTCTTGAGGAAAGTACTGATAGATGTGGAAGGTAGTATGGTCCCGTACTACTGAAAGCAGAGGATCCGTACTTGAATCGAGGAAGGCTGAGGCAAGACCAGGGAACTTGTGACGGGTGAGATCCCTCTAGATGTATCATTATCACTGACGGTTATCGTTATGTATTGCAGAATGGTGGTACTACGTTCGAGGCCAGCAGTTGGCAGTTCAAGAGAGGGATCGGGTTCGGGCTCAGGTTCCGAACCAGTGGATGAGAGGCTACGCGAGTTTATCGCGTCCGAGATCACTAGAGGCATCCTTGATGCGACCCCGGTCATCTTTGGGTCGATCAAGGAAGGGATAGTCGAGCTGATGGAGGATCGCCTCCGGGCATCCAGGAACGACATGGCGACCAGCCAGTCGGGATCACACACACTGTCCTTTAAGGACTTCAGGGGTAGTGGTGTGCCGGATTTCCATGGGGCAAAGGACCCCATTGTGGCCAGACGATGGATTGCATACATTGAGTCTGCACAGTCGACCAGCTTCTGCCCTGAGGGGTCGAAGGTGAGCTATGCAGCAGGATGTTTGAGAGACAGAGCCAGAGATTGGTGGGAGTCGGTCGGTGACTCCCTGGGAGCCTCAGCTATTGAGGCTATGACATGGCCGGACTTCGTGACTAGGTTCCGGGCTGAGTTCGCACCCGCTGTGGAGCTCCAGCGACTAGCCCGGGAGTTTCTCGATATGAGGCAGACGACTGAGTCCGTGGCGGAGATCACCGCCAAGTTTTGAGAGAGGGCTTTATTGGTGCCTCAGTATGCGGGAGATGAGGATATGAGGAGGACCCGCTACCACGATATGCTGCGAGCCGACATTCGTGAGCATGTCAGCTTCTCCGCTTGTCCCACCCTGGATTCTGTGATTGCCAGGGCGAGGGAGAGAGAGATTGACCTAGAGCACATTGTTAAGAGGAAAGCTGAGGAGGGATTGGTGACTGGGGCTTTGGGGAAGATGCCCAAGGGGCTAGATGGGAGGCCGAAAGGCCAGCCGGGACAGGGCCGCTGCAAGAAATGCGGCAGGTCTCATGAGGGAGCGTGCAAAATGGGATCGTCGGGCTGCTACAAGTACGGCAAGACGAGGCATATCAGCAGGGATTGTACCGCCCCTGCACCTACTATTCAGACATCTGAGTTGTTGTGTTTCCACTGCAACCAGAGGGGCCACAAGAAGGCCAGTTGCCCCCAGCTAACAGCAGCAGCAGCGCCAGTGAAGGCGCCAGCTCCAGCGACCATGCGGATTACAGATGGCCGGCAGGGCAAGGCAGAGGCTCCAGTGGTGAGGAGTCGGGCTTTCCAGTTGACGACAGAGGAGGCACGCGCTGCACCCGACGTGGTGACGGGTATGATTCTTTCCCTCTGATTTGTTTATATGATGTATATGATATTGATATGTGCTCTGTTTAGGATCGTTCCATGTGAACGGTATCCCAGTTCAGGTATTGTTTGATTCGGGTGCTACCCGATCGTTTGTTTCTCTTGCGCTCAGCAAGAGGTTTCCCGAGTCTTCAGGCATGTTGGATTGCCCTCTAGAGGTAGAGATTGCCGATGATCGATCGGTGCGAGCATCAGCGGTATTCCGATATTGTGTGCTGAGATTATTCGAGGAGCGCTACCTGGTAGACCTAGTTCCCATACCTTTACGGGGGAACAAGGTTATTATCGGCATGGATTAGCTAAGCCCCAATGGGGTGGTGATCGACTGTGCGCAGCAGTTGGTGCGGATCAGGACCCCAAGTGGGGGAGAACTGGTGATTCTGAGCGAGAGGCCACAACGAGGACCAGCTTTTTGTTCGGCAGCAAGGGCTAGGCGTTACCTTCAGCAGGGTTGCGCAGGATATGTCGCCTATCTCATGGATACCCGGGTGGAGGGTAGGGCGACGGTGAGTGACGTCCCGGTGGTGCGAGACTACGCAGATGTGTTCCCGGAGGAGCTTCCTGGGATTCCCCCGGAGCGTCAGTTGGAGTTCAGGATCGATTTGGTTCCTGGTGCGGCCCCGATTGCCAAGGCGTCGTACCGGTTGGCTCCTCCCGAGATGCAGGAGTTGTCTACGCAGCTGCAGGAGCTGCTAGACAAGGTATTTATCAGGCCGAGTAGTTCGCCTTGGGGAGCCCCGATCCTGTTTGTCAAGAAGAAGGATGGGTCGCACCGTTTGTGCATAGACTACCGGGAGCTGAATAAGGTAACGGTGAAGAACCGTTACCCACTCCCGAGGATTGACGACCTCTTTGACCAGCTGCAGGGAGCATCTTGGTTTTCCAAGATTGATTTGCGCTCAGGTTACCATCAGATGAGGGTCAGAGAGGAGGATGTGCAGAAGACAGCGTTTCAGACTCGCTATGGTCATTACGAGTTCGTGGTGATGCCCTTCGAGCTTACCAATGCTCCTGCCGCGTTCATGGATCTCATGAACCGCGTATGTAGACCGATGTTGGATCGGTCAGTGATAGTATTTATCGACGACATCTTGGTCTATTCTAAGACGCAGGAGCAGCATGAGGAGCATCTGCGAGAGGTTTTGGATACTCTGAGGAGGGAGAGCTTGTACACCAAGTTCTCCAAGTGTGAGTACCGGTTGCGCGAGGTGCAGTTTCTTGGGTACCTTGTCAATCAGAACGGGATTCTGGTCGACCCGGCCAAGGTAGAGGCCGTAATGAGATGGGAGGTTCCGAAATCTCCATCTGAGATTCGGAGTTTCCTAGGATTAGCCGGCTACTATCGGAGATTCATCCAGGATTTCTCCAAGATAGTCGTGCCCTTGACTCGGCTTACGAAGAAGGCCGTAGTCTTCCGTTAGGGACCTGAGCAGCAGGCCGCATTCGAGACCCTGAGGCAGAGATTGTGTGAGGCGCCGATCTTGGCCCTGCCAGAGGGCGTAGAGGATTTTGTGGTATACTGCGACACATCTATTTCGGGTTTAGGCGCGGTTTTGATGCAGAGAGGGCACGTTATTGCCTACGCTTCGAGGCAGCTGAAGCCTCACGAGGTGAATTACCCGACGCATGATTTGGAGCTGGGGGATGTTGTATTCGCCCTCAAGATTTGGCGTCATTACCTCTATGGGGTTCGTTGTACCATTTACACGGACCACAAGAGCCTGAGGTATCTCATGGATCAGCCAAATCTGAACATGAGGCAGCGTCGGTGCTTAGACGTGGTGAAGGATTATGATTGCGAAATCCTCTACCACCCGGGGAAGGCCAACATGGTGGCCGATGCGCGTAGCCGAAAGGCGGCACCGATCAGAGATATCTGCATGCGGATGACAGTAGTGACCCCGTTATTAGAGCAGATCCGAGAGGCCCAGCAGGAGGCTATGAAGGAGGAACATCGGAAGAGTGAGCGTATAGTGGGTCAGGTTTCCTCCTTCGACTATGACAGCAGGGGATTATTGACATTACATCGTAGGGTGTGGGTTCCATACCTCGGAGGCGTGCGCCGGGTTTTGATGGAGGAGGCGCACAAATCCCAATTCTCCATTCATCCCGAGGCGACGAAGATGTATAGGGATCTTCGTCTTGATTATTGGTGGCCCTGCATGAAGCGGGATGTAGCATGGTATGTGGAGCGGTGCTTGACCTGCAGGAAGGTCAAGGCCGAGCACCAGAGGCCACATGGCAAGATGCAACCATTGGATATTCCCCTGTGGAAGTGGGAAGATATTACTATGGATTTCATCACCAAGCTTCCCAGGACCGTGCAGGGAGTGGATTCCATATGGGTCATCGTGGATCGGTTGACCAAGAGTGCCCATTTTATACCGATCCAGGAGAGCATATCGGCCGAGAAGCTGGCTGATATTTATATTCGAGAGGTGGTGGCTCGTCACGGGGTGCCGGTCTCCGTGATTTCTGACAGCGATGTTCGGTTCACTTCCAGGTTTTGGAAGAAATTCCACGATGAGTTGGGTACTCGTCTGCATTTCAGCACCGCCTTTCACCCGCAGACGGATGGCCAGAGCGAGCGGACCATCCAGACTCTGGAAGATATGTTGCGGGCATGTGTGTTAGATTTTGGTGGTAGTTGGGATACTTACCTTCCGTTGGCTGATTTCTCCTACAACAACAGCTACCACGCGAGTATTGACCGTCCTCCCTTTGAGATGTTATACGGGAGGAAGTGCAGGACCCCGATATGCTGGGGCGAGGTTGGCCAGAGGGTCATGGGGAGCACCGAGGTGGTGCTCAAGACGACAGAAAGAATTCAGCAGGTCAGGAGCAGACTTCAGGCTGCACAGAGTCGGCAGAAAAGTTATGCCAATAAGCGTCGTTCAGACCTGGAGTTCCAGGTCGGGGATATGGTTCTCCTGAAGGTGTCGCCATGGAAGGGCGGCATCCGATTCAGGAAACGGGGCAAGTTGGGTCCCAGGTATATTGGACCCTTCAAGGTTATAGCCCGGGTGGGCAAGGTGGTAGGTTGGATCTGGCAGCCGAACTCAGTCAGATTCATAGCACTTTTCACGTCTCCCAGTTACGAAAATGTTTGTCGGACGACTCAGCAGTGGTACCATTAGAGGATATTCAGGTTGATGACAGTCTGAATTACATTGAGCGGCCTGTAGCGATTCTCGACCGGAAGTCGAAGGATCTGAGGAACAAGAGGGTAGAGCTCGTGAAGGTGCAATGGCAGCACCGGAAGGGCTCGGAATGGACCTGGGAGCTATAGATGAGATGATGGAGCATTAGCCGGAGCTATTCCAGGATCGAGCAGCAGACTTCGAGGACGAAGTCTAAAATAAGTGGGGGAGATTTGTAGCACCTGCTTCCTGGTATGTATTTTATTTTAGTAATCTTGCATTTTTGGCCTGGGACTCGGCGAGTTGAAGGCCCAACTCGCCGAGTAGAAGCGGGATGAGACGCGGGATTTGAGTGATGGACTCGACGAGTCGAGTCCCGGACTCGACGAGTAGACTCTGTCTGGACAAAACCCTAAACTGAGGGTTTGCACCCTATTTAAACAACCTTATACAGCCTCCATCGTCCCTTATGCTCCCAGAAACCCTCTATAGAAAACCCTAGCCGTTGTTGAAGCAATCTAAGTTATTTTGGTGGATCTTGGTGTTGGTGGTCTTAAGAAGGAAGGAGAAGAGCTTGAGGAAACAAGAGGAGACCAGAGGGGTTCGAATTTGTGCTTCATTTTCAGTCCTCAGAAGGTATAAAGTTGCTAACTTGCTTGTTCATTTGCTAGATCCCATTTTGTGGAGATTTAGGGCTTGCATAAGCCATTTTAGGTAGCCAGCCATGAATGCAAGCATGGTTGGGGACAAGGCTTCGGATCGAGGTCCTTTGAGGGGTCACAAGGAAGAAAGTGGGTGCTTTTCCACCCAAGGAAGACTCCATGCAACCCAAGAGCTTGTTTTGGACCTTTTGGATTCAAAGTCCCATGCATGCACGTAAAGTTTGTAACTTTACGTGCTAGGACGATTGTAGGAGCCTAGATCTATCTTTTGGTCATGAGTTGTATCCTAAGGATTCTTACTTGGGTTGCATACAGATTTGGTGCTTTCAGTAGTATGGACCTAATACTACCTTCCACACCAATCTGTAGTCATCCCAAGTTCTCCTCCTAGGATCCTAATTCACAGTACTCTATCCCTCACGGATATCAACTACTCTCTCGGCAGATTCCTTTATGCTTATCTAGGTATCTCTCCTAGATGACTCAACTCTCTCTAAATGATTCCTGCTATGACTCTCCGACTCAGTTCACACAGAGCAAATAACAGATAAGATCACTCAGTAGCATACCCTAGGCTAAGGCATCATGAATCAGGCAACTCTAGCCCTAAATATGAAATACCTAGCCTATCCTCTAGCATGCATCCCTAACATCTGATAAATATCTCATAACATAAATTAATAAGGGTATTTTGGGAAATCACCGTTCGGGCTCTGGTTGATTATACACACTAATCCAACTCGTTTTTCTCTTAAAAACTCTTTCTCATTTTAGAAAAATCATTCATTTTGAAATTTTTTCTCAAATCCTCAGTTTGAGTTCAGACACACCCGAAGGTATATCCGAATCCCTCAAACCAAGGCTCCGATTCCAACTTGAAACACCGTAAAATTTCCAAACAAAATTTTCATTTTAAATCACATCAATTTCATTAACACAACCATAAAAATCCCAACTATCGAGTTATCAAAAACACATGTTCATTAATTGTTTAAACACAATCCAGGATCCACAAAATGTAAACTCCATCTCAAGTGTGTGTATAATCAAGTCGACGACTTCCCGCGATCCTGAGAAGTACCTGAAAAACATATCACATAACACGGTAAACACGAAGCTTAGTGAGCTCCCCAAAATACCACACACATATCTCATTAGCCTCTCATGGCTATACTCAGATAAGACCCTCCGGTCAATGTGTCTCATTGGGACCCTCCGGTCCCACAACTCGGGTGGACCCTCCGGTCCTAACTCAGCAAGCTCAAAATAATACACAACATAAATCACATAGACATAATGCAGGATATCACAATACTCATTATAAGCACATAAGACCCTCCGGTCACACAAAGGTTACCACACTAGGTAAGTATAGTGAGAAGACTCACCTCGCAAGAAATCGGATAACCTCGAACTCAAATCACCGGTCTATCCTCCGCTTAACTCATACGATAATTATCTCTAATTAATAACGACTCTCAAAGAAACTAGACTAAACCCTACTACAAACTCACAGAAGGATAAACGATCATTTTACCCTTCCATGGCCTTAATAGTCCACAAATTGACGAAACCCTAAAAGTCAACTAAAAGTCAACGGCAGCGTGTACGCCGCACGTACAAGCCCTCTACGCTGGGCGTACTCCTTCGCCATGCATGCATCGGGGATTCTCGACCCTACGCTGCGCGTATTGGGATTACGCTCAGTGTACATCCCAGTTTTGTTCTTTCTACTCATTTGGTCTTAATCCGTTAAGACCTTAGCTCAAATCTCAGATCTGGACTCCCTAAAGTCTCATACTCCATAAAGTATGTGACTTTAAGCCTTTGCATAGCTAAAAAAGTGAAAAACACCAAAACTCTCACTCTCTATTCTCAAAAATGATCATATCTCATGCATGGGGTGGTTTTTGACGTCCAAGACTCCATTTTTATGAAACCACTCCATTAAAAAACTCAAAGGGACAGATATTAGGCTCTGTAGTTCCAAAAGCTCACAAAGCTTCAAGCTTTAGGACTTAAAACCCTAAAATGGACCACATAAAGCACAAATCAAAAACGACGAGAAAGCTTTGAGCTTTATACCTCTAATTGAAGCTCCAACCACAGATAAGCTCAGATCCAAAGCCTGGACTCCTACTCCTTCCTCTTCAAAGCTCCTTCTTCACTCCAAAGAAACCACAATAACACTTAATAGCTCACAAATGGACACACAAGTTCAAGGGACGAGAAATTAGGGTTTGAGAGGGTTGAGGTCTGGGAATGGTGGCCAGAAATGAGGCCATCATGTTCTTTATATAGGGACACACCCTTAATTAGGGTTTTCACTCTGGGCCTAGTACGCCCAGCGTATCCTCTGGTATGCCAGCGTACTAGCTGGCTTCCGCGTAAAAAACACGCATATGAGTACGCTTAACGTACACACGCGTACGCCCCACGTACTCACTTACCACCTTTTCTCTAATAAGGGCCAAACTTGACAATTACCAAAAGAACAAGGGTTGATGAGGTATACCTGATTTAGGGATGTTACACGAGGAGAAAGAGCGATTCGGTTGAGTAGACATGATTTTCTGAGGGATTTTGAACACCACGGCCCCACGGTGGGCGCCAAATTATTTTGGTCAAAAAATAATTTAACTAAAACGGAGCAAAGTGTGTGAGAGGCTGTGATGTTCAATATAGAGCAAATAAGTAATATACATCAAAGCAACACGAATCGTTTACAAGGAAAGACCTTGATCCTTGTTAGGATCTCTGACAAAAAACCTTGGGAGGTGATAACGATCACCTGCCTTGATGTTATATTTTGATTGAAATGAAAATTACAGAGAGAGAGAGTGAAATGAATGTCAGTCCAAGTGATAGTGTTCTGCCAAAAAATCATGTGTAGTGTGTTGATTACAAGTGTTTTATATAGTCAAACCCTAACAATTAGAACTCCGAGAATTTCGGGATCCTCCGAGATTACTTATAGTTGTTTGCTTGACTTGGTCCTCCGGGTCTTTTTGCATAGACTATCTGTTGTATGTATAACTTTGACTAGTTATTTCTGCACATGTGAGAAAGACAAAAGAATATATGCCTGTTATGAATAATAAAAATATTAGTCAGGATCCTGGAGTATATTCGGGATCCTAAGGTTTGAGGATCCTAAGCCTTTGAGGATCCTTGGATTTCAGGATCTCAATGTAGTTCAGAGATCCTAGCCCTAACAGTTGAAACTCGATGCTAAGATACTCTCCGCCTCTATCAGATCGAAGCATCTTTATCTTCCTGCCTTATTGATTCTCTACTTCATTTTTAAACTCTCTGAACTTTCAAAGGTTTTTGATTAATGTTTGATTAAGTAGACATAACCATATCTGTTATAATCATCTATAAATGTCACATAATATTGATTAGCATCCCTTGTGGTGGATCTGAAAGGTCTACACACATCTGTGTGTATGAGATCCAACAAACCATCACCTCTTTCACAAGACTTAGTGAAAGGTGATTTTGTCATCTTGCCCAAAATAAAAGATTCGCATTCATCATTTAGCATTAAGTCAAATGATTCCAACACTCCATCCTTTTGGAGTTGATAGTGCGTTTCTTGTTAATGTGCCCAAGACGAAAATGCCGCAAGTATGCCTTATCTAAACCATTAGACGAATCAATATGGAATACACTATTGCCTAAGCAATCAACACAAGGTAAAGTGTCGCACCCCAAAACCGGAACGGCGGAATCGTTCGGGGGTGGAGGACGTCATGTTTAGTATCACGAGATATGTATATGGTAAGCAAGTACTGAACAACCATTTCATTTCAAAAGAAAGTGTTTACAATGTGTGTGTTCACAAAACATAGAATTCATACACAAATAACAAAACAAGACTTGAAGCTATAATGCTTCATCTTCTGAATCCCCAGCACGAGCACCTGTCTAATAGTCTCCTGAGAATACAAGTTATTTGAAAGAGTCGATCAGCAATTAAGCTGGTGAGTTCATAAGAGTTTAGTGATGTAAGTGACTTGTAAGGTGTTGTTGAAAATGTAGTTGTAAAATGTTGTAAGTTGTAAGTTCTGTTTTCAAAAATGTTCGCCTGTTCCTCTAGAAAATCATACATTTCCTACTTTGATGGAAGTTTAAGTAAAATGACACTACAATCCATTCTATGGGTACTAAGGGGGTACAATTTATATAAGACTCAGAGTAAACAAACAATCGATTGTGCGCATCTGCCTCAAGCTCACAACCAAGCGAGAAACAGAAATTAAGGCGGATAGCACACATCCCATTGTTTGTTAGATCGTCGTCATATATAACCCTGGTGTATTCACTTGTTACTCATGGAGTTAGTTGTGATGGTTCCTTTGTATCTAATGAAAAGTTCTTTAAGAAAACCCTTATTTATTATAATAAAAAGGTGACCACAGTGACTACTTTTATAATAGCTTAGTTTATACTTATATACATAATCTAATATCGGATAGAAAGTTAATTGAGTGAATCTGCCCTAAGCCCACAACCAAACAAGGAACAGGAAGTAAGGCGGAAAGCACACATCCAACTACCTACTGGGTATTAGTTTTATATATAAACATGATGTATAAACTAAGGTATTATAGAGTTACTCACCTAAGGTCTTTTAAATTGTATTGGTTTAATAAAATGGATTAAACCCTTTACCGGGAAGTTTCTAGTTTTTTTTACACCAAAACTACTGAAAGTATGTTTTGTAATAGAAAAACTGTGCTTTGACTCTGTGTTCTATAACCTGACCCATACGTTGTACCCTTATGATGACTTGATGTATACTAAGCATACATATATATAGAATCGGGTAGAAAATAGATTGGGTGAATTCGTTCCAAGCCCACAACCAAACAAGGAACAGGAAATGAAGCGGAGAGCACACATCCTATTACCTGTCGGACCCTATTGGTATATATATATCCTGTTATGTATACATCAAGGAATCATAAGGCTAGCATCATGGTCCTATCTTTTACTCGTATCCTTCTACCAAGGCATCTTCTGTTATGTGCTAGACTCGACTGTTCCGTTTGTCGTTTGTAAGAATGTATATTTTCCCTAGTTTATAACTATCTTGACTCGAAAATAGTTTGGGTTGGACTTTCAAGTGGTACCGTCACTTTATGAAAGAAATGCAAGTGTAACTACACAGTTGTTGTTTATAATGACATGCGGATGTACTAATAACCTAAAAACATATTTGTTTTATTACGGTTATAATGTGAAGGCTAGAACCCTTACTATACGCTCTCCTTGTCAGGAGATTAGGGGAACTAAACACGACCTGTGCAAATTCTTGCAAGCCATGTAATTCACATCAAAGTATATGATCATGTACACCTAATATAACTATCACCTTTTGTTTAAAATAATGAGTTAGTGATTCATTGGTATAATTAGATCCTGTATGTGTGTTCTCATGCTATAGCAACCTAACTTGTTTGTTTTGTACTGTATCTTGTACGTTCTCTCTGTATGGTATTGTTCTGTATGGTATTGTTTGATTCTCTTCACTATATGTTCTGTATGGTATTGTTTGATTCATGTAAGAACTGACTCTTTGTCTGCTTCATTGTACTAGAAGTAATGAATAGTATTCTCCTAAACTATACCTATTATAGTTTACTAATGTTCTACTTGGACTGTTACTGAAAAGACTCGTTTATCTATCAAGTTATGCTTGTACTTTAAAAACAGAGTTTTGTATAACTAAAAGTAACATAACTTTAAAAGAGTTTTTGGAATTGTTTTGACAACTTATAAATAAGATAAGTAACATTTTGAAAGATGTTTAACAAATATTTACACAATTATCATTGTGTTCAACTTGTATCCCCACCCCTTAAACAGTTAAAACAGTTAAAAGATTCATTACGGGGTATGAACTCACCTGATGTGGGTGATTCAAACGGGTATGCGTGTAAGGATGAGAAGTTCCACGAATGAAGTCCCGAGACACAATAAGTCCTAAATGACATATAAGGACACATACTGACATGAATATAGTGTTCATAGACAACTATATGAAAGGAAACACCTTCCGGGACTTAGGAAACACCTTGATCAAGTGTTATAAGTACTAAGGATTGCATCTAAGGGTTGTAGGGCCTTGAATTTGAGTTTAGGGTCCAAGGGTAAAATCTTTTGGAGTTTACGATTTTGGGACCAACTCCCTTGGAGTTTACGGTCGTAAACTCATGAGTTTACGGCCGTAAACTCATGGTAACTCCACCATTTTGTGTTTTGAAGTCCTAAAAGTCATAATGAAGCATTCCTTCTTCAAGTCTAAGCCTTAGGAAGTGATTGTGGCATCATTTCACCCCTTTAGGGAGTTTACGGCCCATGGACCATTTCTCCATGTGTTTACGGCCATAAACTCTAATGGTTCATGGTCTTTTTGATGTTTAAGGACCTAAGCACTTCAAGGATGGGTTCTGGGTCACTTGCCTTGCATCCTATAGGTTTTATGGCCCTAATGGCCACCAAAATGGGGTTTACGGTCTTGGGAGTTTACGGTCGTAAACTCCCTTTGATCTTGTGTTCTTTGTGTTTTCTAGATGATAAAGAAGTGTAACAAGCCTTATAATACACTAGGGTAAGAGTACTTACAATAAAGGAGCTTGAAAGGGTGTTGAAAGTCCAAGAACACTAATGTGTGTTCTTGGTGTTCTTGGTGAAACTAAGAACACTTGAAGATCTACACAAATGGAATGATTTCACGGATGAAATCATGTAAGATCACTAGATTAAGCAAGAGATCAACTAAACAAGGAAGAAAACACTTACTTTCTTGAAGATTTGGAAGAAACTTTGGATGATACTTGAGAGAGAAATGGTTTTAGACTTGAAAGTGTGAAAAAAAACTTAAAATTAACTAGGTGCCACTTATATAGTCATTAGGGTTTACGACCCTAATACCATTTGGGTAGTAACTCCAAACTCTTGAAGTTTTTGGGACCTTATTGTTGCACAATAAACCCTATGGCATCCTCTCTCCAGTTATCTCTTGAAGTACTAACTTTTAAAACACTCAAACTGATTCTAAACAGCTTGAAAGTTAGCAGAAATAGTTCTGACTTCTATTGAGGTGAATGGTTGTACAGAATAGAAATTTCGGGTTGTCACATCATCCCCCCGTTAGAAAGAATTTCGTCCAGAAATTAGCTTTCTTAACATTACTATTGGGGTTGCGCTCTTTAGATTGGCAGAATACCCACTCGTAGACTTGGCAACTTTGCCCTTCTGTTCATGATAGGATTCGTACTTGGTCCATCTATCATTACCTCGTGTATACAAGTTGTATATAATTAGGGTTAGTAAGACGGTCGGATGTGCGACTCTGCCCCAGGTCCACAACCAAACAAGGAACAGGAGATAGGGCGGAAACACACATACTAATTATGCGTAATCATAATCATATACCACCCTCGCGTATACACTAAACAATGATAGGTGGGCTGGATTCGTCCTTAGCCTCTGTGCTCGAACTTGGTCTGCTGGACGAGTGGTATTTCGTGACGGTCTACGAACGTCTGACGATAAGGCTTCGGAGGACAAAGTACTCTTTGCATGAGTACTTCGGGGTTTAGAATACGAAAGATAAAGTCGAGGTTTAGGTCGGACTTTCGATACGAATGACGAAAGTTTTCGAGAACTTGCCGATCGAGGCGATAGAAACATCTGAACTCAGTATGGTGAGGACCACACCAACTCATGACGAATGAAAACAACGGACTCTTTACTGAACTAAGTTTTGGTCAAATGAAAGAAACGTCTGATATACGACGATGTATCCCTTGTATGCTCGATACTGTACTCCTAGTATGTTCGACAATGTACTCTTGTAAATGTTCCCGTGTTTCCTGTTTTCTCTTTGATGTTAACATTCCTACGTATCGTACCGCTATGTGTGCATACATACCAACGAAAGTGCTCTAATAACTGGTGGGGATACTTTATATCATAATCCTCCTTGGTACCACTACCATCACCTGCCATATACAAGTTATGAATATTTAAGATGAACCGGACAGTCGACTGAGTAACTCTGCCTCAAATCCACAACCAATTAAGGAATGGGGACCTAAGCGGAGTCACTCACTCTAAGTCTGCAACATCTTAGTTGCGCACAACTCTGATGTACATGGTAAGCCATAATAGCTTCTCTAAGGGATCTTTTAGTTCTCTTGAATACTGTGACCTACTTCAACATGTGAGTTGTTATAGTTACTTTTAAGTGTTGTCCCCAAATTTTAATCTTATCTAAATATAAATTAATTTTAAAAGTAATTACTATTTCGAATACGTACCACTACTCGCCGACGACTCCGGGGTAGATTCTCCTGCGGTGATCATCAGAATGCGTCCATCCGCGCCTGAGTTCCTTTGTATCGGCAGTCCCTATGAAAATGTCCAGCCTCACCATAGCCATAGCAGGCTTGGTTTTCTTCAGCTCTGAGGAATTGGGAGATCGGTTGAGCCAGTGCTTTGCAGAAATAGACTGTGTGTCCCTTTCTGTGGCAGTTCAGACACTGCATTTCCCGGCATACTCCGGTGTGGTGAAAGTTGCACTTTCCACACTTCGGAAGGTTTCCAGCATATCGACTGGCAGGTGCTGAAGCAGTAGGCGTCGTAGCGGCGTACATAGTACTCTCTCGTTGCTCTTGCGGGGTGTCTTGTGTTGTTCGCTTCTTCTTCCTCTTGTTCCCCGAATTCTGATTATAGTCTTATTCCCTTGATAGGTCGGGAATAGGGACTTTTACGCCATGGCGGACTCCATGGTCGATGAGTCGCTGAACCAGGCGTTTAGTGCTATCGAACGTGGCTGGGTTAGAAGACAACACATTTCCTTGGGTCGGAGCAGTCAGACCCCAAATGTATCTTTCTATCTTCTTGCTCTCCTAGGTAATCATCCCGGGGCATAGAGCTGCTAGTTCGCTGAACCGGTCAGTGTAGGTCACTATGTCTGAGCTGACCATAGTGAGATCCCACAGCTCTTGTCCAGTTTTTGAATCTCGCCTAACGGGCAGTATTCCTCCCACATTAACTCTTTTAGGTTTTCCCAACATATTGAGTTAGCCACTGATAGGGTCAGTGACTTAACATGGCTGTTCCACCATGTTAGGGCCATGCCAGAGAAGGTGCAGGAAGCAAACTTCACTTTGCTTCCTTCTGGGCATAAACAGATTTTGAAGATCGACTCTGTTTTCTCAAACCATTGCATGAGGGAAATGACTCCTTCAGTCCCATTAAAGGACAATGGCTGGCAATTGGTGAAGTCCTTGTAGGAGAACTCTCTCAAGCGCACGAGGACCTCACCTCGAGTAGAATCAGTAGGCGTTTCACCTCCGCTGGTACTGATGGGGTGATATTGAGCCATGGCTGTTGCCACAGCCGCAGCCACTGCAACGTTTATAGCTGCCATATCGACTTGCGAAGGAGGTGGCGTTAGAGTTATCGGAGTAGTGCGTCTGTTAGATCTGCGAGGAGGCATCTTTGCTAAAAGAATACAAAGATGAGACGGAATAAGTCTAAAGCAATGGACACAAGCCGAAAGCTCAAAAGACAAGGTTATCCTAGTTCTGGATGTATCAGGTCCTGACTTCCACAGGGTTCTAGAAACAATTCATAAAAGAGTCTATACCTAATAAACTCTATGAATTTGAAATAACTATCCTCGAATGAATATCTGTTTCCTGAATAACTGTTACCAGCTGCATGTAAGAAAATAATCTTAACAAATAATGTGAGCAGTGTTTCCACTCGCTCATTAAATTAACCAGATTATTATTTATTAGTGTGACGTGTAAGACGTTTTGGTTACTTCGGCTGATCCCTCTTTAAAAACTTCTCATGAACTTGTTCTTGCTCCTCCTGGACTCTTCTGTTGTCTATTATGAGGAAGTGGTTACATCTATCTGGGCTTGTCATGCGAGAATGAAAGCGACTAAAGAATCTATGAGCCTTTAAGGTAACTTTATGGGGTGATCCTTACGGAGTCATCCTATAATTGTACAAGGTACACAAGTTTGTATATAATTGAAGATTAAATAGACCTTCGAATAAGTGATTCTACTCCAACACTACACCCTTAAGAGGAATGGATAGCGAAGCGTAGGCCACAGATTCTAAGTCTATAAGATCTTAATTATATATAAAACTTTAGGAATATGCCTTGCAAGATTATAGACTTATCCGTAAGGGTCTTTTTAGGTTATCACTTAAGTTATTTATATGGACTAAAATACTCCTATAGTATTCTAACTCTGGATGTACTTGTTCTGGTGTTCAGGTAAGTTTTAACACTGTTGTAACACCACATCATTTCCAAACACATGTCGGTCACATCTCGAATGAATATAGTTGATCAGGCTATATTGATCCTAGCTATGATTAAATAACTGTTCAGGTTGACGACAGTGCCCAACCTTTAAATACTTTTACTTCTGTTCTCCTCGTGACACTAGTTCTATTATGTACATGTATAAGCAAGTAGGTATATTTTTTTATAACTTGTAGTCATATTCTAAAAATATATCATTATCCAGAGCACTTAAGCCCCATTGTATTTACAGTTGTATATCTTTTATCGGTTGATATACTTAGTTCACAATAAACAATGCTCTGATACCAATCTGTCGCACCCTAAAACCGGAACGACGGAATCGTTCGGGGGTGGAGGACGTCATGTTTAGTATCACGAGATATGTATATGGTAAGCAAGTAATGAACAACCATTTCATTTCAAAAGAAAGTGTTTACAATGTGTGTGTTCACAAAACATAGAATTCATACACAAATAACAAAACAAGACTTGAAGCTATAATGCTTCATCTTCTGAATCCCCAGCACGAGCACCTGTCTAATAGTCTCCTGAGAATACAAGTTATTTGAAAGAGTCGATCAGCAATTAAGCTGGTGAGTTCATAAGAGTTTAGTGATGTAAGTGAGTTGTAAGGTGTTGTTGAAAATGTAGTTGTAAAATGTTGTAAGTTATAAGTTCTGTTTTGAAAAGTTCGCCTGTTCCTCTAGAAAATCATATATTTCCTACTTTGATGGAAGTTTAAGTAAAATGACACTACAACCCATTCTATGGGTACTAAGGGGGTACAATTTATATAAGACTCAGAGTAAACAAACAATCGATTGTGCGCATCTGCCTCAAGCTCACAACCAAGCGAGAAACAGAAATTAAGGCGGATAGCACACATCCCATTGTTTGTTAGATCGTCGTCATATATAACCCTGGTGTATTCACTTGTTACTCATGGAGTTAGTTGTGATGGTTCCTTTGTATCTAATGAAAAGTTCTTTAAGAAAACCCTTATTTATTATAATAAAAAGGTGACCACAGTGACTACTTTTATAATAGCTTAGTTTATACTTATATACATAATCTAATATCGGATAGAAAGTTAATTGAGTGAATCTGCCCTAAGCCCACAACCAAACAAGGAACAGGAAGTAAGGCGGAAAGCACACATCCAACTACCTACTGGGTATTAGTTTTATATATAAACATGATGTATAAACTAAGGTATTATAGAGTTACTCACCTAAGGTCTTTTAAATTGTATTGGTTTAATAAAATGGATTAAACCCTTTACCGGGAAGTTTCTACTTTTTTTTACACCAAAAGTACTGAAAGTATGTTTTGTACTATAAAAACTGTGCTTTGACTATGTGTTCTATAACCTGACCCATACCTGGTACCCTTATGATGACTTGACGTATACTAAGCATACATATATATAGAATCGGGTAGAAAATAGATTGGGTGAATTCGTTCCAAGCCCACAACCAAACAAGGAACACGAAATGAAGCGGAGAGCACACATCCTATTACCTGTCGGACCCTATTGGTATATATATATCCTGTTATGTATACATCAAGGAATCATAAGGCTAGCATCATGGTCCTATCTTTTACTCGTATCCTTCTACCAAGGCATCTTCTGTTATGTGCTAGACTCGACTGTTCCGTTTGTCGTTTGTAAGAATGTATATTTTCCCTAGTTTATAACTATCTTGACTCGAAAATAGTTTGGGTTGGACTTTCAAGTGGTACCGTCACTTTATGAAAGAAATGCAAGTGTAACTACACAGTTGTTGTTTATAATGACATGCGGATGTACTAATAACCTAAAAACATATTTGTTTTATTACGGTTATAATGTGAAGGCTAGAACCCTTACTATACGCTCTCCTTGTCAGGAGATTAGGGGAACTAAACACGACCTCTGAAAATTCTTGCAAGCCATGTAATTCACATAAAAGTATATGATCATGTATACCCAATATAACTATCACCTTTTAATTAAAACAATGAGTTAGTGATTCATTGGTATAATTAGATCCTCTATGTGTGTTCTCATGCTATAGCAACCTAACTTGTTTGTTTTGTACTGTATCTTGTACGTTCTCTCTGTATGGTATTGTTCTGTATGGTATTGTTTGATTCTCTTCACTATATGTTCTGTATGGTATTGTTTGATTCATGTAAGAACTGACTCTTTGTCTGCTTCATTGTACTAGAAGTAATGAATAGTATTCTCCTAAACTATACCTATTATAGTTTACTAATGTTCTACTTGGACTGTTACTGAAAAGACTCGTTTATCTATCAAGTTATGCTTGTACTTTAAAAACAGAGTTTTGTATAACTAAAAGTAACATAACTTTAAAAGAGTTTTTGGAATTGTTTTGACAACTTATAAATAACATAAGTAACATTTTGAAAGATGTTTAACAAATATTTACACAATTATCATTGTGTTCAACTTGTATCCCCCCCCTTAAACAATTAAAACAGTTAAAAGATTCATTACGGGGTATGAACTCACCTGATGTGGGTGATTCAAACGGGTATGCGTGTAAGGATGAGAAGTTCCACGAATGAAGTCCCGAGACACAATAAGTCCTAAATGACATATAAGGACACATACTGAAATGAATATAGTGTTCATAGACAACTATATGAAAGGAAACACCTTCCGGGACTTAGGGAACACCTTGATCAAGTGTTATAAGTACTAAGGATTGTATCTAAGGGTTGTAGGGCCTTGAATTTGAGTTTAGGGTCCAAGGGTAAAATCTTTTGGAGTTTACGGTTTTGGGACCAACTCCCTTGGAGTTTACGGTCGTAAACTCATGAGTTTACGGCCGTAAACTCATGGTAACTCCACCATTTTGTGTTTTGAAGTCCTAAAAGTCATAATGAAGCATTCCTTCTTCAAGTCTAAGCCTTAGGAAGTGATTGGGGCATCATTTCACCCCTTTAGGGAGTTTACGGCCCATGGACCATTTCTCCATGTGTTTACGGCCGTAAACTCTAATGGTTCATGGTATTTTTGATGTTTAAGGTCCTAAGCACTTCAAGGATGGGTTCTGGGTCACTTGCCTTGCATCCTATAGGTTTTATGGCCCTAATGGCCACCAAAATGGGGTTTACGGTCTTGGGAGTTTACGGCCGTAAACTCCCTTTGATCTTGTGTTCTTTGTGTTTTCTAGATGATATAGAAGTGTAACAAGCCTTATAATACACTAGGGTAAGAGTACTTACAATAAAGGAGCTTGAAAGGGTGTTAAAAGTCCAAGAACACTAGTGTGTGTTCTTGGTGTTCTTGGTGAAACTAAGAACACTTGAAGATCTACACAAATGGAATGATTTCACGGATGAAATCATGTAAGATCACTAGATTAAGCAAGAGATCAACTAAACAAGGAAGAAAACACTTACTTTCTTGAAGATTTGGAAGAAACTTTGGATGATACTTGAGAGAGAAATGGTTTTAGACTTGAAAGTGTGAAAAAAAAACTAAAAATTAACTAAGTGCCACTTATATAGTCATTAGGGTTTACGGCCCTAATACCATTTGGGTCGTAACTCCAAACTCTTGAAGTTTTTGGGACCTTATTGTTGCACAATAAACCCTATGGCATCCTCTCTCCAGTTATCTCTTGAAGTACTAACTTTTAAAACACTCAAATTGATTCTAAACAGCTTGAAAGTTAGCAGAAATAGTTCTGACTTCTATTGAGGTGAATGGTTGTACAGAATAGAAATTTCGGGTTGTCACATAAAGCTTCAAACATAAAAATACAATTTTTATAAATCAAAATCGATCCATTCACATCATTAAATGAATATCGAAAACATTGTCTAAATAGTGCATGAAAAGAAATAATGTTTCGCGTCATTTCTAATGAATAACAACAATAAACCAAATCTAATCTAACATCACCACGAAGCACAAGACCATAAGTTCCAATCTTAGTAAAAGAATAAGATCGTCTATTGCCCATGACTAGATTCATCCTTCCATGCACCACCTCCTCACTTTCTCTTAGTCCCTGCATATCAGAACAAATGTGAAAACCGCATCATGTATCAAGGACCCAAGAACGAGTAGGTTGTGAGTTACTAGTTTGAATAGTGTAAATACCTGGTGACGATGGCTTCACTTTGCCATCCTTGATGTCCTACAAGTACTTAGGAAACTTCGTTTCTAATGACCCTTTTCATTGCAATAGAAACAAGTGACCTCTTTGGGATCACTAACAGAAGGAATGTCAGAACTGGGCCTTTCCTTTGGTCCATTTCTAGACGAGCCAACATGGGCTTTTCTCTTACAGTTTGTTTTAGGAGCACCCTTCCTCTTCTTTCCTTTGTTTTGCCCAATGGCAAGGACAGGAGCACTTGTAGGAGTAGAGTTTTGATTTTTCTACAAACCCGAATCATCTATCTATAACAGTTTGTGGAGTTGGGCCAATATGGTTTCTGTATTGTTCAAATGATAAGCCAAAATGAACTGATCATAACAAGGTGGAAAGGATTTGAGGACCACGTCAATGGCCAACTCCTCGTCGAAATTCACATTAAGCCTCTCAAGGCGCTCCACGTATCTGTACATCCTTTGCACTTGATTACATACTGACACTCCTTCCTTCAACTTGCAAGCCATTAGGGCTTTGACGACTTCATACTTTTCTTCACGAGCTCTCTTATGAAACTTTTCCACAAGATCCAAGTTTGTCTCATATGGCCAGTAGTCCTCATAGAACCTTTGCAACTCAGGAACCTTAGTGGAAACCATGATGCAAGCAACCTTTGTTGCGTTTTCATAATGTTTCTTGTAGGAGATAATTTCTTTAGGAGTAGCAGTGGCCTCATAGATTTCAATAAGTTTCTTTTCAAGGACATACTCTTTTCCCTCGAATAGAAGAGCCATTTTGATTTGTGCATCCAATCATTGTAGTTGGTGCCATCTAATGTCGCCGTGGACACGATCGAAAGTAGTGAGAAGTTTGAGTTATAGGTGGAGGTTTGAGAAGCAGAAGCATCACCAGGAGTAGACATCTATAGAGAAAAAGTTGTTTTAGTTAGATGACATAAATCCTTAATATTTTAACCCATAATAAATATTCAAGGCTATATCCAATATAACAATTCACAACAAGAAGATGGATGCCTTAATCTTATCACGAATTTATGAAGGTAGGTAAAACAATTCACCAATTTCAAACTAGAAAATTCCTAGATCTTTTGAGAATCCTTGAATCTTATCAATGGCATGTTTAATATCAAATTATGATCTTCTATTTGTGACTGTGATGCCGAGGATCACAAACAAGATGTGAATAACCATGCAAATATGCTTGGTAACCTCAATGTCATTTATGATCTCTAACTAATGTGCCGGTTAACCACACACGCTCCATTAACAATGATAATTTTTGAGATGCCCATTACTACTATTTATAGTCACTATTAGTGTGCCGATTAACCACATACGCTCCACTAACTACATATAAAGCATAATGTGCAATTTCATGGATTAGCATACTTTTGACATTTTTCCTAAAGTAACTAGAGTGAGATTGTAACATCTCCAAAAATTATAAGGTAGAAAATTCATTTTTAATTCAACCAGAAACACCAATTATCCTTTTTCCAATCATTCAAA
Organism: Lactuca virosa; assembly: GCF_052849685.1. Taxonomy (NCBI): domain Eukaryota; kingdom Viridiplantae; phylum Streptophyta; class Magnoliopsida; order Asterales; family Asteraceae; genus Lactuca; species Lactuca virosa. The sequence goes on along the minus strand of NC_136429.1, from coordinate 12,644,299 downwards.
AGTAATTCTGAACATAAACAGTTATCAGAGTACAATCCTAAAATCATATTGTTACGGAAGCATGGGTGGATGCGTTGCGATCAAGTCGGTCCCTTCCCTTTCGAACTCGAAGTACCTAAAACCATAACCATAAAACTGTAAGCACAAAGCTTAGTGAGCTCCCCAAAATACCATATATCATACATAAGAAAGTGAATGCTATGGGCCAAATCATAGTCTTACAATCATTTCCTTCCATGATGGACTTTTACGTGTCATGGTGGACTTAACAAATCAGAAACAATAATCCCCAAATGTAATGCCATTTCAATGTCAACAACGTCATGCCAATCATTAGATTTCTTAGTTTCAGAGTTATGCACACTTACTTGTTTATCCGTTAAGCTTCGATCCAATTCTACCCAACCTCCTGACTCATTTCTTGAAAAATCAGATCCATATGTGGCTTTCTTATAAGGTATAGGAATGTTTCCATCATGATCATCATCTTCTTCATGATCACTAAATGATACATCCTCATCATTCTCAACAGTGAATGTAACAATATCTTAACTCTCTTCTTTTAACCACTCACCTTCATCTTTGGTTAGGTTATGTGGCTTCTCTTGAATCACAAATTTATCAACAATATTAATTTTATCACTTTTATTTTGGTGTTTTACAGTCTCAAGAAGGGCAGATTCTGTTGCAGAATCAACCATATTTTTCAGAACAAGAACTGATTCTTCGTGCTTCATTCTTCAACAGTCGGTTTTTCAACTCATGTGTTAATAAGGCTTTGGCTCTCAGAATCTACATACAAAATATGAATCATCAATCATATATATTACTATCCATGAATTAGGGAAGCAATCTATGACTATGAATACAAGCAGACTCACCTTGGGTGTTCAAAAGAATTTTGGCTGCATTGTGTTCAAGTATCAGATGCAAAACTACAAAATATATCTTCCAGAAGGAAGTATTTGTCATAAATTAGGGCAATGCTTAATCCTAAAAGCACTTAATCCTGGTACTAGATCTTCAATGGCCAAAGGATGATCTTGTTGAGCATCAGACAAGTGAAAGTCTGGAGTAAAAGGAAAAAGAAATCATCAAACATATATATTACTATCCATGAATTAGGGAGGCAATCTATGACTATGAATACAAGCAGACTCACCTTGGGTGTTGAAAGAAGTTTGACAGCATTGTGTTCGAGTATCAGATGCAAAACTATAAATATATATCTTCCAGAAGGTTATCTTTCTCATATAATCAGGGCAGAGCTTAATCCTAAGAGCACTTAAGCTTGGTACTAGATCTTTAATAGCCAAAACATGATCTTGTTGAGCATCAGACATGTGAAAGTCTGGAGTAAAAGGAAAAGAAATCATAATCCAATTGTTAAACCAAATTGGCAAGAGAACATGACATTGGTTGTGGTCTAACTAGTAAATTACACCATCGATTATCATAAATAATGAATGTTCTAAGAGACATTCAATTGAGCATAAGATACTAGCATGTTGAATTGGATAAAGAGAAAGCAAATTATTAATTGTTAGTTTGAAATCCGATCTAATTTGAATTGTATTACCTTCATCGTCATCTTCGTCATTGGGGAAAGGAAAATCCAACCAAATTTCAAGGTGCATAGCAATATCCATAGCAAAAGCCACAACTTCATCCGTAACACCAACAACGCCATCGCTATTAGTGGAATCGTAATCTTCATCATAAAAAACATTGGAATGACGAAAGCATAATTAGGGCAAGAAATTAATCGATTTTTGGGGAAGTAGAAACTGTAGTTGGAGTTTCCCGATGAATCTGAAGTTTTTCAATGAATCTGGCATAAAGGGGAGTTTCTGCCGAGGAGGGACTGCAACAACTTTGTTAGTTGTGAGGCTACCGATTGAAATTTCCAACATAAACTTATGCATCTGAGTGATGCATAAGTTCGTTGGTTCGCTTTCTAAAAAAGAGTTCGCTATTGAACCTTATATATATATATATATATATATATATATATATATATATATATATATATATATATATAGGGTGAGGTTCAATAGAGAACCATAATTAACCAAGGAACCAATCTTTTTTTCAATTTTTAGAACTTATTTTTTATCAAAAAAAAAAACTAAAAATACAGAAATTGATAACTTTTTATCCTTTTTCCAATGATATCAAATTCGATTTTTTACTTTTACGTCAAATTCACAATGTGAATCTTTGAAAATTCACAATGTGAATCCGGATTCACACGGTGAATCCGAAAAATATTTTTCACATTCACAATGTTAATATATGAATTTAGATATTTTTAGATTTTTTTTTTCGATAAAAAATAAGTTCTAGAAATTGAAAAAAAGATTTGGTTCCTTGAAGAACCAATATGAACTTTTCCATATATATATATATATATATATATATATATATATATATATATATATATATATATATATATATATATATATATATAACTTACAATCTCGTCGTTCTTATTTTTTTAATAAACTACTTTGTTCTAAGGAGTTATATGTAAAGGAAATCTATCATCATCAAATTTAATAAACTATAATCAAATACTAACATATAGTAAAAGAATAAATAAATTATGAGTTTGTGAGAGCGTGAGATTGTAAGAGTGAGATGAAATGGACCGAGCAAGAAAAAGTACTTGACATACAATTATAACAGTCTCTTCCTTTGACCATTCAATTCATTTATTTCACTCATAAAGGTTCAATTCTTTTCTATGCTATGTATAACTTGCTTTTCACCTTGGTGGTATTCAAGAACTTAGAGCAATCTTCCATTAAATTATGGCGGATGATATTCGGATTGTGTCATTCAATTGGAGCAGATATAAAACTGGTTTTGTTAGTTTAAATTGCTTTGATTGGATTTGCTTCCCAATTACTTTTTGTATTATGTAGGTATTTAGCTTTTCACTAGTTTTGTTTTTTATATATTTACAGTTAAAATAATAATAATAATAATAATAAAAACTTGTATTACCAGCAATCAGGTAAAGAGAGGTGATATCACCTCCTTTCCGTAAAACATGTCCCATGAAAAAAGTGTAATGTTTGCAAAATGCAATGTAATCATGTCGTGTTTGATTTAGGCCAAATTAGGGCTACGTTGCCGAAAGTTTTTCGGTTTTCTAAAATCAATTTTCAAGAAAAACAGAAATTTTCTAAGAAAATGAAAATTTTCATTTTTCTAAATAGTATGTAATTAGAAAAATGATTTTTATAGTTTTCCAAAGTTTTCTAAATTTCTAACATAATGAAAACTCTACTCAATCCAACCAAACGTGTTTTTTAAAATTTTCATTAAAAACCGAAAATAAGAACTTAACTTTATTTTCCAAAAAACATTTTCTTAGAAAATGAAAACAGTTTTCTACAACCAAACACAACCTAATTTTTTTTTTTTTTTTAATTTTTTGGTCATACTCCTCTTCTATTCATACATGTAGAAAAAACTAATTATCTCTTAATCCATTGTTTTGATTTTTAACAATTTATCTTGATCCAGTGATTAGGAAACAAAAGATTGAAGGATATTTGATTTCTCTAAAATTATATTTGATAATGATTTTTGGCGAGACTTTTAGAAGTATTATTTACTTAAAATATCTTATATTTTATTTTTTTCGGATTAAACCTTAATTAAGTTTTTCAAAAAAAAATATAGTATTTTTTTATTTGACGTTTTTAATTTACTGATAAATTTGTAGCTTTAGATAACGTTTTTTTGAATAAAACTCAAATTTTGACATTTTTTTTGGTAAAAATATTAGGTTTTTGTTATGAAAAATAAAATAAAAATCTAACTAGAAAACCTTCTAAAATGGTCAAAAGGAATAAATGAAAAAATTAAGGTCTTTTATGAAAAAAAATAAAGTTGTGTTTTAATCTAGAAAATCTAAAATATAGGATGTTTACAATAGTAGACCTATTTTATTTTTATATTATCGTATATATTTAAGATTTTTCCCAACAAAGATAACGAAAACATTAATAATTATTGTTTTTGGTATTTCCATAGCTTTTACGTCAAAATACTATATTTTCCCAGTAAAATATGTAATTTGCATAGCTTTCTTGTGAAAATACCATAGGCTCCTATGAAAATGTAGTATTCTTGTAGAAAAGTAAATTATTTTATTTTTAAAGAAAAATATACACACAAGTAATATTTAAAACCACCATACTTTCTTGTGAAAATGTCATATTTTCCTGCAAAATGCAATATTTGCATTGGTATTTATGGTAGATATAAGATGATTTTTTTTAGATGTAACATTTGTAGAAAAGATCGTAGGACAACACAAGTAATACTTACAACCACCATACTTTCCTACGAAGATTCATCAAGAAAAAAACACTATGATTAATCGTGAGTTGATTTACAATTGTAAACAATAAATCATAGTGCTTTTAAAAAAAATCCATCAAACACAAAACACTATGATTTTTGCGGATATATGAATGATGCGTAATTATTATACATATTAGTTTTACCAACTATCTAACTAACTATTACGACTAGGCAGTGGACCTTCTCGCAAATAATATAGCACAAACAGTCGGGTATCGAACACAAGTAACATATTTAATTTACTAACCTAACTAGTAATAAATTAATCTAAAAAACAAACAAAAGTTAAAAAGGGTTTTATCTGATTTTTCAAGTTCATGCAAACTTAAACACCTAACTAACGGTTTTAATCAATATACTAAAACCAATTTCGTTTACTTCGAATCCACCTTTTCCCTATGGTTATTTACTAATTATGAATTATTAAAGTTGGTTACCAATTATTATGTAATTAGCAATTCAAATCCAAATTTACTAATATTTTCACCAATTCATGAACTACCTTGTATGGTCATACACAAGCAAAACACGAAATTAGTTATTATTTATAAATGAGCTATGTAAGATTTGTCTAAGCAAACACAATTATGGTCACAATTATGTTCTCCAGCACAACTAAAGTTGTTACTTTTATTACTTATCTAAGAATTGGTCGATCCTAGCTCTAGTAATTTAATGGTCACTAAATCATTAGGTAACCAAGTTCATGTAATTTAATGGTCACTAAGCTACACTTTACTTGAATTTAAGCAACAAAGTCACAAACTTTAACATGCTATGTAATGAAAATCAAACACATGCACAAAACTAACTTATAAAATCCATAAATTAATAAACTAAGCCATTGAGTCAAAGTATCATCTAGCTAAACGAAAGAAAATAAGTTCAGCTACTCCTGGATGAAAACGAAAACATAAGTGTAACATAAATCAGTATGATTAAAGTAAATCAAACCGATGTGATGACGTGTTCTTCAATTGTTTTGTGTACTTCTCTGAACTCTAAAATCGGATATCTCAGAATACCTTTCCTCCCAAAAGCTCCCCAATTCGATAATGCAAGAGGCTATTTATAATTTTGAAAGATGTGGTTCACGACGTGAATTAGGGTGTCAAATCATGAATTGGGTGTTTATACGTATCGGGAAAGGATTCTGACTTCCCGCGTAGTGATCTTCTAGAATACTCTCTTCATGTCGTGGCCTTCAGTTGCCACGTCGTGATCTTGGTTTTTCGTTGGAATTTTCTTCTTTTAAGCTTCAATCCTCCAAAGTTCCAATCTTTTTCAATTCTTGTCCATATTCTTCAAGAGTGTTCCATTTGGCTGCAAAATACAATTTAATTCAATAAGTATCCCATATCTTTGTAATTAACCAAAATATTAATTAAAATGTATTAAAATATTGCCTAAAATGTGTATAAATATGGCAATATCAAAATAGCCCACACTTATCTTTTGCTTGCCCCCAAGCAAAACTAATCAATTTTACATTAAACTTTCATCACCAATATCACATTAGACAATCCATTTTGAACTCAGTCATTATACCAAGACCTCATTGCGCATGCTTGTGTCTAAGGTTCCTAAAAACTTCCCAATCTTAAATACTCACAATCCTTATGAACCTTCACACCTTAGTTTATACGACACTCATTATTGCAACCCTTCGAATCCATCCTCAGAAATCTTTCTTAACCTCAAGGTATTTTTGGTTAAGTTACCCAAGCATACATAATCTAGAAAAATTACAACTTTAATACCATAATGGAGCTCTTAGAATTCTTCACTTCTTTGATTGCTTTGAATTCACCACCTCTTTGTTTGATTTTTGGTATCTTCAACTTTTTGATTCTTCAGAATTTTGATCTTTTGATCTTCATACTCTGATAGCTCCAAAATTCATACAACTTTTTTGTAACTTTTTTTTTAAATCTCATCGCTCATATCCTACATGCTTAAGAAATGGAGCTTAACTTCAACCTTTATTGGTTAGAGGTATTAGTCTAAGTGCAATTACTACATAAGCTTTCCTAGATAGGTTTCAGGTGCAGGCTGCAAAACTTATTATGTCATATAAACTACCATATTATCTTTCATATTTCATGGCTTTTCACTAAAACTTGGAAAGCCACAAATATACTATAATATATGTTGGCTCAATTAAACATTTGAGCTTGCATTGGATCATCCCACACACCACTAGCAACTTAAGTTTTTTAATTATCACTAGATTTAATTTAAAGATTATTATTTTAAATCTATTTTAATTTTTAAAATTTTAAAATTTTATAGAAATTTTCCTTTTTCGACCGCCTACCCCACACTTATTTCATATAATGCCCTCATTGTATGCATAAAATAATTTAAAAGCAATAAAAGGGAGAAAAAAGAACAGACTCCCCTGGGTAGTAGTGGTGAGATCGAATTCTGCACGCATGTGGAAAACTTGAACACCTTGAGTATGTGACTAGAACTTGTATGAAATCCCCTAATTTCTCGGCCAGAAAAGACCGATTTAATTTATGCTTTTTAAAATAAAATCAGAGAAATCTTTTTAAAAGATGTTGCGGAATTGGTCCCCCAAACCAAAACATGATAAAAGTTTGTCAAAACCTTTCTTTAAGAAATATATAATTTCCTTTTATATCAAAACCTCGGGATGTCATGTTCCGATACAGATCAAAAGCATAAACAAGACATTATAAGCCTTACAACATTTATTTATAACTACTGGCCTATAATCCAAAATCACTCATCATCATCATCCGACTATGCTCGGGGTCCACTACCTGTAATATAAAAAGCTGAGTGGGTCAGGCTGGGAAGCCTGGTGAGCATATAGGGTTTTCAACCCACAATACATAATTTAATATGCTTAAACATCAATCAATCAACCGAATTACCCCAACCCCATTATTTTATTTATTTCTTAAGGGTTTACCCTAAGAATCAACTATCACTCCTTCCTAAGGACTCATCCTAAGGAATAGACACAAAGTCACCTCGTCACCGGGGTTTATACAACGGGCACTAAGTCCATAGCAGCCAAGGTTTATTCAACATGTGCTAAGTCCATAGCTCTCATTTATCGACAGTATTATTTACAGGTATTCCCCTCCTGCAATACATGTCAATGGGTTTTTAGAGTACAGCAAATGAACATATAGTTCATACACCTACAGGTTGCGGGCCTGCTAGTGTTCCACAGACCATCTAGAATAGTCCATGGTTGTCATCCATACTCTGCTGAATGACGGGGGCCCACGTTTGGGTAAGGGCTTTTCTCATATTGCACCACTCACGCCAACGTTTGGGTAAGGGCTTTTCTCATATTTCACCCCTCACTATCAACTCATGATCTCATTTCACCACTCATGATCTCTATCATTGATCATCTCATCTATCCAACTCACCTTTCATCACACCCACTATTTCATCTACCCATGTTTTACCCAACATTTTTCGTAGATAAAAATACATATACAGATTAAATTATTTAAAAACCTGTATAAATCATTCCTTCAACACCCATCTCAAATAAACAAACAATATATATTCACACAACACGTATTTTATGTAAAATACTTCATATCTATGTGTAAGGTGAAAGTAACTACACACTCACCTGATTTAATGAAAATCAGGCAGCAATTCGTTTCCTAAAACGATCGTTTCAAAAAAAACTGGGAGTTTTATTGAGAAACCGGGCTCTGCGAGGGTCGGGCACCGAAACCGAAAAGATAAATTCTCTGGGCTTCTCGGGCACTTCGTGGCGTATTCCGGGGGTTATAATTGATATCGGGGCTTCGGGGGATAATAAAATGAAAGAAATATGGGTTTAGGGGCTAAAAGTGACAATTTTCTAAAATATACCTGGGAGGTCTCGCACCCTCCTATTTATAGGGGTGAGCCTCCTGATCCAACGGCTGAGAAGGCTCCAGGTGGTGCAGATCCGAGGGCTCGTAGGGAAGGCTCGCACGTGGGCTCGCACGTGGCTGCGCATGCGAGGTTCTGCTGGAGGCTTCTGATTGGACCACTTCGGACAGCTCTTCGGTTCGGACACGTTGCTGATGACACACCAAGATCGGAAACGCGTCGGATGTGAAGCGAGGACACGTGGCCGAAGTCCACGTGTGCGAAATTCCTCGGTTTTGGGGATTTTTCTCTATTTTCGCGCCAAAACTTCTAAAATTCATAACTTCTTCATCCGACGTCCGTTTTCGTCAGACTTTTTACCGTTGTGCTACTACTTACGAGACCTTCGATTCTCGTTTAGGTTGTGTCGGCTAAAAATCACTCGATCTAAAATTCGAGTTTTTAGCTGTCTACTGCTAAGCTGAAACTTCGAAAAATCATAACTTGCTCATACGAAGTCAGATTTGGACGTTCTTTTTATACATACTCTCGGTTTAACGAACACTACGCGTTTCGTTTAGATCACGAAGGCTAAAAAGTAGTTTATCAAAAGCTAACTTTTTACGACATTCGGCACCGTGCCGGTTTATTGCGAAACTTCGATAGGTCATAACTTCTTCGTTATAACTCGGATTTCGGCATTCTTTACATATCCGTAATCCTTGTCACGACCACTACAACTTTCTTAATAAATATCGGCTTTATCTAATATTTATTTTCGACGCTTATTTTTATTCTTAATTAATTAACTCCTAGTAATTAAGCATAAAATACGTAAAACACATAATATTCACATAATTCCTTTTCATTTCTCCAAAATGAGTCACAAAGGTTAAACTAGACTATCATGTAAATATTAATGCCTAGCCTAGAAACACGGGCATTACAATTCTCTCCGCCTTAAAATGATTTCGTCCCCGGAATCACACATCGGAAAACAAATACGGGTAGCGACTCATCATGGTACTTTCCGTTTTTTTTCCCAGGTGAGATTTGGCCCATTCGTATGTTTCCAATGCACAAGCACTAAATCGACCATCTTACGTTACAACTTCTTAGTCTTACGGTCAACGATTGCCTCGGGTTCTCCAATTAACCTCTTGTTTTCATCCAACCTTAATTCAGAAATGGGAATTATGTCGGGTACATCTCCCGTAAACTTTCTTAAATAACACACACGAAAGGTGTTATGAATACCCTCTAGTTCTTCTGGTAATTCTAGCTTGTAAGCTTGATTCCCGATCCTCAGAAGAACTTTAAATGGTCCAATAAACCTTGGACTCAACTTTCCCCTTCTACTAAATTTTATAAGTCCCTTCCACGGCGAGACTTTAAGTAAAACCGAATCTCCATCTTTGAATGATATCAGTTATCTTTTCTTGTCAGCATAGCTCTCTTGAGCAGCTAACATCCTTTCCCTAATCACTTTCAACTTTTCAGCAGTCTGATGGACTATTTCAGTCCCATAAACTGCTTTTCCCCAGCTTCCAGTCAACATGACGGCGTTCGACACATTTCCCCATAAAAAGCGTGATAAGGTGCCATCTTAATTCTTGAGTGGAACTATTTATAGGAAAATTCTACTAAAGGTAAATGTTCATCCCAGTTACCTTAGAATTCCAGGGTACATGCTCTCAGCATATCCTCCCAGGTTTGAATTGTTTGTTTGCTCTAACCATCGGTTTGCGGATGGTAAGCTGTATTCAAACACAACTTGGTACCCAATTCCTCTTATAAATTCCTCCAAAACCTTGAGGTAAAACGGCTATCACGATCAGTTACAATCGTTAACGGAACACCGTGAAGCCTCATAATTTTCTTCACGTAAGAATTCGCAAGTTTATCCATAGACCATTTCCCGTTGGCTGCTATGAAATGCGCACTCTTAGTGAAGCGATCAACGACCACCCAAGTCATGTCGTGACCGTTCCTTGTTCTAGGTAGTTTAGTCATGAAATCCATGGTAATGTCCTCCCATTTACCCATGGGTATATGTAAAAGTTCTAAACTCCCATACGGTTTCTGCTGTTGTGCCTTAACCCTAGCACAAATTACACACTCAGCCACATACTTAGCAACATCGAGCTTCATCGTCGGCCACCAGTAATAGGGTTTTAGATCCCTATACATTTTCGTATTGCTGAGATGAATCGAGTACATGGTTTTGTGAGCTTCTCCCATCAGAAGACCTCTTACTCCTCCCGTCTTAGATACCCAAATCCTATCTTTGAATACCTTCAATCCTTGACCGTTTGTATCAAACACCAACATTTTTCCCAAACGTTCCTCCTTTCGGTCATTTTTCTACAAAGCTTCCTCCTGAGCTTTCTTTATACTTTCCACAATTGTCGAGATAACTTCAATTCTCAACGCTCTTGGCCTTTTCTTTTCAAGATTTACCTTCTGACTGAGAGTATCAGCAACAACATTTACTTTACCAGGGTGGTAAAGTATCTCATAGTCGTAGTCCTTGAGTAGTTCTAGCTAGCGTCATTGCCTCATTTTCAATTCCTTTTGATTAAAGAGATATTGAAGACTCTTATGATCAGTGAAAAGTTTGCATTTAGTACCATAAAGATAGTGCCTCCCTATCTTTAAGGCGAATACTACTACTGCCAACTCCAGATCATGAGTGGGGTAGTTCTTTTCATGCTCTATCGATTGCCTTGATGCATTTGCTATCATTTTATCTCTTTGGGTCAGAACACAACCTAACCTAACTCCAGAGACATCACTATAAAATGTGAAGTCATCAACTCCTTCAGGTAACGAAAGAATCAGTGCTTTGCACAACGTCTTCTTTAACTTCTCAAAACTTCTTTATGCTTCTCATTCCAAGTATAAACACCTCCTTTGTGGGACAAAGCTGTGAATGGAGTCACGATCGAAGAAAAGCCTTGGATAAGTCTTCGATAATATCCGACGAATCTTAAAAAGCTTCAGATCTCCGTAGGACTTTCAATTGTAACCTTCGAGTTACAAAATAAATCCTTTTTGAGGACTCCTTCTTCTTCTTAGAATAAGTATTTTCCTTCGTTTATTGTAACAGACCGATGGTTCATGTTCTAATGATCTCTCATTGTATAATGCACTACTTAGACTCAGATCTCCTAGGTACAAATTCCAGAACAAACTATACCTACCTTCATGTTCTAATGTAATACAATCACAGTTCAACATGTATCATTTTTAACTACCAACTTCTTCAACAATGAGTGCGATACTTCTATTGATCGCTTTGATCATCTTTCACTTCAATCGTTTGGCTTAAGTCAAATGCTACATAGAACTTGGTTCTCGGAACCACGTAATAAGCTCATTGTAGTCGGACTCGATTCGATATGACCTCTAAGGTCGGAATAACAATCATCTTCTTAGTCATTACCGAAACGATGGTAACGACAGACTAGAATAAGACGGAATCAATTACTAGTTCCTTGGTAACCTTGTGACTTTCCCTGATCCAAGTGTGAGTCCTGTGCTTCCAGTAGTATAGATCTCTACTACTATTCACACCTACTCATACTCGTCCCAAGTACTGTCTCGCAGTCCCCAAGTCCTAAAATCACAAAACAATTTAACACATAAAAATGTGTCCAATTAATCATAAAATTTTCCTAGACTCTATTAGGACTTCTTCCATGCGTATCTTCAATCATCAATTCTACTTCAACTTGGTTGGTGATGGAAATTCCACACGATGGGACAACTTCAAGAATTACACCAACCTTTCCATTCATCAGATGACAAAACCAGGCTTTATATTATTTCCTTGAAACGATTACACAAAGGTTCAAGTTTACCCTATACTATGCCTCTAATAGGCTAAACCACTTGTTACTATTCACATTACTACTTCGTAACTTGATCTTCGGGTATCAAGTCTTTACTTCTACTTCCTAGCATTATTAATTGCTTCGTCAAGGATATTCTGAAATTCCCGTGGCGTTGGCGGTGCACTTGACCTTGTTACTTCATTGTTCTTCGGACAGTTCTTAGAAATATGGCCTTCTTCCTTACATACATAACACACCCCCTTCAGAATCGTACACTGATTGGCGTAATGCCCTATTTCTCCACACCTAAAGCACTTCACCTTCCCGTCACAATTCCCAGAGTGTTTATTTTTGCACTTCCCGCACCATTTTCCTTTACCTCTACTTTTGCCAGACTTTGAGGATATGTTGCTCTTGTTGGGCCTTGAAGACCCCTCAAATTTCCTCTTTTTGTCAACTTCAACCTTGTTGGCGGTCCTGTCATTGATCATTTCTTCAATAGACTTAGCAACCCTGATAGTTGCCTCGAGAACAGATGCCTGACATACTGGCACAGTAAGTTCATCCTTAATTTGTTGAAGTAAACGTTTTGTTTCTTCCATCTGTTCATCCAACATCGTACGCACCATTGCCTGCACCCCAGTCATCGTGATTGGCTCAGGCTGCGGATTATCGTTTCCGAATTCACTTTACGTACTTGCCATTTCGATCTATACACCAAATCATAGGTGAATTTAGATCTTTATTTTCGATAGACGTTAAATCTTCGTTATTACTCCGAAACGTTTATATGTTGGTTCTAATATCGTAATCATACGTTTAGAATCCTACACACATAAGGTTTCCAGATCCGGTCGGCAACAGACCATAGATCCGAACAAATAATGGCATATATGGCAAACATATAGCATTTAGCACATAAAAGCATTTTAGGCATCTTTCCTAAAATAAACTAGTGCTCGTGTCTAAATTATGGTAGACACTCATCTCACAATCATCACTTAGCATTCTAAGTTTAAGTCTAGAAATCCTACAATTTCTTAGTTCGCTTAAACTAATGCTCTGATACCAACTGTGACATTCCCTAATTTCTCGGCCAGAAAAGACCGATTTAATTTATGCTTTTTAAAATAAAATCAGAGAAATCTTTTTAAAAGATGTTGCGGAATTGGTCCCCAAAACAAAACATGATAAAAGTTTGTCAAAACCTTTCTTTAAGAAATATATAATTTCCTTTTATATCAAAACCTCGGGATGTCATGTTCCGATACAGATCAAAAGCATAAACAAGACATTATAAGCCTTACAACAGTTATTTATAACTACTGGCCTATAATCCAAAATCACTCATCATCATCATCCGACTATGCTCGGGGTCCACTACCTGTAATATAAAAAGCTGAGTGGGTCAGGTTGGGAAGCCTGGTGAGCATATAGGGTTTTCAACCCACAATACATAATTTAATATGCTTAAACATCAATCAATCAACCGAATTACCCCAACCCCATTATTTTATTTATTTCTTAAGGGTTTACCTTAAGAATCAACTATCACTCCTTCCTAAGGATTCATCCTAAGGAATAGACACAAAGTCACCTCGTCACCGGGGTTTATACAACGGGCACTAAGTCCATAGCTGCCAAGGTTTATTCAACATGTGCTAAGTCCATAGCTCTCATTTATCGACAGTATTATTTACAGGTATTCCCCCCTGCAATACATGTCAATGGGTTTTCAGAGTACAGCAAATGAACATATAGTTCATACACCTATAGGTTGCGGGCCTGCTAGTGTTCCACAGACCATCTAGAATAGTCCATGGTTGTCATCCATACTCTGCTGAATGACGGGGGCCCACGTTTGGGTAAGCGCTTTTCTCATATTGCACCACTCATGCCAACGTTTGGGTAAGGGCTTTTCTCATATTTCACCCCTCACTATCAACTCATGATCTCATTTCACCACTCACTCTCAACTCATGATCTCTATCATTGATCATCTCATCTATCCAACTCACCTTTCATCACACCCACTATTTCATCTACCCATGTTTTACCCAACATTTTTCGTAGATAAAAATACATATACAGTTTAAATTATTTAAAAACCTGTATAAATCATTCCTTCAACACCCATCTCAAATTAACAAACAATATATATTCACACAACACGTATTTTATGTAAAATACTTCATATCTATGTGTAAGGTGAAAGTAACTACACACTCACCTGATTTAATGAAAATCGGGCAACAATTCGTTTCCTAAAACGATCGTTTCTAATAAAACCGGGAGTTTTATTGAGAAACCAGGCTCTGCGAGGGTCGGACTTTAAATCCAAAAAGATAAATTTTTCGGGCTTCTCGGGCACTTCATGGCGTATTCCTGGGGTTATAATTGATACCGGGGCTTCGGGGGATGATAAAATGAAAGAAATATGGGTTTAGGGGCTAAAAGTGACAATTTTCCAAAATATACCCGGGAGGTCTCGCACCCTCCTATTTATACGGGCGAGCCTCCTGATCCAACGGCTGAGAAGGCTCCAGGTGGTGCAGATCCGAGGGCTCGCAGGGAAGGCTCGCATGTGGCTGCGCATGCGAGGGTCTGCTGGAGGCTTCTGATTGGACCACTTCAGACAGCTCTTCGGTTCGGACACGTTGCTGATGACACACCGAGATCGGACACGTGTCGGATGCGAAGCGAGGACACGTGGCCGAAATCCACGTGTGCGAAATTCCTCGGTTTTGGGGATTTTTCTCGATTTTCGCGCCAAAACTTTTAAAATCCATAACTTTCGCATACGAGATCCGTTTTTGACGTTCTTTATATGCACGCGTAGGTAAAATTACGCTCTACAACTTTCGTTTAGACTTCGTTGGCTAATTTTGATTTTAAGATTTATATTATTATTTTTAACAGACATGGACAGGAAATCCGTTAAAAATTCATAACTTCTTCATCCGACGTCCGTTTTCGTCAGACTTTTTACCGTTGTGCTACTATTTACGAGACCTTTGATTCTCGTTTAGGTTGTGTCGGGTAAAAATCACTCGATCTAAAATTCGAGTTTTTAGCTGTCTACTGCTAAGCTGAAACTTCGAAAAATCATAACTTGCTCATACGAAGTCAGATTTGGTCGTTCTTTTTATACATACTCTCGGTTTAACGAACACTACGAGTTTCATTTAGATCACTAAGGCTAAAAAGTAGTTTATCAAAAACTCACTTTTTACGACATTCGGCACCATGCCGGTTTATCGCGAAACTTCGATAGGTCATAACTTCTTCGTTATAACTCGGATTTCGGCATTCTTTACATATCCGTAATCCTTGTCACGACCACTACAACTTTCTTAATAAATATCGGCTTTATCTAATATTTGATTTCGACGCTCATTTTTATTCTTAATTAATTAACTCCTAGTAATTAAGCATAAAACACGTAAAACACATAATATTCACGTAATTCCTTTTCATTTCTCCAAAATGAGTCACAAAGGTTAACCTAGACTATCATGTCAATATTAATGCCTAGCCTAGAAACACGGGCATTACAACTTGGACTTTATTGTTACGTGTGAATGTTCTGGAAAAATGTCAATCATAAACTTGCATCTTCAAAACGTGTGGTGCATAAGATCTTCAAAGAAAATCATCTCAATGTGGGTAAAGCATACGCCACATTGTAAGGTTGAAAGAGTAGAATAAAAAAATGCCATTTTTTTACTGCTCACGACGTGGTTAGAGAAGTCACGATGTGGTGTCGATGTAAATCGAATTCTGAATCGTGATGGCATCGAGCTCACGACGTGAGGAGTAAAGTCTCACCTCGTGAGGACTGGGTACAACAAAATGTATTTTGCAACAATTATTCATTTCAATTGATCTTCGTAATGTATTAAGACTCTTCTAAGAGCTCTATTTTGCTTGACCCTTCTCTAATCGCTAATCTCTCTTCTCACACGCAAATCACCCCACACTTATTAAAGATTATGGGCTTCGACTCATAACTTTAAAACACACGGCTTTTCTCGTACGTTCTTGTCTCTCTCTTTTTCTTTTCTCTCACGATGTTCTAATAAATCTGCAACAAAACAAAAAATTTATGGAGAAAGTAGAAAACAATCATCACACAATTCGGTTACAAGTTTTAAAACATACCAAATAAAAATAAAAACTCACAGACTAAAACACACCAAAATAACTAAGAAAATAAAAATGACTAAAAATAAAAGAATAGATATCAATAATCATCTTCGTCATCTCTCGCTCCACTTGTCCCGACTTCTTCTCCCTGTCTCGACCATAGCTCCTCCCATGTCGGAATATAAGGGTAATGAGGCGGCATGGTAGGCGTTCGCTCAACGTTAAGGTGTGAAAATAAAACATTGATTGCTTGATTATGATAATTGACACCCCCATGGAGATTATACAAATAAGTACCAACCCAAATTTGGAACGGGTCGGTTGGTACCCCACCCACAAATTGTTGAGGTGGTGGTTGTTGTTCTTGGCCCCTTTCTCCACGAACTCTTACGTTCCTCCTTCCTCTTTGCATCAGTTGCTCCCCTTGTTGACCAATTTGTTCTTCTTCATCTTCCGTTGGTATTACATATCCCCCACCAACATTCACCACAACTCGCATAATACTAAAAAATTGAGTCGTCAAATCTGGGTCCTTGAAACGTGTCAGATTCCGAATAAAGTTAGGATTCAAGATCGCATAAGAACGATCGAGTTGAGTAACCAAATATCCACTAGTAATAGGACTACCAGGCCGAGAATTTACCGCCTTCACCCCCAAAAATCTCGCTAACATGTATGGAAGGTCACAAAAAACTCTCGGCGTGATGATGCTCCAAAGATAGAATAAATTCTAGGAAGGCACCTTGTCACCATGATGTTTGTGATTAATAGTGAAGGTGATCAAGCGGTGTAAGAACCGATGGATGGGTGATCGAATATGTCCTTCACAAGCATTACGCGAACTGTACTCGTGATTGGAAATAGATCTTCCAAAATTGCACATCAAGCAATCCCATGGTGAAGTCTCGAACACAACCTTGAAAAAATAAGATAAAATGTGGTGATTGTGTTTCCGCTTCTGCATATAACCCTATTCGCCAAGCAAACTCCCACAAGCTACACTCTCGATAAACACCTCCCAATCTAAACGCAAGGGCCCGGTTGAAAGTTGGGTTGGTTGTCAGTTCTTCAAAACTAATATTGGCAAAGAAGTCAACAGACAACTCTCGATAAACCGGTTCTTGAATGGAAAATATATTATGTCACCCATTGCATTGGAAAGTGAAACCATCTCCTATAAATAGCTTGGTCCAATATCGTTCCACTTCTGCCACCATACCAACCCCACTAAGCCATGACCAATCAATCACGGGTGCTAATGCGAACTCCTGATTATATAACCATCCCAATTTATTTGAATAATTATTGAGCATGGATTGTGAAACATTTTGTGGGAATCGATATAGTGGATGTACACTATGAACATCAATATGCCCTTGTTCCTCAGGAATAACACGCCTTGGACTCATGGTACCTAAAAAATTAACAGCAAGAAAACCCAACAAAACCACCAAACATTTAAGCAATTAAAAGAACCAGGAAAAACTAGCAGCCCAGTTTTCACTTCGTGGTCACGAAGACCACGTCGTGAAGTCGGTTCGAGATCAGTCTGTTCATCGGTCATTTTCAGAGTCATTTGAACTCAAATACAAATTTGGGTTTGTTTAAAACTTGATTCTAAGTACTTTCAAGTAACATGCAACATCTAAATCGCATAAGATTGAACTAATTTCGACATTTAGGCTTCAACACAAACCCTAAATCTAAATGCCTAAAATTAGAAGAAATTAACACTATTAAAGGATGGAGATCTTACCAAAATAGGAGATTAAACACGAAATCAAGAAAAAGTTTAAGAAATCCGTGCAAAATCAAAGTGTGGGGTTGCTAATTTCTTACATTCGTGCGAGTGTTGAAAATGATAGTCAAAAGTTGAATTCATTGATGTGTGTGAAATGCACTAGTTTTATTCCTACTATTTTAAACACAAATTAAACACACGAAAGGCAGCGTACCTATCGATTAACAATATAGTTCAAGTAAGCAGGGTATCGAATATAGGGAACGGTAACAATTAAACTAACTACTAGAATTATCTTAAATAAAAGCAAATAATAAAAAGAGGGTTTTTCTCTAGTTTTGCAAGACTAGAAACTTAAGTAATTAACTAACACTCAAATTAAGACAATTAACAACTAAAGCAATAGGAAGTAACTAGATTCAACAATAAAAGAGACTTCTGTTCAGGTTCGACTCACTTGTTCTTATGGTTGATTTTATGGCAAGTGAAATGGATTAATTTATCATTGGTTACTAATTAATGTGACTAGATTCATATTCACTATTACTAATCGTTAGTAAATAAATTAATTCAAACAATGGCTAGTTGGTTAAACTAATTAGTTCCTAGTATTTTGATTCGAATCAAGTAAGACTAGTAATGTTTTTAACTAATTTTGGTTAAATTAATCAACTCATGTATGGTTGTTCATCATACATGCTTACACATTGATGTACTTATTTTCTAGTTAATCCCAGGTTCATGCTCACTAATACTAGACATACAATATTGTGTTCACAAAATCATATGATTCAAGTAATTAAGAAGATGTTCATGCAATCTTAACAACTTGATTTTTAACAGAAAACAATTATTATCAACACACAAGGGTTTTTAACAAGCTTAGGAAGGCAATTCACCAAATCAAAATTAACCCCAAACATAAAATCAAACCATAATCACAAGTTAATCTACCCTAAACAGAAGTGATGAGTTTTTAGCTCATATCTATAGCAATTAACATGTCAGAAACGAAATCAAATAATAGAAACGTAATTGTATGCAAAATATTACGAAAAAGAGAATGTGTTTTGCCTTTTATCTCTTCCAAATTGATCTCTAGGGTTGATCTTCGAATTCCAGAGCTTCAGCAATCCTTCTATTCGTCAATAAGTCACCAAAAAGATCTAGAAAAACTTAGGGCCTCGGGCAATAATGCCCTTTATATAGTCTTCTGAAAACAGGGGCGACTCGTCGAGTCCATAGACCGACTCGACGAGTCCGTCACTTAAACCCCGTGCACGGTAAGGCACCTGATGGTTCGCGAATCTTCTTATCAACTCGTCGAGTTGAGGACCAACTCGTCGAGTTCTTCATCTTTTTAGCTTAAATTCTTCTAACTTTAATTCCCGAACTTCCGATCACTAGTCCCGCTTCCTTTTTCACTCGAGCACATCTTTTAGGCTGAAAATAAAATTTTAACACAATTAAGTACCTTTTGTTCAATATTTGAAACAAAATAGCCAAAAAGTATTAAGATATTAGACAAAATATATGACTATATATGCACATATCAGTCATCTATAAAACTGGTCCCCCCCCACCGTGTTTTTATAGCCCACGTCGTGAGGATTAACCTAATGTCGTGAGTTTTAAAACATGCCAAAAGAAATCAGTAAAAATTATTGGACCACGTCGTGGGCCTATTCCCGTGTCGTGGTGTCGAGGTTTTTGACCAAAAACTCTATTTTTCTAAAAAAAAAATCAACCCCTCTAAAATTGAACCCCACACTTGATTTTTACTTATCTTTAAAAAGTAAGATGACTATAATTATGCTTTATCCTAAAACTTAATAAAAATTCAAAAACAAAAAGAAAAACGCAAACCGAGCTCGGGTTGCCTCCCGAGAAGCGCTTCTTTTGATGGAGTCATGAGCCGGACTCCCTGCCTCCCTACATGGTATTTTTTGGAGATTCGGTCACTATTTGCACCTTTTGTTCCCTCCATCTTTTCTTGTACGCTTGCACCCTTCTTCAATAAGCTTTTTTAGAATTCTGCTTTTTTTTAGAATCGCCTTCCTCGAGCTTTCATTTCACCCCTTTATTCTTCACAACAAGTTTAGGTCCTCCTTTTTCTTTTTGTAGCTCCTTCGCTTCGACATCCTCCTTATTCGAAGTTGGCTTGCTCAAGTCTTGTGTAATTTCTTTTTCTTCATCACTTGACACCGAACTTTCTTCACTTTCTTCACTTACTAGAGACTTTGGTGTTTTAAAATCATAGACCTCAAAGAACTTTGGAATTGAAGCTCTACGCTTTGTTCGCTTGACTTGTTCTCTTGTTTGAATTTCTTCCTCCATCAATTTCTCTAACTCCTCAAGCTTGTTTTCTTCATCCATAAAGAATACTTCATTATGAGCACAATATCTCTTGAATCTGTCTTCCACTCCAAAAGTAATTTCATCATTCCCCACTCGCAATGTAAGTTTTGACTCGCGAATATCCACCAAGGCTCATGCAGTATTAAGTAAAGGGCGTCCAAGGATAATTAGAACATATTTATCCTCCTTCATGTCTAGCACCACAAAGTCAATCGGAAAAAATAAATTTTCCAATTTTTACCAAAATGTCCACAATTATGCCTCGAGGATGAGTCACCGAACGATTGGCCATATGAATCGTCATTCGAGTAGCCTTCAATTTTGGAAGGTTAAGCCTTTGATAAAATGAATATGACACTAAATTTATACTCGCTCCAGAATCGGCTAAAGCATATGTCTTCATGTTGTGTCCGATTTCATATAGAAGTGTAATGCGTCCAGGATCTCCCATCTTCCTTGGTATCCCCTCCATAATGAACATGAAACTTTGCTCACTATGGACTAGCTTGGAAGTCTTTTCTAGTTGATGGAGAGTGTCAAGTAAGTCTTGCAAAAAACTTGGCATATTCAGGTACTTGTGCCAAGGATTCAATAAAAGGAGTATTGATAGGAATACCCCTTACTTGCTTCATTAATTTGATATTCTCTTGCTCCAACGGGTGAACTTTGGCTCGAGAAGGAAAAGGTAAAGGAGGTTGATAAACTTGAGCTCCAGAAAAAAAAATTCTGCCTAGACTGAGCCCACATCGTGAGGATTGAATCCTATGAGAACAATAACGATCGATAGATTCTATATTAATAAGATGAATAAATGATGAGAGACAATAAATGATCAAAAGTGTGACGGATGATTGTGTTAAACACAACTCTAGAAGAGTTCTTAAAGAATGAACTTTTTGTGAGAGCTTCAAAAGTTGTAACCCTAAAGTTACACGAACGCTATTTATAGAGACTATTTTAGATACTAAAACTGAACATGGACAGGCCCATTTCAAAATAAACAAACCCTAATAGCATAGATTTGATCCAACACTTTATTAGACCTAACAATCTCCCCCTTTGTGTCAAATCGGAAGAGAGTCTTCATTGTTACTTTTGCGCTTCAAAAACCTTGGGCATAATTTTCAGAAGGGATGCCCTAACAGCTTGATAACACTGAATCATATCTGAAATGCATTTCAAATCCGAATCGGTGTTGGCCTTGTTCGCCTTAGCCTTTGCCAGAATCTGATTCATTGCACTTGTGGAATACAAGTGCTGGTCTCTTAAAAAGAACATGTGATTCTTCAGAACATCACCCTCCTTTTTTTACACGATGATCCAATATTCTTTGTCTATGAGACCCCCATGCAGATCTTGGATATCCTCCGGTTCTTCAAATGGCTTTGTTATAGGCTTTCTGTTCAGAATGGAGGCGATCACAATATCCATCTTCTCAAACTCCAAGATGTGGCATTTAATCATCTTCTTAAAATGGTCAAAAATCTGATACTTGCTCATATCCTTTGCAACTATGTTGAATATCAAAATCCAATCATATGGATTCATAAAAGGAAAATCAGCCAAAGTAAATTCATGAAGCACATGATTAGAACCCCGAAATCCTTTGAAGTTAATGTTCGGAAAATCTTTAGTATCAACAGGTAATCCAACTTTCAAACCTACGATCCTTTTCAAACTCCAGGACTCGTATTGAGGCTTTCCATGCTTGAGATAAAAGTTAAAGAGTTTTATGTTGACCGAGTTGTTGGAGATTTGAGTCTTCTCAATCTTCTAGAAGTATCGGAACAAGAATGCTCGTAGGGTGAGAGGAAACTCCAACTGGAATTCGATATCATTACAAGTATCGAAAGATGTCTTCGGTTCTAGCCAGTATATTTCTGGAAGATCGATGGTTTCCTTTTGAATTTTCTGAATGGTTAAAACCGAAAACAAGGATTTTTTACTTTCGAGAATGAAAGCTGAATTATTGACTTCAGCCTCTTCTGCCTCAACCTTCTAACGTAGAGCTTTAAGATCACCGAGCTCTTTATCGCATTCTTTCTAACAAGCTTCTCATATTCAGACAACTCTTCTTCTTTTTCGTCTTCGTCAATTCCTTTTCCCTTATCCTTCTTTGATTCAAAAGCTTCATTACCCTTCTGATCAACTTCATCTTTCACTTTAACCTCCTATTCTACCCCTAGTTTCGAAGGAGCAGCGCTTCCCGAAACACCTTGAACTTGATTTAATAAAGCGAACAGAGGATTAGGTTTTTCTGAGAGAGCAAGGCGGACTGTATCATTGAATGGATGAGATCTGGTCTTAACGATTCTCAACAGTCTTTGGTGTATATCTAAACTCAAGCTTTCATAGAAAACTTCTCCTCTTGAAGCTTAGCAATTTCGGATTTGGCATGCTTCAGCTTTTAATTCAGAACCTTTGCCTTCTGAGTTTGCTCTGCTAGGGCATCCATGATTTTGTGTTTTGCTGCCAAGTCTGCCTTTAACGTATCAAGCTGGTTGGTGATGGTTGAGTTCAGATCAACGTCGTCCAGCTTAATATCAACTCGAATTTTTGAAAGTGGTTCTCTCTCGGCCTTAAAGAAGAACCAAAAGCTTCAATAACTTTTTTCATATTTGTTGTACTCTTATCCGAAGAGGCCCTGAAATCATCCATAAATTCCTTGACTTCAGTTTGTAAGAGTGAAACCTTTTCAACAGCTTCGGTGATCTTCTTGTCTGAGGCTTGGGCAGCCTTCGTAGATTCTTCAGTAACCTTTGAGTTTGCAGAAGTGAGCATCTCCACAGTTTCTCTATGAGTGGTCAAAAGGTTTTCCCACTTGGAAGATGAAAAGGCTTGAGAGCATCTCCACAGTTCCTCTATGAATGAGTCAACCTTTTCTTGTAGCTGGTTCAATTGTCCCTTCGTCATAAGAGCTTTGTCTTCATCACTGTTGAAATTGAAATTGAAGGGCTGAAAAACGAAGTCCTTAATTGGTTCTTGTTCATCAACGAACAAAATCTCTTCATCCTCATTGAAAGGAGAAGCAGTAGAAGTTCCAAGTTCTGTAGGCACAACAATATTGGCATTTACCCCCGTAACAGATACGTTGGCAGAGATGTTGGAAGTGTGTATCTCCTCCGAGACGGATTTGTTGACACTGACTTATGGTGGAGTGGAGACTGAAGATGTAGTTGGAGCGGTTGAGTCTATAAAAATGGTTGAGGAAATAGGGATGGAGATCTGAGGAAGAGAAATTCCAACGTAACTCTTTGGTGGTAATGGATCAATGGATGAAATCGGAATGATGGATATAGTGGGTAAGGATGGCATGGGTGAAGTTGGTGGAATAACAGGTGGGGATTGTGGAGCAGTAGATAAGTTCAGAAAAGGTTATTTCAGAATATTGCCAAAGATATCTGAAGTTGGAACAGAAGAAGACGGTGGAGAAGATACATTCAGAATCTGTTTTGTTGGAGTTAGTTCCGAAGTTGCTGCAATATCCTTTTCCTCATGTCGGATTCTATCGTCCTCTTGAACTTTCGTAATAGTTCTTGATTCTGATTCTTCTTGAACTACCGGAGATGGAGATCTCGGTTTCTTGACTGGCTTCTTAGCTTTCTTTGGAACTTTAACACTTTTAGAAGGAGTCGCCTTAGCTTTTCGTTTACCTCCACGTTTTGGTTTGTTGGTTTCCTCAATCAACTTTTACAAATCAGCTGGCATTGGACAAACACCAGAAGATGGTAATTTCTGATACTCCCTCACTATAGCATTATCAAGAGGAACCTTTTCCAACATTTCCTCTGGAATTGAGCCAATAAACTTGAAGTTGCGGGGATCCGACAACATGAAAGTGGACGTTTGGAGTGTCGGAAATTCTGCCATTAGGGAATCTTTCATCAAAGGGACTTTGAAATGTCCCAGGGCACGATTGACAACGATGGACCAGAATCTGGCACATGAAATCCTTATGTGTCGAGTAGATGAGATGGTGCTTTGAATGAGTTGAGCCCATAGAATAGAACCATATTCAAGATTGACACCATAATATAGTCCATAGATGAGAGTGTAGAATAACTTTCTTGCACTATCGGAGCCACCAACCCTTTCTGAAAAAGTCTTGAACAGCAAAGTGAACAACCCATTCAACATTGGAGGAAGGAAGGGTTTCCTGAACTTGAATAACAACGAGATGTCGCCAATGTAGCCCATTTGATAGAATATCTCAATCAGGGAGATGGTTGGAATCGATTATGGATCAACTCAAACTTCAGGTAAAGCAAGCCCTAGAAGTTTGCTGAACTGGGGCTTTGAGATTGAGGTCTTGTGAGTAGCAATCTCGAAGTGGATAAGATCATCAGCCTTGTTGTAGATCGTAGTGGAGAATGCTTTTGATAGATGAGCAAGAGGAACAACTTCAGCCATGGTTAACGCCTTCATCAATGGCGAGCACTTGAGACACTCGATAATAGGCCTGATTTGGGCATCGTAAAGTGAAGCATCGAGATTAAGAATCAAGTTCTGGTTGGGCTTCACTGTGAGCATGATGACAGAAGCGGATTGATCAACAAAAGAAACATTTTCAGATGATCCTGCAATTGAATCTTTGAAGAATATGATGAACAGTAGAGAGAGATGGAGCAGTTATTGCTTTGAGAATTGTGTTTGCGGTGAAGACAAATGAACAATTTTGGTTGCCTTATATATGGTATATGATGAGTGGAGAGAGAAATCGTCGTTTCAAATTTGAGCACACCGAAAAATCAGCCAATAAAATCGTGACAGCTAATCAATGACTGTCAGAATCCGTTATAACAACTACGCGTGTCAGGGATTCAAAAATCACGCCAAGATTTGAAGTTTTCCAAAAGTCATTAGACGTTTTGGATTCGCCATGTTCTGAACTAGTCTTCTCGGAATTGTCGTTCTACCTTCCATCTCTGTAATCATCCATTTGGAATGCAAAACAGACTTGGTAAAATCACAAGGATTTTAGTGCAAGAGTGTGCCAAAGAAAAAGAAATAAAGCAAATAATATGTGGGATGTAATGATATCAAGCAATGTTGATATGAAATTCAGATTGATCCCGTGCAACAATCTCTTCATTCTGAGTCAAGAGAGACTCTAAAGTGCTTGTTTGGTTTCCCATTGAATTACGAGCATTAGTTTATTGAGAAACTGTGAAAGACTTCTTTTATAAGGGTAAAAATTGTGGGTTCAGCTTCTGCCAGATTCCGAAACTCAACATGAGTCCAAAAATCTGAAAGAAGTGCTTGTTTGACCAGGGTAACCATAAAAACAAGTAAGGTTGGGATGTTCTTTGAAAGTAGCTGGTTATTTTAGAAAATCTTTATTACGAAATCTCAAAAAAAAAATAGATCTATTGGGAAGAAATGTATTAGGTCAAGAGATTTCATTAAGATAACTCAAAAATAAAAGATGAGATTTCAAACACACAATGGTGTTTCACTCAAAGTCATGGTAATAACAATTTCAAGAACATAAACACAGATGTTTTGTAACCTAAACCTTAGTGGTTAAACCTGAGAGTCTTAAGGATTACGATACAGAATAATAGATTGGAATAGAGTGGTTGGGAGTTTTATGAAAATCATATTTATAATAATTTTGTGATCACAAACAAGAGTTTTGTATCCCTATACTGAAACTTGTTTGTTCCAATAATCAAGGGACTACAAGGAGGTTGCAATAAGACATGGTAGAAAGAAGTAATTAAGTCGACCGTTAATTCCTTATTGCAGACTTAAATTTTGAATTAAATTTGGAAATGAAAATATTTTTGATGTTTTCGATTTTTGAAAATACTAAAAAGAAGAAAATATTTTTGATATTTTAAATTTTTGAAAAGAAAAGACAAAACCAAATAAAATATTTTTGGAACTTTAATTTTATGATAAAAACGAAATAAAATAATAACTTCAGAACAAAAATAAAGAAGTATACAAAAGTACAAGAAAAGACTTACAAGGATGAATGATTCCGGAGCCATAATGAACAGTAGATTCCGAACCGTTCCGAAGCTCGGAGCGAGTCGGAAGTAAACAGAGAATTACGAACCATTCCGAAGCTCGGAAGAAGTCGAAATATGAACAGTAGATTCTGAACCGTTCCGAAGCTCGGAACCATTCGGAATGTGAATAGTAACTTACGAAACACTGATCATTACGAAAGGGATTTCAGAACTGAGTCATCTTCAATCATTCTTAACCCATGTAAAATACGATTAAATGATGCTCCAGGAAGGGCCTTTGTGAAGATATCAGCTAACTGATCTGAGGATCTAACAAATTGAACTTGTACATTCCCATCCTCGACATGATCCTTTATGAAGTGGTATCGCAGTTCTATATGATATGTTTTGGAGTGTTGCACTAGATTGTGGCAAACTCTTATTGCGGTTTCGGAATCACAATACAAGGGAATTCGCTTCATATTGATGCCATAATCTCTTAACTGATTTTGAATCCACACCACTTGGGAAGTGCATTATGTTGCTACTATGTATTCTACTTCATCCGTAGACAAGGAGTGTCTACTTCTTAGATTGCCAGCTCACAAGCTTGCCATCCAGAAACTGACACCCTCCTGATGTACTTTTCCGATCAAGATAACTACTTCCTAAGTTAGAATCGGTGTAAGCTTCCACAAAGAAACCAAAATTGGATGGATACCATAGACCAAGAGAATGTTAGGTTTTGATACGGAATAAAAGTTTGTTTTTCATAAAAACTGGCAACGGAAGACTTTAAAAATAACAAGTTTATTTTTAGTTCATAACAAAACCGAACCATCATGGATCCATTTATAGAGGTTAGAATGAAATAAAAACAACCATAGGATGTTTTAGAGATAACCTTTGAAGCCTTTGAACCCACTTAGTTTTGGGGTGTTGATGAAGATAACAAAAGATCAAAGTGTATGATCTTCTCTACCAGTATCCACCATCAAAAGTAAGGCACTTGGAATGCTAGTTCCTTCTTGTATTCTTAAGTGTCTAAAGCCTTTAAGTGCTAAACTCAATTAAGCACTAAAGGGAACAACTCAAGAGGTCTTCTAAACACTAAACTAACTTTAAAAGAGAGAGAGAGAGGAAGAAGAGAAGAAGAACCCACGGTTCTAGAGAGAAAAGAGAGGAAGAAGAAGAGCTTCACTCTTGCAAAAAATGCAAGCCTCGTGCATCTCCTATATAGCCCGTGAAAATTAAGTCCTAACCATTAAAATAATCTAAAGTAATGGTAGCCTTTAGAAGCATGGGAGACAAAATGTGGAAGGTTGAAAAAGCAACCTCCCACACCATCATTATGCCTTTTAAAAAGTAAGATTCTTTATTTTTTATAAACTCCAAGTTTACAAAATATAAACTTTGTCTTTAGGTAAAAGGCAAAAGAATACAACTAGTCCAAAATGTTGTGCATGACTTATTAATTCATACCATATGAAATAATAACTAGTAATACTCTCTTATAATTATTATTTTCACAAAACAATAATTATTCCCTAATTAAAATACAAGAATTGATATTATTTATTAATAATCATATTAATAATAAATATACAAAATGGGCCAACTTGATAAAGGTGTAACCCTATAGGATCATATATTATTAGCAATATCACTCCATAATGATTCTTGGGCATATAGATCCAACAATTTCCCACTTGCACAAGATTCATTATAGATTGACATACACAGTTGTTGACGTCTAGCAACGGGCTACTGCCCCTAACAACATATGAAGGGTGCCATCTCATCAACAAATAATTCCAGGAGCTCTAAGCTGCAATTGTTACTAAAGGTGTGGTATCAATTATTCCTTTGTCTCAGACATCATGTCGAACATGAGATATGGATCACGATCAATCTCATTTACTGTTCAACTTTAACTAAGGCCTTAGATGTCATGCTCTCAACGAATAAGAGGGACAAACCCCATCTCGACTACATACGCCCATGAATTTATTTGATGTTATACCCAACGATGGCCCTTATGACTGCCTTTCACGAAACAACGTTAAACCATGTCAAAGCACAACAAATCCTACACTTCAAGTCCTAAATATGCCTCTCAGGTCTAACAATACAAATATCATCTTGACGACATATGCCCATCAATTCAGTTCATGTCATACCCAACGATGGCCCTTATAACTGCTTTTTACGAAACAACGTTAAATCATGTCTAAGCAAAACAATCCCTACACCTCATGTCCCAAATATGTATCTCAGGTCTAAGATTAAAAAGATACAACCTTGATCAAAACATCACTCTTGACTATGATCCATAAAGTGGTTTTGATGCGGGTCAAGTCCAATACTTATTCTCCCAATCAAGTATCCATGAAGTTGGTAGAAGCTCTTTCCCACTCTCATCTCCATGAGAATCCACCAATCCAATCATATTAGTCTTACCTCATAGTTGCTCCCACAACTATGAACGACTATGGACATTGAGAATAACCTAGTTTTTCAAGGATTTAAACATGCTAATATAGAACACAACAATTATTTAATGAAAGACTCATATCCAATATATCATTCATTACAATATGTTGATTTATTGTTCTAATATCCAAATACTAAATTTCAATAAAATACATCTACTTGTATCAACAATGCTCTATAGCACCAGCTTGACTTTCATGCTTTAGCTAATGAAGCAACTTTGTTAAGTAGATTTGAGAAACTTGATTTGTGTAAACTTTGCGAATACAAGCATTTTTAGTTTTACATATATAACTCATATATAAAGAAAAACTATTGAGAACGAATTAGATGCTTGAATATGACTTAGATACCAATACTTGCGTAATTGGATTACTCATAGTCATAATGAACTATATATTAAGCATCTTTGTATGTGGTTTTCCAAACCACGAGGTACTCTAACTCTGATGTGTAACTGTAATTAAAATTTACATGGAACCACTATCCATGTAACTATCTCTTCATTCATAATGAGGACACGCCCGATTGTGACTGAGAGTCATCTCAATCTATTTGAAAATTTAGCACATGTGTAACAACTTTAAACATAGCTTTCTTTCAAATACTCTGTAGACTAGGAATATTTCTCTAGTTCTCGCAAGTACTTTGAAATATTCCTATAAGTCACATAATGACTTGTTCTCGGATTATACTGGTATCATTTGTCATGCTCTAAGCATACGACTTATTTTGGCCATTATGCATAATCATGACATATATGATTAATCCAATTGCATCAGCATACATAATACAATCATATTATCTAGTTCAAAAACATTTGCACTAGGATTTTGGTCAAAATCATTTCCTATGGTATTTGACAAGATGACTCTCTCAGAGTCCTTTATCTTAAGCTCCTTTAAGTTCCTTGACAATTAATGGAATTTTACTTAATCCTTTAAGTTGCAATGATCTATCTATATAGATCCTTATTCCATGAATTAACATGTCGACTACATATAACATTAGGAATGTTACTGCGTTCCCACTAGCTTTGTGGAAAAACACAAGAGTCATCAAGATTCATAATCAAATCGCACTATGTGATTATCTTATAAGAAAGAAGATTCTTACTTTGAGATGTTAGCTTAAATCTTAGAAAGATTTTCATTCATGTATGTTTTCTCCTTTGAAAACTCACTTACTCTTTATAGTCAAACTATGTCGAGGAAGATTAATCAAGCCCATACTTGATAATCATACATGAATGCATCTCTATGTGTTTTATTATTTTCTGATCAACCATTGAGCAGATTCAACAACAGTTGAAAACTTGTTAGTTCCAAACTATGATGCATTTAACTTATGGATCTTTAGCTCTTAAAGTTCCCAATTGCTCCCACTTAAAAAAGCACTTTCTAATGACTTGTCTTATGGAATGACAATTAGTGTGATTAGTAGAAACTTCATCCTAAACAATCATGTAGGATATTCTACATAAATGCAATAAGTAGATACTAGAGTGGTTAAGCTTATTGTCTAACATGAGCTCAATGACTCCATACCTTTTAGATAAGGCTAAACCATTTCATCCTTAGTCTAATGTGAGTATCTAATCCACTTTTTTGGTTGGAAATATATATATATATATATATATATATATATATATATATATATATATATTCAATATATGTTTGTTGTAGTGAGCATAATTCCAAAAAATTTATAAAGTAAATAGTTCTTTTAAAACATCATACAATAGACTGCAAGGTCTATGTTTTATCCTCTTTACAAACATGTGCTATCAACATTCAGCTAGTGGCCAGGTGACCCTGTCCCACTAGAGAATACGAAGGCTACATCGAATATCAAAAGATAGATTCAAGTGACCATGTGATCTTGTGCCACAAGAGACATACTAATGACAAGTGAGTGTTTTTGTCGGAATGAGTTGTGAATCAATTCCACAACTCCTAAGATGTTCCAAGAAGACTTGGTTTTAAAAAACCATTTTCTTTATCACATCTAAAGGTTAATGATGATCTCATTACTGTGTATTTCAATCTTCACTATGAAAAATTTGATCAAATCAAAAGGTTTCATCAACAACGAATAAAAGTCTTCAGTGAAATTGATTAAGTATCTATCACCAAATATATTCACGAATTGAAAAAGATTACATACATCACTTATGTATAATTCTTTGCCAAGCCTTTTGTTCTTTAACTACTAATAGATAAAGACACTTGTGAATCATCTTCCCATATAAATATGATTCACATATATCAAATGTATCAAGCTCATTTGCCTTCAAAAATTCCATCCTTTTGAAGTTGGTTTATGTATTTCTTATTTATATTTTCATGATGATTATGACATAGATAAGTTCCAATCAAATATCATTTGATTATATAGGTGGTATGATCAGGACTATTAATTTAATAAAAGATTATAGATTTACTTCATAAATAATATTATAAGAAAATATTCTTAACACAGAACACATCGTTTCAGAACATGAATGTGAACATCCATTAAACGATAAGTAAATCTAGATATATTCATAAATTACAACTGTTACATGTCCCTATAAGGATAGGTACAAAACATCTATTGTTTAAATAAAGACTATAACAACACTTGTTATATATCCTCAACACGAAATACCATTCGTTTGTAATCAGTTGATTATTTCTTCCAATCATCAACACATAATATCATCTATTAGTGTCACATGAAGTATTACATACTCAAGTGAATGATGGAAAAATAAATAGTTCTATCATATAGATATTTGAAGTCTTGTCCAAGTCAGACTTCTTCAGCTCGATGAGATGAGAAGAGCAATTCCCCCTTTTGTGTCCAGTTTCTTCCACAATAGAAAAAACACTAATCATTTGGTCCTTTCTTGATTTCTGGGTCTATGCTATATTTCCCTTAACTGAACTATAAGTCTATATGAGTGCACAATCTCTTAGACTTCATTTTATTCAATTCTTGAACAGACTTGAAGCTATTTCTAGTGTTGTGATTAAATATATGCTTTACTTGATGAGACATCTGATATGTTTCATAATTATCCAAGATTTTCTGCAAGTCATGGCTAATTTCTTCAGTATGATGTGAGACACATCAACATCATCACAATAATACTTTCATCAAAGTATCATGATCAGACTAACTGGATGCAGAGGTTACTCAGGTATGGGATCTTTCAGTATATATAGTTTCTATTTATCTTAAAGGTAGAACCTCAAGGTATTATACCATTTATATAAATTATAACCATCAAATGTTGTTGTCTCTTGAAACTCAACAAGAGAGAGGTTTTGCAGGGCGTACAATTATTAACAGTTATCAACAGAAGTTAACAAAGTTTCATTTAGTATTTTCAATATGTAGTCTTTAAAAATTAATACCTTATATTGTTTCTTAAAACATTAATTTATTAAAGTCTAAGATCCAAGCAACGAAACAAGTAAATGGTTAGGCGATCTTTATCCCATAAACTTAATAAAACTCGGTAGGTAGCGATTACCAATTGCATACGATATGTAACTCCTAGATTATGCGATCCTAAACAACTATTGTTTAGTTTGGCATGTTTATCCCATCTATGCCTCAAAAATCATATGCTTAGGCGACCTTTATCACATAAGAAATTGATCAAATCATCCATTTAAAAAGCATGTGAGTTATATTTCACAAATGGTTAGGTGACCTTTATCCCATAAGAAAATACAAAAACACATTGACTCTTTTTGACAACTCAAATGAACAAGCTGGCCCTAAAATCCATATGAACTGCACAAATAAAACTTCATTTTATTTGCCATTAACCGCGATCAATTATAAACTAAAATCTAGTATTTTAAAGTTTAGTCGTAGATCGGTTTTAAGAACCAGTAACAGTCTTAATAAAACTTTATTTTATGCTTAAGACTTGGAGTTTTGGATGAGTTATACAATCACTATTTTAATCTCATTTTAACAATAAAAAACTTATGACTTCATGAATTTATAGAATAAATTAATTTTATTTTATAAACTCAATTTTATGCATCTTATGATAAAAGTCATATTTTGATAAACCAAAACTTGGGTGATGATACTTATGTTTTAAATTTCATTTAGCATGAATAAAACATAATATCAACATTTTGCGTTATGTTTAAAACACCAATATCATATATTAAGTTTCGACGCAAAAAATAATCACTAGTTTTATTATTTGCTGTTCTAACGATATAAACCGATTTTAGTCTTTTTAATAAAAACTCCTTATTTATTATAAAGACATGGAGTTTATACAAAGTTTAAACATCTTTTAAACCATTTCAAATATTTTAAAGTCGGGTATTTATATGATTTACAATAAAACTATTTTCAAAAAAAATTGAGTTTTAATCGGTAACCGGTAATCTGTAAAACGTTTTTATAAATATTCATTTATAAACATCTTATGTTATCTTTTAAATATTTTTAACTCCAACTCCAAGTGATATTATCTTATGAAAAAATGTTAATTGACATGTAAAAAGTATTTTCATACATAAACCATAACATAAATTTAACATAAAATAAACATCACAAGCATGCATTATAATGTGTATAAACCAAGCCATGTCTAGTAATAATTTTTGTGAGTCATCACAAGAATTATTGAGTATTTCCTAAAGGACTTAAAGGACACTTCAAAAGGTCTTCAAGGTGGTAATTTCTTCATCTTGTTACATTTAAAGCAAATACAACTAATCTAACTAATTTATTACATCAAATCAACAAATGAAAAATATTTATGTATCTATTACATCTCATGAATAAATAAATATCAACCAAACACAACACAAAGGTTCAAATGACTTGTTTATACACAACAACATATCAAATATTATAACAAACAACTCTTTGTTTTTTCTAAGGCAACTTTTATATAACCAAAATGCATGAAAAATTGTTATATATAAAAAATAAACAATTTTAACCAATACGTTGCCAAAGAAGACAAATATGGATTTTTCTTAACAAAAGGAAATCCATGCTTGTTTTCCAAAAACCAAAGATTATCAAACATAAAAAAATTATTCTAACATATAAAAGATGGCTCTGATACCACTGTTGGGTTGTGATACGAAATAAAAGTTTGTTTTTCATAAAAACCGGCAACAGAAGACTTTAAAAATAACAAGTTTATTTTTAGTTCATAACAAAACCGAACCATCATGGATCCATTTATAGAGGTTAGAATGAAATAAAAACAACCATAGGATTTTTTTAGAGATAACCTTTGAAGCCTTTGAACCCACTTGGTTTTGGGGTGTTGATGAAGATAACAAAAGATCAAAGTGTATGATCTTCTCTACAAGTATCCAGCATCAAGAGTAAGACACTTTAAATGTTATTTCCTTATTGTATTCTTGAGTGTCTAAGGCATTTAAGTTCTAACCTCAATTAAGCACTAAAGGGAACAACTCAAGAGGTATTCTAAACACCAAAATAACTTTAAAAGAGAGAGAGGAAGAAGAGAAGAAGAACCCACGGTTCTAGAGAGAAAAGAGAGGAAGAAGAAGAACTTCACTCTTGAAAAAATGCAAGCTTCATGTATCTCTTATATAGTCCATGAAAAGTAAGGCCTAACCATTAAAATAATCTAAAGTAATGATAGCCTTTAGGAGCATTGGAGAAAAAATGTGGAAGGTTGAAAAATCAACCTCCCACACCATCATTATGCCTTTTAAAAAGTAAGATTCTTTATTTTTTATAAACTCAAAGTTTATAAAATATAAACTTTGTCTTTAGGTAAAAGACAAAAGAATCCAACTAGTCCAAAATGTTATGCATGACTTATTAATTCATACCATATGACATAATAACTAGTAATACTCTCTTATAATTATTATTTTCACAAAACAATATTTATTCCCTAATTAAAGTACAAGAATTGATATTATTTATTAATAATCATATTAATAATAAATATACAAAATGTGCCAACCTCATAAAGGTGTGACCCTATATGATCATATATTTTTAGCAATATCACTCCATAATGATTCTTGGGCATATAGATCTAACAGAGAAGTGGTTCGCTTCAAATACCGAAGTATGTTCTTAACTGCCAACATGTGTGGTTCTCTAGGATTTGCTTGAAACCTGACACAGTAACAAACAACAAACATAATGTCAGGATAACTAGAGGTTAAATATAACAGGGATTCGATCATCTGACGATATAAAGTGATATCAGCTGCTGGTTTATCAAGAGAAGGTGTGAGTTTCATTCCGAACACCATATGAACTTTGACCTTTGAATCACCCACCATTCCGAATTTAGCAAGTAACGTCCTTGTGAAGGCTTCTTGATTGATGAAAATGAAATCTAATATTTAATCCAAGGAAAAAGTTAATTTTACCCATAAAAATCATTTCAAATTTAGTATTGAAAAGGTTGAAGAACATGACAGAGCTCATGTCACTCTTACCATGATCATATACAGTCAGAAGGAGGTGATTCGGTAGCGGGCAGATTTGACAACATCACAAATCTTCCAGTCACAGTAAATGATATCTGTGATCCTATCCCAACCAGAGTTCAACGCGATCATCCTATTCAGAACGTTATAGGTCCACTAGAAAGCGGAGTTCAGACCAGAAGTCAAAGTGGGGATGTCAACGAGTGTCTCTACTCCTGCTTTATATCACAAATTGAACCAAAGAGTATGGTCAAGGCATTAAATGAACGAATCTGGGTAGATGCAATGTATGAAGAACTAAATCAGTTTGAGAAGTTGAGAGTATGGCAG
This sequence comes from Lactuca virosa, assembly GCF_052849685.1. Lineage (NCBI taxonomy): Eukaryota > Viridiplantae > Streptophyta > Magnoliopsida > Asterales > Asteraceae > Lactuca > Lactuca virosa. The sequence continues at coordinate 12,608,748 of NC_136429.1, read as the reverse complement.
TTGGTAGAGCTACCAGAAGGAAAGAAGTCTTTGGACACGCGTTGGGTCTTCAGAAATAAGCAAGATGATAGCGGGGTTATTGTGCACAATAAAGCTTGTTTGGTCGTTCGCGGATTCAGGAAGATAGAGGGTCTTGACTACACAGAAGTATATACTCCTGTAGCACGTTTGGAAGCCATTCATATATTCCTAGCATATGCTTCTTACATGGGATTTACAGTTTATCAAATGGATGTCAAGACAGCCTTCTTGTACAGAGTCGTGAAGGAGGAGATTTGTGTTGATCAACCCCCAGGGTTTGTCAATCTAAAGTTTCCTAATCATGTTTACAAGCTGGACAAGGCCCTATATGGTTTGCATCAGGCTCCTAGAGCTTGGTATGCTACTCTAACTGAACATCTGCTTGAGCACGGATACACAAGGGGAACGATCAATCAGACATTATTCATCAAGAAAGTGGATACAGATTTGATTGTCGTACAGATCTACGTAGACGACATCATCTTCGGGTCGACCAACACCGACCTATGTAAAGAGTTCGAGGATTAATGAAGAAAAGATTTGAGATGAGCTCGCTGGGTGAGATGACAATGTTCCTAGGGTTACAGGTTCGACAAGATTCGGTCGGAATTCTATTGCATCAAGGCAAATATGTGGCAGACATACTAGAAAAGTTCGGTTTTAAAGATTCAAAAATTGCTTCAACTCCAATGGCAGAAAGACCACTGTTGACTCCAGATCCAGATGGGGAATCCATAGATCGAACTGAATATCGATCGATGATCAGATCTATGATGTATCTGACTGTCAGCAGACCTGACATCATGTTTGTCGTCTGTCTATGCGCTCGTTATCGGGCTAATCCAAACTTTCTCATTTAATTGTTGTTAAAAGGATTTTTAGGTACCTTAAAGGTAGCCCCAAATTGGGTCTTTGGTATACTAAAAATCCCGATTTCGATTTATATGCTTTTTCTGACAGCAATTATGGAGGGTGTGATATTGACAGGAAATCTACATCGGGTGGATGTTAGTTTTTAGGGGACCGATTGGTGTCATGGCAATGCAAGAAATAGCAAATTGTGTCGACCTCAATGGTTGAGGCTGAATACGTTGCCGCCTCAACCTACTGCTCTCAGGTTATCTGGATTCAACACCAATTGTTGGATTACAGTTTGAACTTTCTTAACACTTCCATTTTTTGTGATAATGATGCGGCCATTCAAATTGCTAAAAATCAAGTTCAACATTCCAAAACCAAACACACTGACATTAAAATTCATTTTATTCGAGATTGTTATGAGCGTAAACTCATTCGTTTCAAAGATTAAATTTCAATTTTTTTATTTTTTTATTTGTTTGTGTGTTTAAATTTGTGCATTTTTTATTTAATTATTTAATTTCTTCTCCATGCACAAATTTAGGGGGAGAAATCAAAAATTAAAAAAAAATTAAAAAAAATCAAAAATACAAAAAAAAAATCAAAAAAATCAAAAATACAAAAATATGCTTTCTTTCGTAAGTATTCTTGGGAAGTGATATAAAGTTTAGTGATAAAGGGCAATATGAGAGGCGTGTAATGCACTGAAGCTGAATTGTTTAGAATTTGTGTTCAATGTGTTGGTAGGCACAAAGGATTCAAAATTAATGGACTAGACACAACTGATAATGAAAGGACTAGACAATGTTAACTCATCTGGACATAGATAGTTTCATTTGGACTGACCATACGCCGCTTGGATAGATTGAGCGGTGAGATAAACAAGGGAGCCATACAAGATACATTAAAATTACTTATTATCTAGAATTGTGGCTCAACATTTCTTCGGCGTACGGACTTATGTCCTTAATTCTACTGTTGATAGGGTGACTGGGGGTCTGATAAAGTAGGTGTGTGTGAAATTGTTTTTCTTTCTTATCCTCTCTGTCAGTCATATGTTTCCCCCTTTGCGTAATCGGAAGATCCGACCTGGGACGCAACATATGCACCTCTATTTCTATACATCTCTATCTATGCTTTTCTCTATCCATCTATGTCAGTCATATGTTGTCCCCTCTGCGTGATTGGCATATCCTACCTGGGACACAGCATACGTACCTTTCTGTCTCTCTAACCCTCTATCTATGTTAGTCATATGTTGTCCCTCTGCGTGATTGGAAGAGATCCGACTTGGGATACAACATATGCATCTCTATATCCATCTTCTTACTCAAATAGTTGAGCACTCACCAAAAGTAAAGAGTTCTTTGGAATTCCTTGATTGCCAGGGTATGTCGTGAAATGGGGAACACATTCTAGTGAACTTAAAATTGAACTAACCAAAGGATGACTGTAGATCTCGTTGCTGAATTTAAGTGGATGTGGACAACAATATCCTTGGTCGTCATCAGCAAAATGGTCTATTTAGGAATATAATCACAATGTCTTGTCATTTATAATCTGTCCAACTGGTCAATATCTGTTGTGTTTAAGTGGACAACAATATTGGTGATTGACCAGAGATATTCATGCAGGTATGTGCTGATAAACGTTATTAAGTTGCTCGACAATTTTTGATCCCAAAATGTTTGATTTTAGTTATTAAAGTGTGTTTGTTTTATTTTCAATTTATTTTTAACTTTATATTTGGCATCTTATGTGTTTTTTCATCTTTAAATTATTAAAAATTTAAATTTTATTTTAATTTATTTTGTTTGACATTTATTTTATTTTATTTTATTTCAAATTTAATTTTATTGTGATGTTTGTCTCCGAAATGAATCATTTAAATAAAACCCATCAAATTTGGTGGCCAAAAAGGCCGAGAACCCAAATGTTGGGTATAAAAGATATATTTTTTGTTTTCGGCTTCATTCTTCAAATCCTCAGGTAATTCACCGAAATCAGTTTCCCTCTTCTCTCTCAAAACCCTAGGCTAGAGCAATTCATATTCATCGACGGTTTCAAAATCATTAAATCTTATTTGATTTCTTGAAATCTTCTCAAGGTATACATAGTTCGAACATCATGCTTTACATTTTATTGTGTTTTGAAGTGTTTGCAGGTGGTTAATGGAGTTTTTCCGGCGTGTTAACGGTGTTTTCCGGCGTAACTGTCAAGGATATGATTCGGCAGGGTTTACTCGGGTTTTCGGTTTGATTCGGATCCGACAGAAAACCATTTTGTTTTGACCAGAAACGTTCCATTTGACCGAAAACGTTTGGTCAAAAGTAATTAGACCGAAATCTCTAACTTGATCAACCGAAAACAACTCTAGACTGACCGAAATCAACTTTTTGGACCAAAATTTGATTTTTGAGAAAATAAATTTTAATTTTAATTTTTATTATTCTCATTTGACTCGTTTGGTGCAGATAAATGGCAAATCAGTTAAAGTTTTTTTTTTGAAAATCACAATGTTGTTGGATATCTTATGGATCCACCAGCTGCTCATAAAGAATTCAAATATATGATCGTGGGTTTGAATAATTGCAGAATCTCTCACGCTTTGCGTTCTAATCCAGTCATCTATAAGGACCTGATTGCTGATTTCTGGAAAAATGCATCAATCAATAATCAAGGAGCGGATGGAGCTGGTTCTATTGTATCAGTGGTGAAGGGAACTCAAGTATTATTTCTGAGCAAGTTATCCAAGAAGTACTTGAATTTGGTGATGCCCCTGCATTCCCAATTGAGTACTCTGTTAAACAAGTGAAGGAAGTCCTTGAGAAGATGTGCTATGAAGGAACCTATCCCCCCACCATCAAGAAGCTGATGCCACCTTACTGGAGGTTTCTGGGACACTACTTTGTGAGTTGTATTTCTGGAAGGAAGGGAGGGTTTGATGAGATTAGTCAGACTGCAACCTCAGCCATTATTGCTTTAACAATGAACTAGGATTACAATTTTTCAAAGTACGTTTTTGAAGAAATGAAAAGGAATCTCCAAGGGAGGAAGAAGGATTTGTTCTTAATGTATCCCAGGTTTCTTCAAATGATTCTGAATGAAAGATATCCCCAGGTCGAGTGATCTTCTGATACTTTGGACATGAAAGCTTTGGGTCCTAACACCTTTGGGCTTATGAAGCAATCAAGACAATCTGCCAAAGTCGCTTTTCAAGGATTGAAAGATTTTGTTAAATTTGGAAAATTTGCAGAGACAGAAGGTATCCAAGCTTCTAGTACTCCAATTGCTATAGTGGCAGAAGAACATATGACACCATCAAGGTCAAATATCAGTAGTTCGGTTGAACTCTCTGATTATGATGATGGTGATGATGATGATGATGATGACAATGATGATGATGATGATGATGATGATGATGATGATGATGATGACTCCGATGATAATGATGATGTGAATTTTCGTCTGTTCGTTCCACCGAAGGAGCCAGTCAATGAAGCTGTGATTACGAGACAGAGTCTATAATTAATATTTTCAAGCAACCGGATAATCCAAAACCCAAACAGATGGAAGCACTTATTAAAGAGTTACAGTCAACTGCAAAGAATCCTCCCCAAACAGTTTCTGTTACTTTTGAATCTCCATCTGAGAGTGATAAAGACGAACCAAATGCCTCCCAGATGCCAAAGAATCAAAGACGGAGAGATCCAAGGCCGGGAGTGCTTATTAGGGGTGAGCATTTGGACCGGACCGGACCGGACCGGACCGGCTCTTGGACCGAACCGGTTATGGAGAATATTGTGGACCATGGACCGGACCGGATGAGTCGTGTCCGTGTCCGGGTATGTTTCCGGGTCCAGGTCCGGGTTTTCCGGTTTTTGGACACGTTTGGACCGGTACAACTTTAATTGCATAGAGTATAAGTAATCTACATTGATGTATAATATTATAACTTGCAAAATTAATATGTTTCCATTTCATGCATAACTAATCTACATTGATGTATAATATTATAACTTGCACACTTAATTTTCCAAATAAAAGAAACTAACATATAAATCAAGTTCACCAACAAAAGTTAACAATTTTAAGACAAACATACAAAAGTATTACCGTAACAACAAAAATCATAGTTTAAACTTTAAAATCAATCAAACTAACAAACTTCATAAACTCATAATCTAATCTTCCATTGGCCTCTTCCCCATATCATTGCCATCAATATGTAACATATTTAAAGCTTGTGTAATCTCTACATAAACACAAATGAAAATGTTGTTAGTATTTAATAAAAAGTAATAATTGTATAAAAAAAGAACAAAGCTTGTAATTTTTTTACCCAAAGCTATATCATCATCGTTCATGATGTCATCAACGTTGTCAATTATCGGATTTGTAGACTTTCTCACCCAATCTTGGGTGCATAACAAAGCTTCAACTATCAACGTCGATAAACTAGTCTGATACTCACTTACAACTCTACCACATGTGTTAAACGCGGACTCGGACGCTACACTTGAGATTTGTATCGCCAATATGTCTAACAACAAATAATTAAATTGTAACAACATTAATTTATAAAGAAATTATGAAAGACTAAAAAAAAGTAATCACCTTTCGCCATCCGAGCAATTGTTGGGAACCTAATCGCGTTTACTCTCCACCACCCGAGAATTGAGAAATCTTTTTTATAATTAACTATATTCTCTTTCAAATAAGTTCGTAACTCGTTATCCGTTGGATCCGAGTTGCTACCCCCCGTACAAAGAAAATCACCGAAAAAATCGTTATCATCATCAACATCAATGACTATTTGACTAGCTTCTTGTTGAGATGATCCACCGTTGTCAAATCGTTCCAAGTAGGTCATAAATAAATTCTCCATCCTATTCTCAACCTCTTGGACCATTTGACGTGCTTTTATGTCTATGTACGCGGGGGTCAATGACGGTTCCATGTACCCGATCATTTTTTTAAAAGCATGTAACAAAAAAGGTGATTTGGTGGTAGGATCAAGTAAAATCGCAAAGTACATAAAATCGTTCATCTTGTTGTATGCACCCCAATACTTGTCGTATTTCGTTTTCATATCTTTTACCATATCGAGAAACATTGGTTTGGTTGACCACTTTCTTAGATGTATGTCCACATCTAAGACTTCCCGGATAAAAAGATTTACCAAAGGTTTTGATGTAGCCGAAACAAGCTTTGTTTTTGTTTTGAATTTTTCAAAGAATTTCACCATTTTGGCTACAACTTCAAAGTCATAATTTTCCGGTACTCTACCGAGATCCCTTTCATATGATTTATCTGTCAAAGATACATAAACAAACAAAATTAAACAAAATTATAGTCTAAACAAACAAATATTTCAGCTTTGATAGCTCTACTTTGAAGGATTGTAACTCAGTGAATATAATACCAAAATAAACAAAATTATAGTCTAAATTCATCTACAAACTGTAAACTAAATGTTAGAAAAAACCGGAGGTCAATCCGACTTAAAACGAATGAGTTATGAGTGTTTAAAAAACATCACAGAATACAACATCTTGCTGAAAAGCTGAATTTTTTCCAGCTTTGATAGATCTACTTTGAATGATTATAACTCAGTGAATATAATATCAAAATAAACAAAATTATAGTCTAAATTCATCTACAAACTGTAAACTAAATGTTGGAAAAAACTGAAGGTCAATCCGACTTAAAACGAATGAGTTATGAGTGTTTAAAAAACATCACAGATTACAACATCTTGCTGAAAAGCTGAATTTTTTCAGCTTTGATAGCTCTACTTTGAATGATTGTAACTCAGTGAATATAATATCAAAATAAACAAAATTATAGTCTAAATTTATCTACAAACTGTAAACTAAATGTTGGAAAAACCGGAGGTCAATCCGACTTAAAACGAATGAGTTATGAGTGTTTAAAAAACATCACAGATTACAACATCTTGCTGAAAAGCTGAATTTTTTCAGCTTTGATAGCTCTACTTTGAATGATTGTAACTCAGTGAATATAATATCAAAATAAACAAAATTAAATTCTAAATTCATCTACAAACTGTAAATTAAATGTTGGAAAAAACTGGAGGTCAATCCGACTTAAAACGAATGAGTTATGGGTGTTTAAAAAATGTCACAGATTACAAAATCTTAATAATCTTGCTGAAAAGCTGAAATATAACTTAAAAATAAATATTACCTCTTACGCCAAATTCCATAAATGCCTCTCGTAATTGATATGCGGACTTCAATAACTCGAAAGTCGAGTTCCATCGGGTAGGAGTGTCACCACATAGAAACTTCTTTGTTTGTAAGCCACAATCTTTCATCGCCTTCTTGAACTTGTTTATTCTTTGTGGTGACAATCTAATGTACCGTACCGCCTTTTGGATACACTCAACATGATAGTTTTAGTATTTTAGTCCATCCTTTACAATAAGGTTTAAAATGTGGGCCATACACCTAACTTGGAAATGCTTTCCACCCTCGTAAAGATTGGGCAACTTTTTGACCAAAAAGTCAATTGCCTTGTCGTTTGTAGCGGCGTTGTCTAAGGTAATGGTCATGACATTTTTCATTCCCCATCCACGAATACAATCGAGTAATTCTCGGCCCATATCCTCTCCCTTATGGCTATCTATCTCCCTAAAGTTTATAATTCTCTTGTGCATCATCCAATTCTCGTCTATGAAGTGAGCCGTGACCACCATGTAAGTAGTCCTTTGACAAGAAGACGTCCAAGTGTCCGTTGTCAAATGTATAGCGGTCTTTGGGTTACTTAAAAATTGAAGCATTTTGGTTCTTTCTTCTATGTAGAATTTGGAAACATTCCGGGATATTGTATGTCTAGATGGCAACACGACCTTACAATTAAGTGCATTGGTGTATTCCACAAAAGCCTCGTTTTCAACGAACTTGAAAGGTAATTCGCCTACCACAAAAAGGTTAAGTAATGCTTTTTTGATCCTTGCATCATCGTGTTTCCATGTTTTAACACTAGTATCCCCATTTGACTCCTTCTTTAGATTCAATTTGGTTTGAGTTGGATCTTGTAGCTTATTCGGGTTTTTTTGACACCTACCTACGTGTTTGAGTAAACTAGAAGTCCCGTTTCTTTCCACATCCGCCTTTAGTAGCCTTTCACACCAATGACATTTTTCATATCTTCTTTCGATACATCATCCTCTTTTATCATAACTTTATCAAATGTGTCCCAACAAGAGGATGTTTCTTTGCCACTAGTTTGTTTGTTTTTTTTGCGACTTGTTTTCGTTTTTCCATTTGTTCTTTTTCGTTTGTTAAAATTTGATTGATCATCTTTTGCCGAATCATCAACTAAATTGATTTGTGGTGTATCCTCAATAAATTCATCTTCATCAACATTCGTAACCTAGTTTACATATAGTCACAATAAAAATGTTTTCATAATTAATCAACAAAATATAACGACATACTTTATAACATTCAAGAAAAATTAACAAAATGCAACCAATTGTAACCCTAGTTTACATACAATCACAATAAAAACTTTTTCACAATTAATCAACAAAATATAGCAACATACTATATAACTTTCAACAAAAATTAACAAAATTCAACCAAAAAACATAACCTTAGTTTACATACAATCACAATAAATTTTTTTTGACAACAAATAACCTAAATATAACAACATACTTTATGACATTCAACAAAAATTAACAAAAATCAACAAAAAATCATAACCCTAGTTTACATATAATAACAATAATTTTTTTTTTGACAAGTATTCAACTAAATATAACAATATTCTTTGTTATTTCAACAAAAATTAACAAAAAAACAACCAAAAATCGTAACCCTTACTTGAGTTTCATCATCATCAAGTCCAATCCAATTAGCATTCCGGATTATTGATTCCATTACTTCTGAATCGAGACTTGAGTTTCACAGAAATCGATTTTCACTTGAATCGGCACTTGAGACTTGAGAGAGGGAGAATCGACACTTGAGAGTTGAGACTTGAGAGAGAGAGAGAGAGAGAGAGAACTGAGAAGCCGAGAAGGTTGAGAGAACTGAGAAGGAACGAAAACCTGAAATTTACATCCGACTTGCGACTTGAGAGAAGGGCTACGAGTCCGACTTGCGACTTGAAACTTTCAATGATCGAGTCGATGTCGATCTTTCTTTGCGTTGGTAATTGGTATGCTACGTACTGTTATGGGAAAGGGAACGTCAAGACTCAAAAACCTATTAATTTAATGTTAAATTTCATATATATTTTGCTTTCTTTTTAATAAACGGGAATTGATATTTAATTTAGTAAGAGAAAACTATAAGAAAAAGAAAATCAATTGGATTTGATATTTGTGTGCCAAATGGGCTTTTATGCATTTTTGGGTTTTTGACGTTAGATAAGGGAATCATACAGATGACATACGTAAACAAATCTCTTGTGCCAAATGTGCTTAATTTAAATTGATTTTTTTTAAACATGTCCAACCGGTTCTAAACGCGGTAAAAACCGGACCGAACCGGGAAAAAAACCGGACCGGACCGGATAGAAATCTTAGAACCGAGAACCGGCCCGGGGGTCCCAAAAAACGGTCTGGTCCGGTCCGGTTCACCGGTCCGGTCCACCGATCCAAATGCTCACCCCTAGTGCTTATCACTGAGCCAGTACAACAATCAGCTTCTATAGTTGAACCAGCCTAGGTTAATGAAGATGTTCAAAGCCCAATCTTTGAACCAGCCCAGGTTCATGAAGATGTTCAAAGTCCTATTACTGAACCAGCCCAGACTGATCGAGATGAACAAAGGCCAATATTTGATGAAGATTTCTTGGTTAATGAAGAAGTTTTCTCCTCAGGATGTTATTCTGCTCCACCACCTCCAGAGCACGATGCTGCATCTATTAAGCTAGCCAAACTTCTTGCATTTCAAGACTTTATTCCTCAGTCAAGAGGAAAGGGTATATATATTGGCTCAGAACAAGGAGGTGGTGAAGACTCTCAACAAACCATCTTTGAGCTCAAACAAGAGATACTAATTCTGAAACAAGAATCCATTGAAAAGGATCTGCTGATCGGGAAGTTGGATGTGAGAGTTTCGGAGCTAGAAAAAGATAATTCTCAGAAGAATAAACAGATCTCTGATCTTCAAGCCAACCTTGGCGGGCTTACAGCCTTCTACTTTGATCTCAAAGACAAACTATTTAGAAATTTTGGTGATGAATTAAAGATGTCTAGTTCTGATGATGGAAAAGCTCCTGAAACATCTGAAAGGGTGGTGATTAGATCCACTTCGGATTCCAACATTGATCAATATTTATCTTCTGGCCCTGCTACAGCTGAAGAGAGAAGGGAGATACACAAGAAAGTGAGTGTGTTGAAGAAAAATAAAATGCTTCTGATAAAGAATTCTGATCAGAATGCAACTGGTGATCAACCTCAAATGTTCATCAAAGAGGTTGGGAAAAGAAAATTTGTTGATAGATATGGCGATCGTTCAGGTATTTGCATGTGGGGATTTGAAGCTGACAAGAATATGTGGCTTATGAAACGGAGGAGCGGAAACATTGAATACTATGAGAAGAAGGTTGATTTTTTGTCTTGGACAAAATTTGATCTTGCAGAGCTAGTCCATGCTCCATTTCACAATCCTTCAAATGATCCCAATGCCTGGGCATTTAAAAATTTTCTAGAAGATAAATCGAGGCATAACTTTGCAGGCATGTCAACAGTGTCCTCATTCGTTAGGAAGGTCAAAGGTGTCATCGATACGCACACCAGCAAAACCATGGTAAACGTTATGTGGCCGCCTACTAAGAAAACAAAAAAGATTCCTCTCTCTCAGCCTATACCTGATGGTTCTTTGAATGCTCTTCAATTCTGGGTATATGATGAGGCAACAACAACTGTGGTGATCAAGACTGAAAAGGATCAGTTCCGTCTTGTTGATCCTAGGGATTTGCTAAGACTTGGCAAGCATGACATTCAAACTTTATCCAGGAGTCAGCTTATGGTGCAAAATGAAATGTTCGAGGCTGCTGCGAAAGAATTAACCGGCATGATCGCGAAGATTATTGATCAGAAGTTGTGGGTAGGAGCTTTAGCTGCATCTGATGTTCATCTTGTAGAGAAACCATAAAGCTAGCCAACAATAAACCAAGGGGGAGATTGTTGGGTCATATTTTTGTGGTTGATCCTGGGGTTATATTGTTAATTGTTTTTGGGCTTAGAATAGTACTTTTTTGATAGGCTTATTATGTTTTCGGTTGTAAGGACCGAAATCACTGTGATGATTTCGGTCATGATGGGCTTGGGCCTTTTATAGTGTTGTACTTGGCATATATATATTGTTTCCAGCCGTAGGAGTTGGTAGTTGTTCCATTCTTTTGTTCACGACTGCTTTGAGTTCTTATGTACCAGACGGTTTATTGATAATAGGATCGGGTGCATTTGAAGCTACTTTGTGTGTTCTTGAATCATTACTTAATTAACATTCCACATTCTTTAAGCAATTAAGATTGATATTGCATAAGATCAATAGTTTTGGGACTTACAGTTGTTGCTAAAGTTTTGGTTGGACTATCCGTCCTTTAGACTCCGAGATCTAAGCGTGATATCACTTTTAAGCAAGCGGAGTCATTGATGTTGTTGGGATACAAGAAGTTTTAGCTGGTTTTCAGGAGTTGTGTTGTTTTAGGAAGGGTTACTTATGGTGCACTAGTTTGGTAGGCATCGGTCGTCAGCAGACTGATCATTGGAACGTAAGAAGGATTGGGAATCCTTCAATGTTCATGTGCCAAGAGGACTTAGTTGAATCTAAGTGGGGGAGAGTCGTCCAAGTATCCAGGACAAAAGCAACGGTGAAACTAGGATGCATTTCACATCCCCATTGGGGAAGGGAAGGCGGTCGTAGTGGCTGTCTGAATGTTGGGTTCTGCGGGTGGGGAGTTCGGGAAACTCCTCAGCATCTGGATTGCATCTTCTAGACGACATATATCAGGCTTTGGGGGAGGAAACTAGGTTGGGTTCCAGTCAGTACTTGGGTCCAGTTGGGAGGTTAGACCGTGTGAGTGTGTAACATTGAGATGTGATCGGATTAGTAAATTAGTGGTAGGATCATGGGTGCCGGTTGGGTTAGCTGGAAGTGTTGTAAGTCTGCGGGTGTAGCCGTAGCATTCACGAGGTTATCAGATAGTGTTGGAAGTGTTGTAAGTCGGCAGGTGTATCCGTAGCATTCACGAGGTCGTCAGATAGTGTTGGAAGTGTTGTAATTCTGCGGGTGTAGTCGTAGCATTCACAAGGTTATCAGATAGTGTTGGAAGTGTTGTAAGACTGCAGGTGTAGCCGTAGAATTCACAATATTGTCAGATAGTGTTGGAAGTGTTGTAAGACTGTGGGTGTAGTCGTAGCATTCACTAGCGGCCGGATAGCGGGGGAAGTGTTGTAAGACTACGGGATAGTCGTAGCATTCACGGATTCATTCAGATGATTTAGGCCAGGGAAGGCCAGTTCGCAAGGTTGTGGGTAGGCCCCAACTTAATTAGAATCAGGAAACAACAGGTCGTTAGAGACCTGGGATGAGGTAAGACTACAATTATTCTGGTAGCACTCACTTTTCGCATTAGATTTGAAGTCGACGGATTGTCGAACTATTATGATCAGATGCATCAGAAGGTTTGATAGAGCCATGAGTGGCGGTATAGCTAGGGAAGTTATGACTAGACCAAGTATTCTTCGGAGGTCGCGTGGGGGCGAGTGTGAGGTTGCCCGTTGGCTCAGCAATCGGGCAGGGATCCGGTATTTCGGATATGGGCATTCTGCATCTGGTTATGGTAAGTGAATTCATTCAGGGGGCAACATCGAGATAAGCAAGACTAGAGATGTTTTTCGGTCAGTCATTCCTAGAGGAAAATTGTGCAATACAGGTACAGCATGGACGGTCTGTCGGGGAGTCAGACCAATGTAAGGTGTCAGGATCTAGGAAGGAAGAGGTAGTTTTCTGCTTGAGACAAAGGAGTTATCCTTCATCAGAATTGGGGAAGGTCTGGTTTGGATTGGTTCAGTTGCCTTGAGGAGGCCATTGGACGGTCGGGGTGACAGTTGTGTCCCACGAGATGTCGGGGGTGGTATTCGTTGGGTTCAGAACGGGTTACCGATTATTGGTAAGAGTTGGATACTCAAGTTTTATCAAGGATGAAGTATTCTCAAGGCTTCGACTTGAGGGGTGACACCGGTTCGAGAAGCAGGGCTGAAGGCCAGGTATAGTGATTCGGTCAGAATTTGGCCCAGTTGGGCAAGGTGATGCATCGCGTAGAACGGTGGTGGAAGCTCATACTGATTCATAGTGCATACTATGTATCAGCCACGAAAGTGTTTGGACGATGACTCTACTGTACTTTCTTATAGTCGATATTCAGGAAAAGGAGCGTCTGAATGATGGGAGGAAGTTAGTGCTAGTTATCGAACAGAAAACACAGGCCATAAGGAGGTGATGTAGCAAGATTAGTGAAGGTGCAATGAGAATCAATAGTCGGGTCATAGTAGGTAATGGAAGTTGCGGGCGTGACACGTGAGCAACGGCCGGAGGAGGAGATAAGGAAGCATTATCCAGACCCTGTGCATCAGCAGACTTCGAGGACGAAGTCTAGTTCAAGTGGGGGAGATTTGTAACGCTTGGTTTAGGTATTGGTCAGTTTTCAACAATTTTAGAGTTTTGGACTGGGACTCGACGAGTTGGGGAGCTCCAACTCGTCAAGTAGAGATCATTTTGGACGCGGGATGAAGGATCTACTCGACGAGTTGGAAGGCCCCAACTCGACGAGTAGACACTGGGAAGGAAAACCCTAATTTTCAGGTTTTGTACCCTATTTATAGGCCTTAAGCCTCACTTGTAGCCTCCCTTATCCCCCCCTTTGTCCAGAGAAACCCTAAATCGTGTATCGTCTCCCATTTTGTGTGTATATGAGCTTGGAAAGTGATTATTGGTGCTCTTTTGGAAGGAACTTGAAGCTTGAAGAGGTTGGATTGAATGGAAAGCAGTAGATCCAGGATTTCCTCCAGTGTGGCAACCATTTTAAGTTATAAAGTCGAAACCTTGACCTTCCATTGCTTAGATCTCCTTCTATGAAAGTTTATGGCCATTATTAGCCTAGTTTGGTACCATTCTTGGTTTTTAGCATGATATTGTTGGGTTTTGAGCATTCTAACACTCTTATGGTGTACATGCAACCCTATAAACCTTAGATCTATGTTTTCTCTATTATACATGCAAATATTAACTATTCCAAGGTTTCATCCTAACTAGCATATTATGAAGCACCTATACTACAAAGTTCTAGTTAGATGACATACCTTTTGATGTAGCTTGATGTCTTCAAGCTTTAAGAGCTTAGCCCCAATAGTGTGGAAGCCTCAAATGGAATCACAAATCACCAAAACACCTTGGAAGAACTTGAGAGAATATGTATGCACACTAAAATCGGCCCACTCTTATTTTCACACACTTGTGCCAATTTTGTGAGCCAAGGACCCCTTTATATATTATAGAGGATTAGGGTTACATCCATGTAAACCCTAATACCCATGACCTTTCATTTACATAGGATCCATGGGTTAAAAGCTCCATGGACCATCCATGAAAGCTTAGCCCAACCTAAATGAACTTGGGCCATTCCATATATATAAGAGTCCATATTTAATTAGTTCTTTTTGATCACTTAATTAATTCTAAATTAATTCTTGATCAATACTAATTAAATAATATGATTCCATATTAATATATTAGAACTTATAATATATTAATATAAATCATAAATATACTATTCTCAAAAGACTATCCATATAAATTGTGCCGGTGAAGTGCAACCCAAATGGACCATGCCGGGTCGGGTCAAGTACATACCAAATATAGTTATGGACTTAGACATTAATCCAACAGTCTCCCACTTGGATAAGTCTAAAACTATTATTGAGTATGACTTCAAAACCTAACTGGCAATCGTAGCTCTTAAAGCCGCTGTCGAACTCTGACCTTGTCAATGACTTGTCCATTAGATAAGGGATCATATATTCCTCCATTCTAGATATCATATGGACTGAGACATGGATTATAATCATTCTCTCTGTCCATTTGTTGTTTCCTGATTTTCGATTTATGATGACTGACTGATTGAACAAATCAAATCAGTCCTGGCTTGGCCAAGCACTCACATGTGTCATCGCTAAATCATCGAGGGGCCCACAGATATCGCTTTTATCCCGAAGGTAAAAGGAATGGATAAACTTTGACTCATATGGCTTGTTCTACTACTTGTTGAATCATACACAAAGGCACGTTTTATAACATCGAGTTACGAAATGCGTTTTCGTGCAATCAATGTATAACCAACTCATAGTAACAACTCATATCTCTAGGTTTGAAGAATATAAGATATTATCGTCTCATGATCACTCGTGATAAAATCCATGAAGTGATTCAAATGAGCGTGGGTTGAATCCAATACTCAGAACTTATGAGCACTCATGAGTGTTGTAGCACCACTTTGTCCACCAACTTGGACCTCTACAAACCAACCCATGACAGTCTTGATTCATATCTACTTCCAACATATGACCGACTGTGGATGGTTTGAATAACTTAATCATTCAGGAAGAGCGACTTAGTTATTCTGGAAGTCAAAACATGCAAAGTGAAACACAAGAATAAATGAATCAAATATGGTATCAAACCCTATGAATATAAATAAACACTTTTATTTATCACCATACTGATTACTCATTATTCATTGTTTCGGTTTTATCAACTTTATACTTGAATTAAAAACACTAGTTGTCCCATGCTCCAAGCATGTACACTATGTTTTTTCTTAAACAATAGCTTTGCCATACACCAAGTATGCACTCTATGTTTGTCTATGATCCTTACTTTGTGAAATAAACCAATTGAACATAATTTCAATGATTCTAATTTCACACTCCCAAATCCTCATCGAAAAATGTGAGAATTTCAAATTCCTATCATTTATCGAAATATGTTTAGATTTTAAACTTATATGCACTGACCCTCCTGTAATGAATATGTACAAAGTCACAAAGACTTGTCAACAGTCATTATAAGGTATTCCAATGGAGATCAACTCCATGGAAACTAAGTCTCATATTCAAAGTACATTGCTTTGGACATTCTTCTTGCATTAAGTTTTCTAATCTTACACAGATAACTTCCACCTATGGAGACAACTCCATATTCTCATTTTGACTATCACTTCTGAATAAGGGATGCCTCTTTTCAGAATATGTCAATATGGTCCTTCCAAAATTAGCACTATACTTCCAACTGTCCCTGAGCAACCAATCTTTGGTAAACCTCAGATTGTCCTCGACAATTGCTTAATCATTTTAGTCATATCCAATTCTAGACCTTTTCCCTTCTTAATGCCTCTGGGCATTTGGAAAAATTTGGAAATGACAAATATTATAGCAGATGCAATCGATCCTGTACCCAGAGCAAATGGTACACGATTCATGATGTCTCACATAAAGACATGATTCTAGACCAGTCTTTTGCTACAATATTTTTATTTGCCATGTTTTCAAAATTTGACTATGAAGAGGGATGCCGTAATCATAATCGAATTTTGAGAACGCAATATATAGAATTTCCTTAAGTTGAACCAATCCAACATGAAATTCGTATATATATTCTTGACTAAAGATGATTAAGGTCTCAATCTAAGCCTTTAGAACTGAAATGAAGTATATCCTCTCCCTTAATTATAGCAAAACAACTTTTTCAATCCCTGCAGCCTCACGAATTGAAACTTTTGTTTTCTATAATTAACATTGCTAACTTGCAACACTAACAATAATTATCATGCTCCCACTAACATGATGATTATTAGCATAACACTTATGCTCCCACTAGCTTTGACATGTACTCAAAAATCAGCTGGACTTCTAGAAATCAATACTTTATTGACTTTCTTACCAAACTTCAGATTTCTGATACGAGATGCTTTGATAAAACTTTATCAAAATCATACACCTTTCCTTATATAGCATGCATGTGTGTCTAAACAATTTCAGAACTATGAAAAGGGATGCCGTAATCATAGTCTCAATTGTTTAGACCTTTTGCCATCTGCTTCAAATCTACTTGGTGGAAGTGTTTCCTCACCATCATTTTCATGAATCGGAGAGAAACCTTATGACCCTTAGATTTTATGGTGTATGTGTTCTTATCCATGTGAATCGTCAAAACCATAGTCATAAGACAAGGATAATGACAAATCCAAACTCATATGGACTGAACTTATGCAATCTTAACTTCTTGCCACCTGGCAGTACAGGGCCTGCCATTGCTTCCAAGTTGTTATGCAACCAATTGAGAACTTTCAGAACTCCTATGCAAAGCCAACTTTAACTGGAATGGGCACAGAATATGTCAACACGATAGGTTATAAACCTCAAGTCGTGTGCTAGTGAAGAACCTCAGGTTTTATTCTTGATTAGTTCTTGAAATTCTTTTTAGGATCTTTAAGACTCCCACTATCCTCTTGACATATAAGACTATCTTGCCAAATATTCAAGAGATAGTGCGGATTCTTTATCAAGACAAACACTTCACACAATTGGCCTTAGTTGGTCTTTGTTTTATCCAAAACATCACAACTTACCAATTTCAAATGTACAAGAGTAGGACACTTTTACTCTTACATTTGACAAGTGTTTTAAACCTTTCTTTAAGATATGTCACTCAAGTTACAATCTTGGAGTATGACTCTAAGAATTATTTTGGAACGAAGTATGACTCATCTTCCTAATCTAACCATTTCAACAATTCATGACTCCTCTTATTAGTCATAAGAATGCACTAAGATGACCTTTAGAGGACTAATTGTGATATGATTTCTAAATCATTAAGATGATCACAAACATGATACTAAAGTACTCTCCCATCTTTTCAGATTTGAGAAACTTTTATCTTTCTGCCTAATTTGATTCTTCCCATTCGTTCTGCCATACATTGAGACTTTTCCAATGTTTCAAAATTATACTTAAACTTGTAAGTATAACCATATTTACTAAACTTTAGTAAATCAAATAGTCTTAACGAGCTTTGTGGTGGACATGACCAGTGCACAAGAATGTGTACTCGATCCCTTTAGTCCTTCACTTGACTCACACATCCATGTGAACAAGTAATTAGTCTTGATTTTCCAATGCTTGAAAGTTCTCATTCATCATACTATTCAACTTGCATGATTCCAAGTTTCAGTCCAATTGAAACTTGGGTGATGAGGAACTTTCCTGATTTGGTAAATTTAGACACTACCACAAATGAAAGAATCAAATCCATTTTAGAATATTGCTGTCAGTGGAATCATATAAGCAACAATTTTCCACAAATGCCATTGTAAGGATACTTCAAATAAATAAAATTAAACAATTTTCTTTTATTTTAAAACTTTGCGGAAAAACTTATCCTTACAGTCCACATGAAAATTGTTGTTATCTATTCCTTAACAATATATCATAACTTCTTAAGCAACTGCTCAAAATTCTGATGCGATCGAAATCCACCTTCGCGATCAGAATCAGCATATACTTCCTTTAAGATTTCTCTCTATTCTTTGATTCTTAAAACATCAACATGTGACCCAGTCACATCATGTAATGAGGATCTCAGAATAGAACTTACCAGAGTTAGATAATGGGCTCTACCTGATGTAGATTCAAACTTATTGACTTTAACATCCTTAGGTAAATTTGGCAGCTTTGCAATCAACGCTACTTCCTTTGGCAAAATAAACATATGGACCCTTTGGTAATGGGACTATCTCAGACTTAGCCTTTCTCTTTACCATTTGGTCAACCGGGTTGACTATGGCCAATCCCTTTCCATTGGGAAGAGAATGCGTTTTCTGGATTTCCAGTGTCACCATTGTCACTGTCCATAAAGTTTTTGGGAAGTTGATCTTCTAATCAAATTTGCTTTACTATCGTTCCAAATCATTGCTGATTCAGCAGCACCAAGCAAATAGGTATGATCATTAAGGTTCATGTCATAGTCTGTTTCATAGTAGTCCCAAAGGAACTCACTATGTGACTTAGAAAGTGATTGAACATCCAACTTTCTCAAGACTTTGACACCCAACTCTCCCGACTTGTCAATATGTGACTTCATCTCTAAGATGTGATCATACATAGACCTTGATTGCCATTAGGGCTTCAGTGACCTTGAACTTGTGGGTTAGGGAGAATAATTTGAGGAGGTGGAGGAAGAGAAGTATGACTTCCATGAGCCAAACTCGGGAAGTCATATTCATTAGGAAACCTTGGTTTGGGAAGATGATTGTTGTCTAAACCAGACATCAACAATGGGAGAAATTCACGTAAAGTTGAATTAAGTCCTTAATATAACACCCAATATGATATATTAAGGCTAGGACCCAACAAACTATTTTATAACTTGGAAGAGGGATGCCGTAATCCAAGCTATAAAATATTTGAAGGTAGGTGAATGACGATTCACCAATTTCCACCAAGATAAACGAAATGTATTATTAGGTTTTAATTGGTTTTGAAACTCCTAGATTCTTTTGAGATTCATTGAACTTTTCAATGGCATGTTTCAATCTCGAGTGTTCCCTTCAGGTTTTGTGACTGGGATGCCGAGGATCACAAAACAAGGTGTGAAGTAACCATGCAAATATACTTGGTACCCTTAATATTTACCCCTCAATCGATGTGCCGGTTAACCACACACGCTCCAACGATACTATGATAAACATTAAGTTACCCTTTGCCTACCTTGTTAAGTCCAGGTTAGTGTGCCGGTTAACCACACACGCTCCACTAACAGCTTAAACAAAGTGCAAAGTGTAATTTCATGGATTAGCACCTTATTCACATTTTCCTAAGTAACTAAGATTGGGAATTTATAAAAAGTTTAGTTACTTAGTATTTATCATTAATACTTTTAATGAAGGGAGAATTATAGTCCTTGTCCTACCTGTTCGGCTAACGACCCTCCACCAGTCAAGGAAGCGGTGGGTGAGAGTGGACACCCATTAAACTGCCATTTTATAGGCAGTAACCTTATACCCCCCCCCCCCTTATAGACCGGCTTCGTGAATGAGGCCTACTAATGGTAAGACGACTTGCTCTTATACATATAATATATTAAACTTTTAATATTATAATAGTATAAAGGTGTATTTTAGACATTTAAAATACTTGGTGGTTTAATCTATTAATTAAACTATACTCTAAATTTAATTAAATTTAAACCATGTCATTATGGAATTATTAATTCTCTTTTAATTAAACACTTTAATTATCTATTAATAAAGTGCATAAGAGTTAATTGAATTATTCAATAAAAACATCATAATTCCAATTATTAAATTCAAAATTAAAACCATTTAATTAATTGTTTAAGTTATGAACCCAAGAGTTTTAGAATTCAATTCTTTTTTTATCATAAAAAACTTTTTCCAAATTCCAAAACTTGAGGGCAAGTTTTGTAACTCTTGAAAACTTTTGGATTCCATAACTTATGGAGTTAAATACTTGTTTTATGATGAAACTTTTCGTGTTCCATAACTTAAGAACATGTTATGGAATTCTTTAAAACATTAAGACCAAGTTTTGTAACTCCATAAAAAACTTTGAATCAATTTTTTTAAAAACCTTTTCATATCCATAACTTATGGAGGTTTCAAAAAACTCTTTAGATCAAACTTTTAAAACTAATAAAATAATCATATCATTTTATCTTTTACTAAATTTGACCTAATTCAACTCATATAGCAAATGATTCAAATTTTACAAATAATTAGTTTTTCACAAAAACAAGTAATTATCTTAAAATTTGACAAACGTCATGTTTTTTTTTCCTTTTTTTTCAACTTGAAAATAAAACATTTGCATCAATATAACAGAAAACAACTCATGGCTCTGATACCACTGTTGGGTTTTGAGCATTCTAACACTCCTATGGTGTACATGCAACCCTATAAACCTTGGATCTATGTTTTCTCTATTATACATGCAAATATTAACTATTCCAAGGTTTCATCCTAACTAGCATATTATGAAGCACCTATACTACAAAGTTCTAGTTAGATGATATACATTTTGATGTAGCTTGATGTCTTCAAGCTTTAAGAGCTTAGCCCCAATAGTGTGGAAGCCTCAAATGGAATCACAAATCACCAAAACACCTTGGAAGAACTTGAGAGAATATGTATGCACACTAAAATCGGCCCACTCTTATTTTCACACACTTGTGCCAATTTTGTGAGCCAAGGACCCCTTTATATATTATAGAGGATTAGGGTTACATCCATGTAAACCCTAATACCCATGACCTTTCATTTACATAGGATCCATGGGTTAAAAGCTCCATGGACCATCCATGAAAGCTTAGCCCAACCTAAATGAACTTGGCCCATTCCATATATATAAGAGTCCATATTTAATTAGTTCTTTTTGATCACTTAATTAATTCTAAATTAATTCTTGATCAATACTAATTAAATAATATGATTCCATATTAATATATTAGAACTTATAATATACTAATATAAATCATAAATATACTATTCTCAAAAGACTATCCATATAAATTGTGCCGGTGAAGTGCAACCCAAATGGACCATGTCGGGTCGGGTCAAGTACATACCAAATATAGTTATGGACTTAGACATTAATCCAACAGATATGAAGATATGGCTTTAGATCTGGACATCTCTTGGCCTTCCTTCATGCTCTAAGTCCCTTAAAAAGCTTTGATTAAGTGTTTTTAGCCTTTAATGCCTTGCATGGATGTAAAGTTTGCAAATTTACATGGTATCTCCACCCTAGGGGGTTAGATCTGTAGTTGGGGCTTTAGATTCGACTGAAAAGGGGTTGAATATGTTAAGACAGGGGAAACTCGACGAGTTGCCCTGGAAACTCGACGAGTTGGGTCGGGTTTTCCCGTTTTCTGGATACTGAGTGAACTCGACGAGTTGGTAAGACAACTCAGTGAGTTGGCTAGGGTTTTACCCAGTTTTCTGAACAATGAAGGAACTCGACGAGTTGCTAGATGCACCCGACGAGTTGGGTCAACATGGACTATTGACCTTGACCGTTGACTTTGACTTGACCAGGAGTTGACTAGGGTTGACCATTCAGTATTTTAGGCCTTTTTGGTATTGGGCCTTCACAGATTAGGTCCATTGATGGATTTATGGACATTATAGTGTTGGGATTTTGTTCGGGCTTGGGCCTCAGTATTGGATCATATTGGGCCAGGGGTAGAATGGTCATTTTACCCCATGTATGGATTAGGGATTATAGTATGGAACTCAATTTGCTAATTGGGTATATTGATTGGTATTGATAGCTCTGGAAGTCGGCGGGGAAGCAGCTAAGGATGTCATTCGGGAAGCTTATGTATTCGAGGTGACTCTTCTCACCATACCAATGGGTCTAAGGCACCAAGGCTGACCCATTTATCTAGTTGTGATGATTATTGCGGATGTGCTATTGATACATTATGTATTTATGTAAAGACCATGCGGGGGATCCCATGGCAAGTAGTTATATATGTGGTATGCTAGTTGATTGTGTAGTATTTGGTATGCTAGTTGTCTTTGTGATACTTGCATGGAAGACCCCAGGGGGGGGTCCCGAGGCAGTTGGATATAAGACCATGTGGGGGTTCCTATGGCATTACAGGCTAAGACCATGTGGGGGTTCCCATGACAGTGGGCTAAGACCATGAGGGGGTTCCTATGGCACCCGATGTAAGACCTTAGAGGGTTTCCAGGGCATCCTCATATGTTTGCATGTTTAGCTCATATGTTTGTATGTATGGTTTGTATGGTAGTTAGTGAAGACCATGTGGGGGTTCCCATAGCAGTGGGCTAAGACCATGAGGGGCTTCCTATGGCACCCAGAGTAAGACCTTGGAGGGTTTCCACAGCATCCTTATATTCTTATGTGTTTGGTATGGTTTATGTAGTTGTTATAGCTAATATGGATTATCTAGTTTTGTGGATTGTGTGGGGTATGCTCTGGGTAACTCACTAAGCTTCGTGCTTACAGTTTTGTTTATGATTTCAGGTATCATTGTTTTGGAAAGGAAGGGCTCAGCTTGATCGCAACGCACACACCCGTGTTTCCGTAATATATGATTTTGGGACGAACTCTGATGAATGGTTTTAATTAATCATGTTTTTGGAATGTTTGGATTTAAAGATATATGTGTTTTGACTGTATTGAAAAATGAAATTTTTACCCTTGATTTTTGGGTCGTTACACTTGTGACTCTCATCTCTTCGCTTTTTCCGAACTGGAATTACCCTACTTGTACTTGTTTCTGTAACGAGATAAATTCTTCTTAAAGAACTTCTTTGGATTAAAAACCATTAATGATTTTTCTTCTTTCGATAGTTCACAATCCAAAAAGTCGGATTCGAAATCATCTTTTGCTGACTTCTTAGCTTTCGCAACCAACGCCAACGATTCGACACTAGAAACAAGCTTTGCTTCCTTAATAACTTCATCTTCGTGAGATCTCAGAATACCCATGAGTTTTTCCAATGAATAGCTTTTGAATTGGTTGTGTTCCTTAACAGTGGAAACTATAGCCTTCCATTCGGATCTGAGTCCATTCATGAATGTGACTTTCTGTTCAATAACTCGACGCTCTAGATTGTGTTTCAGCATTCTGCTTAACAAATGATTGAAGCGATTGGAAGTCTGATCTAACTTCTCATCAGGTTTTTGTACAAATGATCCAAACTCCAACATTAGCATCGTTTGCAAAGAGTGTTCTAAATCAGCATCACCTGAATACAACTCCTTCAGCTTATCCCAAATACCTTTTTCAGTATCACATGCACTAACAAGAGGAAAAGTGTCTGGAGGAAGAGAAAATTGAATGATTCTCATTGCCTTTATATTACACATCAGATTATACTTCTCATCCTGTGGAACGTTAGTGTGTTCAATAATTAGTGCATTATATTCAGCTAGAGTTTTGATTTCTTTTCTAGTACCCGTATGTGTGTACGTCTCCTTCGTCGTTGCATGCCATATACTGGAACCATGTTCTTCAATCCCAAGTACGTAATCTTCAAAGTGAAGAGCCCATACCTCATAATCTTCTAGAAAAAGGATTGGAATCCTTGTTGATCCAATGTTGCTTGAGAGATTGAATGAAAGAGAGTGTGGATCATCGTTAGGCATATTATCAAGAATTCACCAAAACAAATATAGAACCAGATGTCTAAAACTTGAATCGAGTTCAAGGGAAGTCTAGATATCTAGATATGGGATCTGCAATCGATTGAGACGATAGAGACAACAAGAACAGATCTAAGAAAATCGTAAAACCCTAACAAATCCCTTTACTCGACAAAAGAATAGTGAATTGATTACACTGTCTCCTGCTCTGATACCAATTGTGAGAACAATAGCTATCGATAGATTCTATATTAATAAGATGAATAAATGATGAGAGACAATATATGATCAAAAGTGTGCCGAATGATTGTGTTAAACACGGCTCTAGAAGAGTTCTTAAAGACATAACTTTTCTATGAGAGATTCAAAAGTTGTAACCATAAAGTTACATGCACGCTATTTATAGAGACTATTTTAGATACTAAAACCGAACATGGACAAGCCAATTTCGGAGTAAACAAACCCTAATAACATACATTTAACACAACACTTTATTAGACCTAACAAATCCCCACGTTGTGAGGTCGGTAATTCAACAACATTATTTTCTTCGACTTCCATTCGCTTTGCCTATGATTCGGGCTACTTTGTCTCTTCATCTAAGGCCTCTAAGAACTCATAAATAATGTCTTCTTCAGTAGTGATGGTCATGACATGTGGTTGCGTTTTGTTATCGGGAATTGGTGGAGGTAACCGCTCGTTAAACAATGTAGTTAATTGCACGAGTTGAGCTTCAATATTCTTGATGGATGCTTGATGATTTCTCATGGTAGTATCAGCTGGATCGTGACGTTTTTCAGAAGCTTCCATAAATCTATGAAGCATTGACTCCAAGTCCACTTTTTTCTCGGGTTGAGGTTGTTCATGATAGGTTTTATACAAACAATCCTATGTGTGCATGCAACCCTAATTAGATCTATGTTTTCACTATAAGACATACAACTTTATGAACACATATGAAACCCTAGCATGCTCCTACTATTTTCGAAAATCATATAGAAGAGTAGAACACATACCTTTGTTGTTATATTGTAATAACAACTAGTTTCCTTGATCTCTTAGACTCTTGAAAGCAAGCACCACAAATGTAGTGCCTCTAATGGCTCACAAACACCAAGAAGCAAGAAGGCAATTATGAGAGAGGAGGGAGGATGCTAATTTTCGGCCCTAGGGTTTCTCTTGGAAGCAAGTGGCCGAAAATTGAAGGCTAGGGTCTCTATTACTGTAGGCTCCTAGGGTTTCAGTCTAAACCCTAATGGACAGCTTAGCCACCAAGCAGCCCAAGGAACCTTCTGGAATAAGGCCTTAGACGAAAATATGATGATCCTTCATCATAATTTCGTTTCCCCTTAGCCCATTAGGTTTCTCAGCCCAAAACTCAACTATCACGCATTTGACAGTTTAAGCCCCTTTATTTAATTAATCTCTTTTAGTCACCAAATTAATTCTTAATTAATTTATGACTAATACTAATTAAACAAATATGATTTCTCCTTTAATACATTATTCTTATAATATATTAATAAACCATAACATCCTCTCTCTCTCCTTAAATTACCTTATCAAGTTGCTTTGGTGAAGGCAACCCAAAAGGACCATGCACACTCGGGTCAAGTACATACCAAATATAGTTACGGACTTAGACACTAATCCAACAGTCTCCCACTTGGATAAGTCTAGTAATTATATCTCACATATGACTTCAGGATCCGATTAGCAATCGTAGCTTTCAATAGCCGCTGTCAACTCTGATCAATAATCTGTCCTTCAGATAAGGGATCGTATAATCCTCTGTTCTAGATATCATGCTGACAATACTTATTGTCCAGCATTTTGTTTCTCGATCTCTGATTTGTTCGACATAGAACATAGTTGAACACATCAACTTCATCCTGACCGGGCCCGGCACATAAGCCAAACCAAATTATCGAGTGGCCAAGATATCGCTTTTATTCTCTTAGAATAAAAGGAACAGAAAAACTTCGACTTATATGCTTTTATCATTTACTAGCTAAGTCACACACAATAATGCGTTTTATAACATCAAGTTACTGATGAGGTTTCGCATTATCAATGTATAATCAGTTAGCAAACAATAACCATATCTCTAGGTTTAAAGATTATATGATATTATCATCTTGCGATCACTTATGATAACTTTCATGAAGTGATACCAGCAAGTGCGGGTTTAGTCCAATGCTCAAAACATATTTCATAAGCACTCATAAACTTTGTAGCAAACCTTTGCTATTCTAAAACCTTTTAGACAATCTACAAACAAATTCATGACAATTTTCTTTCATATCTACTTCCAACATATGAGCGATTGTGGACCGTTCGAATAATCTTATTATTCAGGAAGTCAAAACATGCAAAATCGAAACAATAGATAAATAATCAACACAAGATAGTAACTTTCTTATAAATAACACACCTTCATTTAATCATCAAATGTTGAATAAATAATTATCCATTACAAGTTTCCTACCTATCTAATCTAAACTAATATCGTCCTTTAGCCCAACGCTCCTAGCGTGCTGCAAATGCTTGACCCTACTCAGTCCCTTCGTAAGGGGATCTGCTGGGTTATCTTCCGACGATACCCTCTTCACAACGAGGAGTCCCTCTTCTATCCGATGTCTAATAAAATGGTATTTCCTGTCGATATGTCGAGATCTGCCATGATCCCTTGGTTCCTTGGTTAAGGCAACCGCTCCTTCATTATCACAAAAAATTTCCATGGGCTCCTTTATGGATGGCACAACTCCAAGGTCTCCAATGAAGTTCTTCAACCATATAGCCTCCTTTGACGCCTCTCTTGCCGCAATGTACTCTGATTCGCATGTTAAATCAGCCACGGTCTCTTGCTTGGAACTTTTCCAAGTCACTGCTCCTCCGTTCAGGGTAAAGACCCAGCCCGACTGCAATCGGTAATTATCCCGATCCGTCTGAAAACTAGCGTCACTGTACCCTCGTACCCTTAAGTCATCACTCCCACCGAGGACTAGAAACCATTCCTTGGTCCTTCGTAGGTACTTAAGAATATTCTTGACAGCAATCCAATGTGCTCTACCAGGGTTCCCTTGATATCTGCTGACCATGCTCAAAGCGAAGGCCACATCAGGGCGAGTACAAGTCATAGCGTACATAATCAAGTCAACTGTGGAAGCGTAAGGTACTCGGCTCATATCAGCTATCTATGTCTCTGTACTCGGGCTCTGAGTCTTACTCAGTTTGGTATTGCATTGAATTGGCAACTCCCCTTTCTTGGAATTCTCCATACTAAAACGCTTTAGTACCTTTTCCAAGTATGTGTCCTGACTGAGTCCTATCAGTCTCTTACTTCTGTTTCTCACTATCCTTATTCCCAGAATATATGCAGCCTCTCCGAGATCCTTCATAGCGAAACACTTCCCAAGCCAGGACTTGACCTCCTGCAAGGTTGGGACGTCGTTTCCTATGAGTAGTATGTCATCGACATACAATATGAGGAAGCTTACTATACTCCCACTAGCCTTGACATACACACATAACTCATCTTCGCTTCGCAGAAAACCAAACTCTTTGACCTTCTCGTCAAAACAAAGATTCCATCTGCGAGATGCTTGCTTCAATCCATAAATGGATTTTTCAAGCTTGCACACTCTACTTGGGTGCTTCGCATCGACAAAACCCTCTGGCTGATTCATGTAAACATCCTCAGCCAACTTCCCATTTAGGAAAGCGGTTTTTACGTCCATCTGCCAGATTTCATAATCATGAAACGCAGCTATTGCGAGCATTACCCTAATAGACTTTATCTTGGCAACTGGCGAGAAGGTCTCATCATAGTCAACTCCAGGAGTTTGAGTAAAGCCCTTCGCGACCAATCGCGCTTTATAAGTGTGCACTTTCCCATCCATGTCTGTCTTCTTCTTGAAGATCCACTTGCACCCGACTGTCTTACGACCTGGTACATTATCAACCAAATTCCAAACTTGGTTGTCATACATGGACTGAATCTCGCTGTCCATTGCCTCTTTCCATTTAGCAGACTCCGGGCCTGCCATAGCTTCCTTGTAGCTATTAGGTTCATCCAGATTTATTAGTGTACTATCATTAATAAACGTATCCCCGTCAGTAGTAATATGGAAACCATAAAACTGGGGTGGAACACTAACTCTACTCGAACGTATAAGAGGTAAGGACTGGTCAATTGGTTCAACAGGAGTTTCCTCCTCAGGTTGAATGCCAGTGTCAGAGGTTCCTTCATCTCCTGACTCTTGAAGTTCTTCAAGGTCAATCTGACTCCCACTGTCTCCTTGACTTATGAATTCTATCTCTCTGAAAACCCCTCTCCTAGCAACAAAGAAAACATTGTCACTTCGTCTATAGAAGAGATAGCCAAAAGACTTCTGTGGATAGCCGATGAAATAACACTTCTTACTACGAGGTTCTAGCTTGTCGTGAGTCTCTCGTCTTACGAAAGCTTCACAACCCCAAACCTTGATATGTGCCAACGAGGGAGCTTTCCATGTCCACATCTCCTGAGGTGTTTTGGCAACCTTCTTGGTGGGAACTAAGTTAAGGAAATGGGCGGCAGTCTCTAAGGCATACCCCCAGAATGAGATTGATAACGAAGCACGACTCATCATTGAACGAACCATGTCCAACAAGGTTCGATTACGTCTCTCAGCCACACCATTCAATTGTGGCGTTCTAGGAGGCGTCAATTGCGAAACTATTCCACATTCTTTTAGATAGTCGTGAAACTCAAGACTTAGGTACTCTCCTCCTCGATCAGATCGAAGCATCTTGATATTCCTGCCCAGCTGATTCTCTACTTCATTCTTAAACTCTTTGAACTTTTCAAAGGTTTCTGACTTTTGCTTGATTAAGTAGATATATCCATATCTGCTATAATCATCTGTAAAAGTCACGTAGAAGCGACAAGCGTCCCTTGTGGTGGATCTAAAGGGTCCACATACATCAGTATGTATGAGATCCAATACACCCTCACCCCTTTCACATGTGCCAGTAAAGGGTGACTTGGTCATCTTCCCAAGTAAACAAGATTCACACACGTCATCGTCCCTAAGGTCGAATGACTCCAAGACTCCATCCTTTTGGAGTTGGGCTATGCGTTTCTTGTTAACATGGCCAAGGCGATAATGCCACAAGCATGCTTTGTCCAAACTATTGGACCAATCAATATTCAATACATCATTTCCTAAATTATCTACAATCAACACAGATTCATAAATCCCATTACAAGGTAATGCATTGAAATAAAAAACACCATTCAAATAAACATTAATAGAACCATTGCTATTATCAAATGAATATCTGAAACCTTGTCTATATAATCCATGAAAAGAAATGATGTTCCTTGCCATATCTAGCGAATAGCAACAATTATTTAAATCTAGTCCTAACCCATTACTCAACACTAAAGAATAAACTCTGATCTTGGTCACTGGTGATGACTTCTTGTTTCCGATGACCAAGTCTATTCTTCCATGCTCGACTTCCCTACTTTCTCTTAGCCCCTGCAAATCAGAACAAATGTGGAAACCACATCCAGTATCAAGGACCCATGAAGTATCAAGTGATGAGTTATTAGATTTAATTGAATACATACTGCAAAGGTGGGCTTTATCTTCCCATCCTTAATATCTTGCAGATATTTAGGGCAGCTTCGTTTCCAGTGGCCCTTCTGGTGGCAATAGAAGCAATCTGCTTCCTTGGGGTCAGAAGAGGGTTTAACAGAACCTGCTTTGGTCCCACTAGAAGAGGAACCATCTTGGGTCTTACCCTTTTGGTGGCTCTTAGAAGGAGCCTTCCTCTTTTTACCCTTTCCTTGGCCAATTGCCAACACAGGAGCAGCTACAGTAGAGGATGATGCAATAGATTTGTCCTTGAGGTTGCTATCAGCAGTCCTCATGAGACCTTGAAGTTTACTCAGGGTGACCTCTTCCTTGTTCATATGGTAGGTCATTCTGAACTGGTTGTAGCAGGAAGGCAAGGAGTGGAGGATGATGTCGATAGCCAAATCCTCATCAAACTTAACATTAAGTTTGAGAAGACGATCAACATACCTTTGCATTCTCTGCAAATGAGCGGTTAGGGATTCTCCACTCCCCATCCTAGCGGTGATCATGTTGGTAATTATCTCATAGCGCTCTTGCCTTGCGCTTTGGTGGTACCTGTCCAGCAAATCTTGATGCATCTCATATGGATACATGTCCTCATAGGACTCTTGGAGTTCGAGGTTCATGGTGGCCAGCATGATGCAATGAACTTTCGTAGCATCACACTCGTGGGCCTCAAAGGCGGCCATCTCTTCAGGAGTAGCAACTTCCGGGTTAATCTTTTCAAGTTTCTCATCGAGGACATATTATTTGTCCTCGTAGCGAGTTATCATGCGAATGTATCTCATCCACTCGTTGAAATTCGACCCATCAAATGTCACCTTTTGACACAGGTTCATCAGCGAGAATGACCCAGAAGCGTTGTTGTTTGCGTTTGCGTTAGACATCTGAAATAGAAAGGAACAAAGTTTGATTAGAAATGAATCCCCAATTAAACACCAAAATGAGAAATTAGGGCTAGGATCCAACAACATTATTTACAACTTAGAAAAGGGATGTCGTAATCTAAAAGTAAATAATTTGAAGGTAAGTGAATGACGATTCACTAATTTTCACCATGAAAAACGAAAAGAGATTAAGTTTTAAATGTATTTGAAAATTCCTAGATTTCTTTTGAGATTCATTGAACATTTCAATGGCATGTTTAAATCTCGATATGCACTTCAAATTTGCGACTGGGATGCCGAGGATCGCAAACAAGTTGTGAATAACCATGTGAATCAACATGGTGCACTCAATGTCTCTATCACCTAATCAATGTGCCGGTTAGCCACGCACACTCCATTGATCTATGATAAACATCGAGCCACCCTTTGCCACCAATGTCAATCCCAAATTAGTGTGTCGGTTAGCCACACACGCTCCACTAACGTTTGACATGGGTACAAAGTGTAATTCCATGGAATAGCATCATTTTCACATTTTACCCTAAAGTAACTAAGATTGGGAATTTATAAAACATTGTAGTTACTTTATTATTTCCATTATACTTATAATGAGGAATTAAGTGCCCTATCCTATCCGTTCGGCTAACGACCCTCCACCAGTCAAGCAAGCAGTGGGTGTGAGTGTACACCCATTAAGCGCCATTTTATAGGCAGCAACCTTATACCCACCTATAGACTAGCTTCGTGAATGAGGCCTACTAGCGATAAGACTAGCTTATTCTTATACATATATAATAATTAATCTTATAATATCATAATTGTATAAGGGTGTATTTTAAACATTTCAAAATACTAGTGTTTTAATTATATTTAAAATTTTCGAAAATTAAAACTATTTAATTTTAAAATTTTAAACACCAAAAACTTTGATTTAATAATTATCCAAAATTAAACAATTAATTTAAACTATTAAATCTTGAAGGATTATCTTTAAATTAAACAATTAATTTATCCTAATCCCTTTATCCCCTAGATTTCGAAAATTATGGAAAGGGATAATTCAAAATCTTTAATTATCTAGTTTAAACAATTAAATTGATAATTACAAAGATGGCATTATCCAAATCCTTAAAATTTTAGGATCTTATCTTGGGGACATGTGATTTTCGAAAAACCCTAGGGTTACACAACCCTAATTTCGAAAATATGGAGGCAAAGGAAAAGGGCTTAAGAACCCTATCAAAAATCGCCAACTAGGGTTTTACAATCCTAATTGCGAAAATTACCAAGCCTTAGGGTTTACTAGCTATAAATCCTAATTTGTCAAGTTCATATTATGTATCAAATCCAATTGAAAACAAAACCAAAGGCTCTGATACCACTGATAGGTTTTATACAAACAATCCTATGTGTGCATGCAACCCTAATTAGATCTATGTTTTCACTATAAGACATACAACTTTATGAACACATATGAAACCCTAGCATGCTCCTACTATTTTCGAAAACCATATAGAAGAGTAGAACACATACCTTTGTTATTATATTGCAATAACAACTAGTTTCCTTGATCTCTTAGACTCTTGAAAGCAAGCACCACAAATGTAGTGCCTCTAATGGCTCACAAACACCAAGAAGCAAGAAGGCAATTATGAGAGAGGATGGAGGATGCTAATTTTCGGCCCTAGGGTTTCTCTTGGAAGCAAGTGGCCGAAAATTGAAGGCTAGGGTCTTTATTTATACTGTAGGCTGCTAGGGTTTCAGTCTAAACCCTAATGGACAACTTAGCCACCAAGCAGCCCAAGGAACCTTCTGGAATAAGGCCTTGGACGAAAATATGATGATCCTTCATCATAATTTCGTTTCCCCTTAGCCCATTAGGTTTCTCAGCCCAAAACTCAACTATCACACATTTGACAGTTTAAGCCCCTTTATTTAATTAATCTCTTTTAGTCACCAAATTAATTCTTAATTAATTTATGACTAATACTAATTAAACAAATATGATTTCTCCTTTAATATATTATTCTTATAATATATTAATAAACCATAATATCCTCTCTCTCCTTAAATTACCTTATCAAGTTGCTTTGGTGAAGGCAACCCAAAAGGACCATGCACACTCGGGTCAAGTACATACCAAATATAGTTACGGACTTAGACACTAATCCAACAGTTCATTTTGGTAAAAGCCCCAGCTTGTTTGCCTATACTTCTCTTCTTTTTTCTTTTTATACTCATCATAAGGCAACCACTCCCTCTTCGGCTTCCTCCAATCTTCATCGTAGCAGTCTCCACTTGAGTAGAACACCTGAGCTTTCCTATTCCTGTTTTCGTCTAGATGGCAATCTTTCGTCAAGTGTGGACCATTACAATTTTCACAACCCACACGTATCGCATGTATGGATTGATCCATCTTGGTCATTCTTCTATCCATGCTGCTTAACGTTGCCAATACCACCGCCATATCTTCCGAAGCACCATTCCTGATCCCCCTAGCTCCATCATTACGAGGGTTGTGATATTCCCGTGAATGCTTTGAAAACTCTTCAATTAATTCTTTAATTTCAGCGGGATTCTTCTTCGTTAAAGGTCCTTGAGAATCAAGGAGTTGCCTCATCGTGACGTTCACCCAATTATAGAAGATCAAGACTTTTTGTTGCTCGTTTAGATCATTTTGGGGACAATTTCTTATTAACCCCTTTGTATCTCCCCCAAGCCTCGTATAATGATTCCGCCACTTGTTGCTCAAAGTTAGTTATGACCTTCTTGAGTTTAGAAACTTTTGATGGTGGGAAAAATTGTTGGAGGAATTCTTCATGCATTTGTGCTCATGTGGTGATTGAACCTGGTGAAAGTACCTTCAACCAATCATTTGCTGCTCCTTCAAAAGTAACCTGAAGCATCCTTAACAAGACAGTCTCTCGAGGTACATTAGGAATGTTGTAATAGTCAGTTATGTCATTGACTTCATCGAGGTGCTTGTATGCATCTTCATGGTCTTTTGCTGAAAATGGAATACCCTTTAGTACGGTAAGGATATGTCCCTTAAGCTCAAAGGTAGCAGTAGCGGGAATTGCGGGTTGCACAAGTCCTCGTTCGGTGTCCTCTCTTATTCTTTTCTTGTATGCCTCCATCGTCATGTCAACAATGTCCGTCATGATGCTTTTTGGCTCGCTTTCGGGTTCACTACTTTTGTCGGTTTCTGATTCGGGCTCGTAATCAGATTCCTTTTTGGTAGGAGTCTTCTCAAAGCTTTCGAATGTGCTCTCGTTTTTCGGAATTTTGCTTGATCCTCCTACGTTCTTGTCATTCTTTTTATGAAAAGTTGACTTTTTATCTTCAAGTGGTGGTGTCAATGGTGTGTTTGATCCGCGTTTCATATACTACTGCAACAAAAACAAAAATAAAAACGTCAAGACGAAAAAAAACTAATTAAAAATTCCTACTAAACGATTACCACGAAGTGGTAATGATGCCACCTCGTGGTATAACAAAAAAACGAAACAGAAAGCAAAAACAAAAGAAACTCTGAAATATATGCGTTCACACCGTGAGCTTTAAGAGCGCACGTCGTGAGTTCAGTACTTGAGGAAAAAAACTAATGCTAAAAAGTAACTTTTTGCAGGTTTTACCCCACAAAAGGATCAATTAACCTAAAGCAATTAAATTAAAAACTAAAATAGCCGTTCCCCGGCAACAGCGCCAAAAACTTGATGAGCAATTATTATACCTACTACTTTTACCAACTATCTAACTAACTATTACGACTAGGCAGTGGATCTTCTCTCAAATAATATAGCACAAATAGTCGGGTATCAAAACACAGGGAACGGATTTAATTTACTAACCTAACTACTAATAGATTAATCTAAAAAACAAACAAAAGTTAAAAAGGGTTTTATCTGATTTTTCAAGTTCAGACAAACTTAAACACTTAACTAACGGTTTTAATCAATATACTAAAAACATTTTCGTTTAGTTCGAATCCACCTTTTCCATATGGTTTGTTACTAATTATGGATTATTAAAGTTGGTTACCAATTATTATGTAATTAGCAATTCAAGTCCAAATTTACTAATATTTTCACCAATTCATGAACTACATTGTATGGTCATATACAAGTAAAACACAGAATTAGTTATTATTTATAGATTGACTATATAAGATTTATCTATGCAAACACAATTATGGTCACAATTATGTTCTCCAGCACAGCTAATTTTTTTACTTTTATTACTTATCTAAGAATTTGTCGATTCTAGCTCTAGTAATTTAATGGTCACTAAATCACTAGGTAATCAAGTTCATGTAATTTAATGGTCATTAAGCTACACTTTACTTGAATTTAAGCAACAAAGTCACAAACTTTAACATGCTAGGTAATGAAAATCAAACACATGCACAAAACCAACTTATAAAATCCATAAATTAATAAACTAAGCCATAGAGTCAAAGTATCATCTAGCTAAACGAAAGCAAATAAGCTCAGCTACTCATGGCTGAAAACGAAAACATAAGTTCAACATAAATCAACATGATTAAAGTAAATCAAACCGATGTGATGACTTGTTCTTCAATTTCTTAATCTTCAAGTAATATCTTCTTCAAAGTATTGTTTTGTGCACTTCTCTGAACTCAAAAATCGGATATCTCAGAATATCTTTCCTCCCAAAAGCTCCCCAATTGGATAATGCAAGAGGCTATTTATAATGTTGAAAAAGACGTGGTTCACGACGTGAATTAGGGTTTCACATCATGAATTGGGTGTTTATCTGTATATGGAAAGGATTCTGACTTCCCACGTAGTGATCTTCTAGAATACCCTCTTCACGTCATGGCCTTGAGTTGCCACATCGTGATATTGGTTTTTCGCAGGAATTTTCTTCTTTTAAGCTTCAATCCTCCAAAGTTCCAATCTTTGTCAATTCTGGTCCATATTCTTCAAGAGTGTTCCATTTGGCTGCAAAATACAATTTAATTCAATAAGTATTACATATCTTTACAATTAATCAAAATATTAATTAATATGTATTAAAATATTTCCTAAAATGTTTATAAATATGACAATATCAAAGAACATACACCATTTAAGTATACCCATAAAATATAAAAGTCTCAAGTCCTAATAAATCATGCCTTTGGATGGCTTACCCTTCCTGAAGTCTTGAGAACCATCAGATTCAAATCTTAAACCTAGAAAATAAATCTTAATTATAAAATCAAACCCATAAATCGTAACATAGGAAAATCTTAAAATTACTGACAACAATCGATCTTGGAGAATAAGGATAGAAAGGTAATGTAGAGTGACGGTGTAAGGAGGAGATAGAGGTGGAGCCATAACTAGAGAATATAAACTGGGTGTTGATGTTGGGAGGGATGATGTCTGAAATTATATATATATATATATATATATATATATATATATATATATATATATATATATATATATATATATATATGTGTGTGTGTGTGTGTGTAAGAAAATAAATGAAAAAATTACAAAATAATTAAATAAGGGGTATAATAGCAACTTTAGGTTTGGTGTGGACCAATTTCAAAAAAAACAAAAACAAAAAAAAAGGTATGGTAGGGACCAAAACTATAATAAAAAATTGGTTTTGAATTTTAAGTTAAAATTGTTTGTACATCAACCATAATTTTTAGCAAACCACAAAGACCAAATTTGCAGTTTATTCAAAATCAATGAAGAAACATGAACTTATGAATCTTAAAGCAAACCACGAAGACCAAATTTGCAGTTTACTCAAAGTCAAAGAAGAAACATGAAGTTATGAATCTTAAACATGAAAAAAACAGTAGATGAACTATAGAGCCTAACACTCAATGAACAAACCTCAAAACTAAAATCCTTTTATATAATTCTATATCACTTGATTAAAAAAAACAGGAAATCATTTTCACCATCCATATCTTCTTTGCGAGTCGATTTTAAACGTCCAAACCTAGATATGATGTAAAATTAACAAGATCCAAGATCTTCTTAAGGTTTCACAAGACCAAATCCAAGATCTATACATGGATGGTGATTTGATATATATATATATATATATATATATATATATATATATATATATATATGATACTAGAAGTGCAAGCTTCTGGTTATAAACGCCTAAACCTAAACTGTCATGTAGTGGAGGTAGGGAAGAGGAGGCGATATAGGTGAGGATATTGGTGGCGTTGTGGTGTTGGGGATGATATGAGGCGTCAGGGTTTGTTATGGTGTACCCATATGTCTATGGATTATCATCATAATTAGCGATTAGTGGCTTTGAATTTGTCGGAGTTGACAGTAGATAGCTTTGAAGTTATCGAAATAGCCGGTGGTTGTCATTAAAGTTGCAAGATTTGGGGGTTGATTGCTATGAAGTCGCCGACAACGGAAGAGGGAAATGGGAGTCAGCGTTGGTTATGGAAGAGAGGAGCAGTGTTCAATTGAGATTTAAAAAAGGGTATAATGATCATTTTACATTCATTTAATAAATAAGGCTTAACGGTGACTAATTAATAAACTAATAAGGGTAAGATGGGGCGACAAAGGTGGGGATAATAATGGCGTTGTGGTGTTGGGGAGGATGTGAGGTGCCAGGGTTTGTCGTGGTATACCTAAATGTTCGATGAGTGTCATCATAGTTGGCGATTGGTGGCTTTGAAGCTGTTGGCGTCGACATTGGGTGGCTTTGAAGTTATCGAAGTCGGTGGTGATTGTCTTAGAAGCTGTCACGACCGATTGGTAGCTTTGAAATTTGTCTAGGACGAAAGAGGAAAATGAGAGTCAAATTTTATTACAGAAGAGATGAACAATATTTCATTGCGGTTAAAAGATGAAATAATATATGCTTAATTGTAACTACATAATAGACCAACCATGATTGATTTTAAAACCATAAAGAGAAAACACGTTAATTTTTCAAAACATGAATTAAAATTGTAGATTAATGAAAATCAAAGAGACCAAAATTGTAATTTTAGCCTTATATTCACTTTTAAAAGTTTATATATATATATATATATATATATATATATATATATATATATATATATATATATATATATATATATATATCTTGAAAGTGAATATATCCTTAAAGGTATATAACCTTAGGTACCCAAACTCACAATACTACGTCGTTTTGTATCATATAATGCATTGTAATCGTCTAAATTTCTTCAAATTCAACTTCTAACTTGATTTACTTTCAAGATTCTTATAAATTTCACCAGTATCTTCCACTTATCGATTTTTAATTATCAACTATAATATATATAGTCTGGAAGGTGTTTAGTAGATAGATGTGATATAAGAGGAAAACAATAGTGAAATTTCAAAAATCTTAAATGTAAATCAAGTTAAGGATTGAAGTTTGAGAACATTATAATGCATATATGATACAAAATGACAAATAATGATGAGTTTGGGTACCTAAGTTTATATACCCTTAAGGGTATATTCACTTTTCTCTCTCTCTCTCTCTCTCTCTATATATATATATATATATATATATATATATATATATATATATATATATATATATATATATATATATATATATATATAGAGAGAGAGAGAGAGAGAGAGAAAAGTGAATATACCCTTATATATATATATATATATATATATATATATATATATATATATGGACCGGTTCCGGCGAGGACTCAAAAAGTGGTGATGACTGCAAGGACAATTCTCCACCACACATTTTGTCGAGAACACAAACGTCAAACCCAAATACTTCGTCGTGGGGCGTTCACATGCGACCCACGTCCGAGGTAACTAATACGGACTCGAGGAGTTAATTACGAGCGGAGAACTTCCATGGAACGTCATTTAATTGGGTTTTATTATTTATTTTTGTTTATTTTTTTATTTTTTTATTTTTTGCTAAAACAAATTCATTTTTTTAAATAGATATATGCTCGGTTTGACGTTTTTAATTTTTAATTTTTTTTGTGTTTTTTTTAAATTTATTTTTTTGTTGCTTTCGTTTTTTTAATAGCTTTACTACAGACTTGAAGGTACTAGTATGTTTCTTTATTTTTTTTCTTTTGATTTATTTATTGATTTTTTAAACTAAATATCAGTTTGAGTGTTTAATGTTTAACATTTATAAAATTTTAAGTAAGAAGAATATTAAGAATCATAATATTTTACGTTCATACTTTTTCTAAATCATATTATATTTGGTTCGTAAAATTTTGAATCAAATTATTTTGAATCGTAGTATTTTGATTCAAATCATTTTTGAATCATATGATATTTGATCAATAACATATTCAATTAATTATAGTTTTTGTTCAAAAAATTTATGGATCGTTGTATATTGTGAATCATTTAATTTTGAATAATAAAAGATATAATTAAAAATTATAAAATATTTGAGTCTAAATATTTTTAGGATCACAACAAATCAAGGTTGTAAAAATCGTTCGACGGTCGACTGGTGTTAAGGGATTAATCGGTCTTGGCGGAGATTAATCGGGGACCATAAATTATTAATAAAATATTAAAATTAATTAAATATTAATATGTCTTAAGAAAAAAAAGTACTTCAAAATTAGAAAATAAGATAAATTGTAATTTGTAAATACGAAAATATTAACATTTTGGTATAATATTTCAAATTTTGAAAATTTGAAAATTTTGGAGTAAAAAAAAGTTGGTTTTTTGAATTTTTTTTAAATTTTTTTAAAATTTTTAAAATTTTTTTTTGACATTTTTTGACTTTTTTTCTGACTTTTTTCGACTTTTTTGACTTTTGTTTACTTTTGTTGACCGATTAATCCCGCCAAGGCCGATTAATTCCGCCAAACCCGATTAATCCTAAATTTCCGATTAATGGTCTAATCCTCGACGGTTGGAGAATACCAAGCGATTAATCCACGATTAATCGCCGATTAATCCCGATTTCTGCAACCATGATATATATATATATATATATATATATATAGGTTCTACGGAAAACAAAAAACTCTAAAAAAACCCTAAAAATCATAAAAATGCATAAAAAAAATACTTAGAGATCACAAAACTTTTTTTTGAATTTTTTTATGAAAAAATCGCATGTTTTTATATAAATTCACTTATTTTTTTTTGGAAAAAAAAATTTTAATTTTTTTTTAAAAAAAATAAAAAATAAACTTTTATATTTTATTTTTTTTTCAGCGAATTTATTAAAAAACCTGCGATTTTTTTATAAAAAAATTTAAAAAAAAGTTTTGTAATCTCTAAATATTTTTTTTATGCATTTTTAGGGTTTTTTTTTTTCCAAAGAACCATTCCCTATATATATATATATATATATATATATATATATATATATATATATATATATATATATATATATATATATATAACCGCGCAAAGCGGCGACAATAAATAGTTTTTTGGCTAATAATTTCTTATGGGGAAATAATTATTAGATTTTATTACTAATTATTGTGTTATAAAAAATTACCACTTTTAAATTAAATACTCCATCCGTCCCAAATTAATTGTCAACTTTTGACTTTTGAAGTCATTTTTCTTCAACTTTGATCTTAAATATTTTTATTTGTGTTATATATTATTTAATAAAATTTTTAACAATGGAAAAACATTTAAAATACAACTCAATCTTATATTTTGTATCAAGTATTATCTATTAAAAACAAAAATATTTAATGTCAAAGTTGAAGAATAAAGACTTCAAAAGTCAAATGTTGACAATTAATTTGGGACAGAGATAGTATTTATGTTTATACCTTATATTTATATTGTTTGTTTATATTATTAAAGTAAATTAATTAATATTAGTGTCTCGTTTAAGAAATATAAATAAATTTATATACATGAATTGAATATTTTTAAATATTTTCGTTTTGATTCAAAATAATTTTTTTTAATTACTTTTTTAATTCAAATATTCAAACTTTTATCAAATATTAATGATTTATTTATGTATAATTAATTTATAAATTTTTTTTTATAAGTTATCCTTTTTAAAATTTAAAATATAAGTTATAGAGAGAGAGAGAGAGAGAGAGAGAGAGAGAGAGAGAGAGAGAGAGAGAGAGAGAGAGAGAGAGAGAGAGAGAGAGAGAGAGAGAGATTCCTGAACAAACACTGCGACAATGACGTAAGCTGATCACGACACTGTTTCTTGGTTTTCTAACTTTTTTATATTAACATTAATTTCCAAAAGACAAATTGGTCTGGTTTCGATTATTTAGATACTTTAAACTTTGTTGGGCTCCACCACTCTACGTCAAAATTTTAAAATAAAGCAGATTTATGTAATCTGTTATAGATGTTCGTTACAGCATCTTAGACATTAGACAAAATAAATGTAGCAAGTTAAGGATTAGATAGCATGATCCAAACACGTTCTTTTCTTTTTCTTGTTTATTTTTCAATTTAAAGTAAACGAATTAGCAGGTTTAAAATATTACAGCTATAACATTACGGTAATGCGTATAATACATAGGGGAAAAACTCATAAACTCGGTGAAACTAAAATCCTACGTACTATATATTGATCTCAAAATGTAAATTATTATGTCAGGGTTTGATAAATAATTTGAATTGAAATAGATTATGGGAAAATTCTTGAATGATCCCTTTGTAAATGACATTGCGGAATAAGAACGATCAATTATGAATCAAATAGGAATGTAAAAACACCAAATGTAAATAACTCTGTTTCAGCCATGGTTTTGAAAACCGGACCGGAGATCGAACTGGCGGTCTTACTGGTTCGATAGTTCAACTAGTCTAACTGGTCGGACCGATCTCAAAAACCTTAAAAACCGGATGATGTCATAATTATATTATTGTTAATTTTTATTATAGAAAAAATAGGAAAAATAGAAAAAATAAAAAAATAAATATTTTTAAAAATTCTCGGTTTTTACCGGTTCAACCGGAGCGGTTTTTTCCGGTTCGACCGGTTTTTACCGGTTCACAGCACGAGCGATTTTATGGCCTCTAAGAACCAGAGCCGGGACCGGGTCCCGGTTGAACCGGCCGTTCCGGTCCGGTTTTCAAAACATGGGTTTCAGCTTTATTAACGTCTGGAAGGTAATTAAAGTGTACAAAATAGGAAGGTCAAGA
The DNA here is from genome assembly GCF_052849685.1 of Lactuca virosa. NCBI lineage: Eukaryota > Viridiplantae > Streptophyta > Magnoliopsida > Asterales > Asteraceae > Lactuca > Lactuca virosa. The sequence goes on along the minus strand of NC_136429.1, from coordinate 12,566,993 downwards.
ACTCTCTCTATCCCTTACACATAAGACTACAACAATATTTATAATAGTGTTCTCATAGACTACAAAAAATACAGTGTGACTAAAAATCAAAGTACAACTCAAATATGCACACTGAAATACATTATGCCACATCATCAGATTCAAGATTTCTTGACTCAACATTCTCCCCTAAATATTAGATCTGATAAGAAACACTTTTTTCTTCCATGGCATTCTCTCCCTAAAAGAGTGAGAATCATCAACACCCAGTAATGTGAAAGAGAGAGGAACATATCTTAAAAATCAAACTCCAAATCACATAGATCTGAAAACCCAAATAAATCTTGAAAAATCATCAACAATGTCTAGTATATACATGTTCTTATTGAGTGACTTAATTATTCTTTGAAAAGAAAATTATTTGAAATTGAGTTGGAAGAAAATGTTTTGAAAAACAAAATGATATGTGTCAAAACCTTTATATCTTATAGGATGTTTAGTCTTACAAATTTTATTTAGAGTAAATTACACGATTTGTTTATATGGTCTAGGACTATAAGGTAATCTACGTGTTTGGTCTAAAAAAATTTCTATTTAATTCTGGTGGTTTTTAAGGATGAAAAGAGTGGTTATCGGAGGACATTTTGTTACCATCGATAACAAGGAATAAGGAAGAGTCTTCACACCGATGATGGAGCTAGTGGGATGGCTGCTTGTTGTTGGCCTCCTACAACACTTTCAAAATACTAGCCCATGTATAATTAGCATAGGATGAATAAAGCTCAATAGCCATATATATCATATGGAGTTAAAGTTAGAGTAGGGCTGAGCAGCGGAACAGGGTACTCGTTTTCGGAACCGTCTCGGAACCGACTTAAACGGTTCCAGTTCTCCTTATTTCGGAATCAATACCCGTTGGGTACCCGATAGAACCGATATACATATATATATATATATATATATATATATATATATATATATGTAAACGTTTACAACCTGGACATTAGAGAGTGCAGATGCGAGAAGGAAACAGTAGATTCCAGACGACGGTGTTGGACTTTGGCGAACGATATTCGAATGGAAAAAGGATATTCGACTTTTGTTAATTGTACCTTCTTCACGTTGAAGATCAGCTTCAACCCATTGATCCATATCACAATCTGATGCGCTGATTCTTCAATTTGTTGTCAACGAACTAGAGATTAGGGAGTATGGTGGATGGTCGGAGACGGAATGAAGGGGACAGAGAGATGTGATGATGGGGAGAAAAAGAGTACGGATTTGGTTTGACCTGAATGGATTCAATCTGATTTAGGGGTTAAATTATGTTGTTCCAAAATACCCCTCGTTTATTTTTGTTTTGATACCCCCTTGTATTTTTTTATAAGTATTTACAAAACTGCCAAAAATTATCTCGACCTTCTATTATTTTGATCTATTTGATTCTTAGGTTCTCATAAAAGTATAAGTTTTTACATGATAACATAAATATAGTGTTTTTACGCGCGCACACACACACAACATTTATTACAGAATAATAACATAAACATAGTGTTTTTACGTTCTCATATTATTTTCTGTTTTTATTTGAACTTACTTATATATATATATATATATATATATATATATATATATATATATATATATATATATATATAGAGAGAGAGAGAGAGAGAGAGAGGAAAGATCATTTGAGAACTCATATTTTCCCGAGAACCTGAGAACCAAACGATGATCGTTAAATCAACATTTTTGTAAATACATGGAAAAGAAAAGACACGGGGCTTATTTTTTGAAAAAGAATCAGAGCATTTTAGGAATGGAAAACTCATACCCCAGGATTGAATCACGTCAGCCTATACCCTATCTTTCTCACTCTCTTCATCCCGCCTCCCTTTGATCTTCATTCCACCTCCTGCAATGAACACTTCAGCCCACATCATTGTTGGATTAATGTCTAAGTCCATAACTATATTTGGTATGTACTTGACCCGACCCGACATGGTCCATTTGGGTTGCACTTCACCGGCACAATTTATATGGATAGTCTTTTGAGAATAGTATATTTATGATTTATATTAATATATTATAAGTTCTAATATATTAATATGGAATCATATTATTTAATTAGTATTGATCAAGAATTAATTTAGAATTAATTAAGTGATCAAAAAGAACTAATTAAATATGGACTCTTATATATATGGAATGGGCCAAGTTCATTTAGGTTGGGCTAAGCTTTCATGGATGGTCCATGGAGCTTTTAACCCATGGATCCTATGTAAATGAAAGGTCATGGGTATTAGGGTTTACATGGATGTAACCCTAATCCTCCATAATATATAAAGGGGTCCTTGGCTCACAAAATTGGAACAAGTGTGTTAAAATAAGAGTGGGCCGATTTTAGTGTGCACACATATTCTCTCAAGTTCTTCCAAGGTGTTATGGTGATTTGTGATTCCATTTGAGGCTTCCACACTATTGGGGCTAAGCTCTTAAAGCTTGAAGACATCAAGCTACATTAAAAGGTATGTCATCTAACTAGAACTTTGTAGTATATGTGCTTCATACTATGCTAGTTAGGATGAAACCTTGGAATAGTTAATATTTGCATGTATAATAGAGAAAACATAGATCCAAGGTTTATAGGGTTGCATGTACACCATAGGAGTGTTAGAATGCTCAAAACCCAACAGTGGTATCAGAGCCAGGTTGTTTTCTGTTATATTGATGCAAATGTTTTATTTTCAAGTTGGAAAAAAAGGAAAAAAAAACATGACGTTTGTCAAATTTTAAGATAATTACTTGTTTTGTGAAAAACGAATTATTTGTAAAATTTGAATAATTTGTTATATGGGTTGAATTAGGTCAAATTTAGTAAAAGATAAAATGATATGATTATTTTATTAGTTTTAAAAGTTTGATCTAAATGTTTTAAGGAGTTACATATTTTGTCATAAAATTTTGGAGCTCAAAAGTTTTTTTTAAAGTTGTGATCTTAAGGGTTTTTGAAACTTCCATAAGTTATGGATATGAAAGTTTTTTAAAAAAAAAAATTTGATTCAAAGTTTTTATGGAGTTACAAAATTTGGTGTTAATGTTTTAAAGAATTCCATAACTTGTTCTTAAGTTATGGAACATGAAAAGTTTCATCATAAAACACCATTAATTCCATAAGTTATGGAATCCAAAGGTTTTCAAGAATTACAAAACTTGCCCTCAAGTTTTGGAATTTGAGAAAAGTCTTTTATGAAAAAAAGAATTGAATTCTAAAACTCTTGGGTTCATAACTTAAACAATTAATTAAATGGTTTTAATTTTGAGTTTAATAATTGGAATTATGATGTTTTGTTGAATAGTTCAAATTAACTCTTATGGACTTTATTAATAGTTAATTAGAGCATTTAATTAAAAGAGTATTATTAAATCCATAAATATATGGTTTGAGTTTAATTAAATTAAAAGTCTAGTTTAATTAATAGATTAAACCACCAAGTATTTTAAATGTCTAAAATACACCCTTATACTATTATAATATTAAAAGTTTAATATATTATATGTATAAGAGCAAGTCGTCTTACCATTAGTAGGCCTCATTCACGAAGCCGGTCTATAAGGGGGGTATAAGGTTACAGCCTATAAAATGGCAGTTTAATGGGTGTCCACTCTCACCCACCGCTTCCTTGACCGGTGGAGGGTCGTTAGCCGAACAGGTAGGACAAGGACTATAATTCTCCCTTCATTATAAGTATAATGATAAATACTAAGTAACTAAACACTTATAAATTCCCAATCTTAGTTACTTAGGAAAATGTGAATAAGGTGCTAATCCATGAAATTACACTTTGCACTTTGTTTAAGCTGTTAGTGGAGCGTGTGTGGTTAACCGGCACACTAACCTGGACTTAACAAGGTAGGCAAAGGGTAACTTAATGTTTATCATAGTATCGTTGGAGCGTGTGTGGTTAACCGGCACATCGATTGAGGGGTAAATATTAAGGGTACCAAGTATATTTGCATGGTTACTTCACACCTTGTTTTGTGATCCTCGGCATCCCAGTCACAAAACCTGAAAGGCACACTCGAGATTGAAACATGCCATTGAAAAGTTCAATGAATCTCAAAAGAATCTAGGAGTTTCAAAACCAATTAAAACCTAATAATACATTTCGTTTATCTTGGTGGAAATTGGTGAATCGTCATTCACCTACCTTCAAATATTTTATAGCTTGGATTACGACATCCCTCTTCCAAGTTATAAAATAGGTTGTTGGGTCCTAGCCTTAATATATCATATTGGGTGTTATATTAAGGACTTAAATCAACTTTACGTGAATTTCTCTCATTGTTGATGTCTGGTTTAGACAACAATGATCTTCCCAAACCAAGCTTTCCTAATGAATATGACTTCCCGAGTTTGGCTCATGGAAGTCATACTTCTCTTCCTCCACCTCCTCCAATTATTCTCCCTAACCCACAAGTTCAAGGTCACTCAAACCCTAATGGCAAGCAAGGTCTATGTGTGATCACATCTTAGAGATGAAGTCATATATTGACAAGCCGGGAGAGTTGGGTGTCAAAGTCTTGAGAAAGTTGGATGTTCAATCACTTTCTAAATCACATAGTGAGTTCCTTTGGGACTACTATGAAGCAGACTATGACATGAACCTTAATGATCATATCCATTTGCTTGGTGCTGCTGAATCAGCAATGATTTGGAACGATAGTAAAGCAAATTTGATTAGAAGATCAACTTCCCAAAAACTTTATAGATAGTGACAATGGTGACACTGGAAATCCAGAAAAAGCATTCTCTTCCCAATGGAAAGGGATTGGCCATAGTCAACCCGGTTGACCAAATGGTAAAGAGAAAGGCTAAGTCTGAGATAGTCCCATTACCAAAGGGTCCATATGTTTATTTTGCCAAAGGAAGGGGCGTTGATTGCAAAGCTGCCAAATTTACCTAAGGATGTTAAAGTCAATAAGTTTGACTCTACATCAGGTAGAGCCCATTATCTAACTCTGTTAAGTTCTATTCTGAGATCCTCATTACATGATGTGACTGGGTCACATGTTGATGTTTTAAGAATCAAAGAATAGAGAGAAATCTTAAAGGAAGTATATGCTGATTCTGATCGCGAAGGTGGATTTCGATCGCATCAGAATTTTGAGCAGTTGCTTAAGAAGTTATGATATATTGCTAAAGAATAGATAACAACAATTTTCCATGTGGATTGTAAGGATAAGTTTTTCCGCAAAGTTTTAAAATAAAAGAAAATTGTTTAATTTTATTTATTTGAAGTATCCTTACAATGGCATTTGTGGAAAATTGTTGCTTATATGATTCCACTGACAGCAATATTGGAAAATGTATTTTATTCTTTCATTTGTGGTAGTGTCTAAATTTACCAAATCAGGAAAGTTCCTCATCGCCCAAGTTTCAATTGGACCGAAACTTGGAATCATGCAAGTTGAATAGTATGATGAATGAGAACTTTCAAGCATTGGAAAATCAAGACTAATTACTTGTTCACATGGATGTGTGAATCAAGTGAAGGACTAAAGGGATCGAGTACACATTCTTGTGCACTGGTCATGTCCACCACAAAGCTCGTTAAGACTATTTGATTTACTAAAGTTTAGTAAATATTGTTATACTTACAAGTTTAAGTATAATTCTGAAACATTGGAAAAGTCTCAATGTATGGCAGAACGAATGGGAAGAATCAAATTAGGCAGAAAGATAAAAGTTTCTCAAATCTGAAAAGATGGGAGAGTATTTTAGTATCATGTTTATGATCATCTTAATGATTTAGAAATCATATCACAATTAGTCCTCTAAAGGTCATCTTAGTGCATTCTTATGACTAAGAAGAGGAGTCATGAATTGTTGAAATGGTTAGATCAGGAAGATGAGTCATACTTCGTTCCAAAACAATTCTTAGAGTCATACTCCAAGATTGTAAATTGAGTGACATATCTTAAAGAAAGGTTTAAAACACTTGTCAAATGTAAGAGTAAAAGTGTCCTACTCTTGTACATTTGAAGTTGGTAAGTTGTGATGTTTTGGATTAAACAAAGACCAACCGGCACATCGATTGAGGGGTAAATATTAAGGGTACCAAGTATATTTGCATGGTTACTTCACACCTTGTTTTGTGATCCTCGGCATCCCAGTCACAAAACCTGAAGGGCACACTCGAGATTGAAACAAGCCATTGAAAAGTTCAATGAATCTCAAAAGATCTAGGAGTTTCAAATCCAATTAGAAACCTAATTACATTATTTCGTTTTTCATGGTGGAAATTGGTGAATGGTCATTCACCTACCTTCAAATATTTTATAGCTTGGATTACGGCATTCCTCTTCTAAGTTATAAAATAGTTTGTTGGGTCCTAGCCTTAATATTTCATATTGGGTGTTATATTAAGGACTTTAGATCAACCATTTTGAATATCTCCCAAAAGATGTCTAGTTCAGACATCTATGATCTTCCCAAATCTATTGGAACTTTACTTCCTCCACCTCCTCCAATTATTCTCCCTAACCCACAAGTTCAAGGTCACTCAAGCCCTAATGGCAAGCAAGGTCTATGTGTGATCACATCTTAGAGATGAAGTCACATATTGACAAGCTGGGAGAGTTGGGTGTCAAAGTCTTGAGAAAGTTGGATGTTCAATCACTTTCTAAGTCACATGGTGAGTTCCTTTTGGACTACTATGAAGCAGACTATGACATGAACCTTAATGATCATATCTATTTGCTTGGTGCTGCTGAATCAACAATGATTTGGAACGATAGTAAAGCAAATTTGATTAGAAGATCAACTTCCCAAAAACTTTATGGACAGTGACAATGGTGACACTGGAAATCCAGAAAAAGCATTCTCTTCCCAATGGAAAGGGATTGGCCATAGTCAACCCGGTTGACCAAATGGTAAAGAGAAAGGCTAAGTCTGAGATAGTCCCATTACCAAAGGGTCCATATGTTTATTTTGCCAAAGGAAGGGGCGTTGATTGCAAAGCTGCCAAATTTACCTAAGGATGTTAAAGTCAATAAGTTTGACTCTACATCAGGTAGAGCCCATTATCTAACTCTGTTAAGTTCTATTCTGAGATCCTCATTATATGATGTGACTGGGTCACATGTTGATGTTTTAAGAATCAAAGAATAGAGAGAAATCTTAAAGGAAGTATATGTTGATTCTGATCGCGAAGGTGGATTTCGATCGCATCAGAATTTTGAGCAAGGAATAGATAACAACAATTTTCCATGTGGAATGTAAGGATAAGTTTTTCCGCAAAGTTTGAAAATAAAAGAAAATTGTTTAATTTTATTTATTTGAAGTATCCTTACAATGGTATTTGTGGAAAATTGTTGCTTATATGATTCCACTGACAGCAATATTGGAAAATGGATTTGATTCTTTCATTTGTGGTAGTGTCTAAATTTACCAAATCAGGAAAGTTCCTCATCGCCCAAGTTTCAATTGGACCGAAACTTGGAATCATGCAAGTTGAATAGTATGATGAATGTGAACTTTCAAGCATTGGAAAATTAAGACTTGTTCACATGGATGTGTGAATCAAGTAAAGGACTAAAGGGATCGAGTACACATTCTTGTGCACTGGTCAAGTCCACCACAAAGATCGATAAGACTATTCGTCATGATTTACTAAAGTTTAGTAAATATGGTTATACTTACAAGATTAAGTATAATTCTGAAACATTGGAAAAGTCTCAATGTATGGCAGAACGAATGAGAAGAATCAAATTAGGCAGAAAGATAAAAGTTTCTCAAATCTGAAAAGATGGGAGAGTACTTTAGTATCATGTTTTGTGATCATCTTAGTGATTTAAGAACCACATCACAATTGGTCTTCTAAGGACATCTTAGTGCATTCTTATGACTAAGAAGAGGAGTCATGAATTGTTGAAATGGTTAAATCAAGAAGATGAGTCATACTTCGTTTCAAAACAAGTCTTAGAGTCATACTCCAAGATTATAAGTTGAGTGACATATCTTCAAGAAAGGTTTATAACACTTGTCAAATGTAAGAGTAAAAGTGTCCTACTCTTGTACATTTGAAGTTGGTAAGTTGTGATGTTTTGGATTAAACAAAGACCAACTAAGGCCAATTGTGTGAAGTGTTTGTCTTGATAAAGAATCCGCACTACCCCTTGAATATTTGACAAGAGAGTCTTATATGTCAAGAGGACAGTGGGAGTCTTAAAGGTCATGAAAGTCTCAAGAACTAATCAAGAGTAAAACCTGAGGTTCTTCACTAGCACACGACTTGAGGTTTATAACCTATCGTGTTGACATACTTCTATTTCTGTACCCATTCCAGTTAAAGTTGGTTTTGCATATGAGTTCTTAGAGTTCTCAAATTGGTTGCATAACAACTTGGAAGAAATGGCAGGCCCTGTACTGCCAGGTGGCAAGAAGTTAAGATTGCATAAGTTCAGTCCATATGAGTTTGGATTTGTCACTAACCTTGTCTTGTGATTATGGTTTTGACAGATTCACATGGATAAGAACACATACACCATAAAATCTAAGGGTCATAAGGTTTCTCTCCGATTCATGAAAATGATGGTGAGGAAACACTTCCACCAAGTAGATTTGAAGCAGATGGTAAAAGGTCTAAACAATTGAGACTATGATTACGACATCCCTTTTCATAGTTCTGAAATTGTTTAGACACACATGCATGCTATCTAAGGAAAGGTGTATGATTTTGATAAAGTTTTATCAAAGCATCTCGTATCAGAAATCTGAACTTTGGTAAGGAAGTCAATAAAGTATTGATTTCTAGAAGTCCAGCTGATTTCTGAGTACATGTCAAAGCTAGTGGGAGCATAAGTGTTATGTTAATAATCATCATGTTAGTGGGAGCATGATAATTATTGTTACTGTTGCAAGTTAGCAATGTTAATTATAGAAAACAAAAGTTTCAATTCATGAGGCTGCAGGGATTGAAAAAGTTGTCAAAGCTAGTGGGAGCAAAAGTTTCAATTGGTTTATTTCACAAAGTAAGGATCATAGACAAACATAGAGTGCATACTTGGTGTATGGCAAAGCTATTGTTTAAGAAAAATATAGTGTACATGCTTGGAGCATGGGACAACTAGTGTTTTTAATTCAAGTATAAAGTTGATAAAACCGAAACAATGAATAATGAGTAATCAGTATGGTGATAAATAAAAGTGTTTATTTATATTCATAGGGTTTGATACCATATTTGATTCATTTATTCTTGTGTTTCACTTTGCATGTTTTGACTTCCAGAATAACTAAGTCGCTCTTCCTGAATGATTAAGTTATTCAAACCATCCACAGTCGGTCATATGTTGGAAGTAGATATGAATCAAGACTGTCATGGGTTGGTTTGTAGAGGTCCAAGTTGGTGGACAAAGTGGTGCTACAACACTCATGAGTGCTCATAAGTTCTGAGTATTGGATTCAACCCGCGCTCATTTGAATCACTTCATGGATTTTATCACGAGTGATCATGAGACGATAATATCTTATATTCTTCAAACCTAGAGATATGAGTTGTTACTATGAGTTGGTTATACATTGATTGCACGAAAACGCATTTGGTAACTCGATGTTATAAAACGTGCCTTTGTGTATGATTCAACAAGTAGTAGAACAAGCCATATGAGTCGAAGTTTATCCATTCCTTTTACCTTCGGGATAAAAGCGATAGCTGTGGGCCCCTCGATGATTTAGCGATGACACATGTGAGTGCTTGACCAAGCCAGGACTGATTTGATTTGTTCAATCAGTCAGTCATCATAAATCGAAAATTGGGAAACAACAAATGGACAGAGAGAATGATTATAATCCATGTCTCAGTCCATATGATATCTAGAATGGAGGAATATATGATCCCTTATCTAATGGACAAGTCATTGACAAGGTCAGAGTTCGACAGCGGCTTTAAGAGCTACGATTGCCAGTTAGGTTTTGAAATCATACTCAATAATAGTTTTAGACTTATCCAAGTGGGAGACTGTTGGATTAATGTCTAAGTCCATAACTATATTTGGTATGTACTTGACCCGACCCGGCATGGTCCATTTGGGTTGCACTTCACCGGCACAATTTATATGGATAGTCTTTTGAGAATAGTATATTTATGATTTATATTAATATATTATAAGTTCTAATATACTAATATGGAATCATATTATTTAATTAGTATTGATCAAGAATTAATTTAGAATTAATTAAGTGATCAAAAAGAACTAATTAAATATGGACTCTTATATATATGGAATGAGCCAAGTTCATTTAGGTTGGGCTAAGCTTTCATGGATGGTCCATGGAGCTTTTAACCCATGGATCCTATGTAAATGAAAGGTCATGGGTATTAGGGTTTACATGGATGTAACCCTAATCCTCCATAATATATAAAGGGGTCCTTGGCTCACAAAATTGGAACAAGTGTGTGAAAATAAGAGTGGGCCGATTTTAGTGTGCATACATATTCTCTCAAGTTCTTCCAAGGTGTTTTGGTGATTTGTGATTCCATTTGAGGCTTACACACTATTGGGGCTAAGCTCTTAAAGCTTGAAGACATCAAGCTAAATCAAAAGGTATGTCATCTAACTAGAACTTTGTAGTATAGGTGCTTCATAATATGCTAGTTAGGATGAAACCTTGGAATAGTTAATATTTGCATGTATAATAGAGAAAACATAGATCCAAGGTTTATAGGGTTGCATGTACACCATAGGAGTGTTAGAATGCTCAAAACCCAACAATCATCCCCTCTCCGTCGACCGCCTCCCTCGGCCCTCCAACAACCAACCTACCTCTGTCAACAACCATCGCCTTCGACGGCTTACCACTATTTCCTTCATCGACTACCACTACGACAAACTAATATCTCCGCTTTCTCTATCTCTCAATCATTTATTTCCTCCCTAATTACCACCGCCTAACACCGACACCGAAGATCCATTTTGTCGATCCATTGTATCATAAATCGATCTTCATTGGAGCTCCCCGATGATTGATAGATTGAACAGTGTGGTGTCTGCGTCCTTCTTCCCGCTCGGATTTATGTACCCTAATAAATCAATCAGAGCTCTGAACAACGAATCCTGCGATTGGATCGATTTTGTAATCGTTTGAAAAATGGATGTTGCTTTTCAGTTTAGCTCTATTATGAATTGAATTATTTGCTTGCATTGACAGACAGAATGGGCTATCAAGCTCCAAAATTAGTTCAAGTGCAAGCTATTCCAGTTATTCTCTTAGGAAGACATGTGTAATTTCCTTCCCAATCTGTGTCTGTCTAAATCTCTCATTTCTTCGTTTTTTTGTCCATCTCTTTAATCTGTTGATTGTTTCGCTTCTTAATGAACAATTACAGGCTCGTTAATGCTGCTACAGGCACAGGCAAAACTGTAACATACCTTGCTCCTGTCATTCGTCGGTTGTAAAAGTGTGATCCTAGGATTCAACGATCTGATGGTACTTTTGGTATGTGCTCTTGGTCTCCATATGAATTATTGTTCCATCCATTAATTTCCTTATCCTTTTAGTTGTTAGGATGAGAAATTTCATATATAGTTCGAATATGATCCATCATTATCTTGCTAAACAGAAACATAGAAATTTATGTTTAAATAGGTGCTAACTTAAATTCAACTCTGATAACAGAATTGGTGCTTGTACCAACACACGAGCTATGCATGCAGGTATATGAAAATCTACAGAAGTTATTGCACCGATTCCATTGGATTGTTCCAGGTTTATAATGGGCGGTGAAAACAGGTCAAAAGAGAAAGCCAGGTTGCGTAAAGGTAACAACTTTTTCACTACTTATTTCATCAAGATTTAAAAAAATCAAAGTATTTCCCTTTCAGTTTTTACTGTAAATAACAATTATAACATACACGTGACCATTTATATACAGGAATATTGCAACTCCAGGATGTTTACTGGATCATTTAAAACACACAACATCATTTGTTCATAAGAATTTGCGTTGGATAATATTCGATGAGGCAGACAGATTTGATTTCTTAAATCCCATTTAGGAAACTGTATTTCATTTCTACATGTTTGATCTTTTACACAATCCATACAAGATTCTTGAACTAGGATTTGGTAAAGAGATAGAAGAGATACTTGATATTTTGGGTTCAAAAGGCAAAGATACTGAAGTTGTGAGACAAAATTTGCCCTTGTTAGCCACCTTAAATGAAAAAGTCAACCATCTTGCAAACATCAGTTTGGAAGATCCAATTATGATTGGTCTTGATGACAAAAAGATTCAACCATCTAGTAAGCAAGCTACATCATTGATTTCTGATGCGATTGAAAGATTAAAGAACTCTGGGAAAGTATCAGTTGCTTCAAATGAGGAATATAATCTTCCACCTCAACTGAATCAGAGATATGTCAAAGGTAATTCAATAGAAAAAAAGAAAAAGAAACACATTCATAGTTTCATACACTTCAATTGCATTGTTCTTATAGTTTTCTCATACTCTAGTACCTTGTGACTCTCGTCTTGTGGTGCTTCTTTCCATTATAAAGAATCTATTCACTAGAGAACCTTCTCAAAAGGTAAAGCCATCCTTAAAAAGGTAATGATGTTTGTCTGGATAAAGTGTTGTATACGTAAAGACTCTTTCTTTTGTGATTTCAGATTGTGGTATTCTTCTCAACATGTGATGCAGTCAATTTCCATCATGCACTTTTAAGTCAATTTCACGGATTATCAAATTCACAAACAGAAACAGAAAAGAAAGATCTATTTATGCAATGTAACATTTTAAGATTACATGGAAACATGAATCATGAAGACCGAGTCAAAACATTTATTTCTTTCAAAACAGAAAAATCAGCTCTTTTATTATCAACAGATGTTTCTGCAAGAGGTCTAGATTTTCTAAAAGTCTGTTGCATTATTCAGTATGATTCCCCTAGTGAAGCAACTGAATATGTTCATAGAGTTGGAAGAACTGCTCGATTATGTGAAAAAGGGGATTCCTTGTTGTTTCTTCAACCAATTGAAGTTGATTATCTACAAGAGCTTGAAAAACATGGTGTAATGTTAACAGAATATCCTCTTCCCAAACTTTTAGATGGTTTCCCTTCACATGGTTTAAATTCAAAACATTGTCACCATGTGAAAAAGTTTGTCTCAATCGAGATGCATCCATGGGTGGTTTCTGTACATAGGTCTCTTGAATCCTTCATCTTTAAGGAGGTATGATTTCATTTCAACAACCTTGCCGCTTCAAAGGAAACAAAGTCACTGACCATATACAGCTACAAAACACTTATACTTGACACAAGGCTCAGATAATCCTTCAAGTAGAAGATTCATCCCTACAGTGGTTAGACTCAGACGAGAGCTGCACAATAGGGTCAAATCAATACTCTGAGATTATTTAATCCCACTACGAGTGAATTAGCATTTCCCAATCAACCAGTTACCCCACTCCCACACAAAACCTCAAATCACGACTACTGCCTGAAACATCGCGCTTCCTCTTGGTAGCTTCCCACAAACAGCCGAGACCTCCCTGGTCCCAAATTGTCTGCCAACTATCTGAAATACCGGATTCCCGCCCGGTTGCTAAATCAAAAGACACTCACACAGTCGCCCCACGAAACTTCCGAAAGAAAACCTCGACTGATGATAATTACCTGAACCATCACGACACCCACCTGATGTTAAACTGAACGCTACAGGACCAACTATAGTCTTATCTCATACCCGGTCTCCCGTGACGTACCAATTCCTGATTCCAAACATGTTGTGGCCCTCCCACAGCCTTGCGAATAGGCCCACCTTGGCCTAAACCATCAGAAGAAATTTGTGGGTAGTTCATAGACTTGCCAAAATCTTACCACTGTACAAGGACCAATGAATGCTACGGGTCACCCCGTAGTCTCACAACACTTCCCACACTAACTGACCGCTAGTGAATGCTACAGCTCACCCTGCAGTCTTACAACACTTCCACCTTGCCACAACTACCGCCAAAGCCTTACCGCTAATCTATCAATTCAAACACATCCAGAGTTGGGCACGCACTCGACCCAACACCTGAGCTGAACTGGAGTCATGACTGGACCCTAACCTGGGTCCCCCAAAGCCTGCTATCAAACACCAAGAAGATGCGAACCCAATGTTAGGAAGTTTCCCGAACTCCCAACTCACATGATCCTTAATCCAGACAGCCACTCGGGCCGCCTTCCTCCCTGATGGGGATGCGAAACTCATCCTAGTTTCATACCTAATTATGTCCCGAATAATTGAACGATTCTCCCCCACTTTGTTTCAACTAAGTCCTCACAACACATGAGAATTGAAGGATTCCTAATCCTTCTTACCATCCAATGATCAATCTGCTGACAACTGGCGCTCTCTAATGCTAGTGTTCTATTACTAACCATCCCAAAAGACCACACAACCCCTGAAGACCAACTGAACACTTCCCGAATCCCAACATTACTGATAATCCCATATGCTTAAAATGATATCACACTCAAATCTTGAAGTCCCAAGGACAAATGCTCCAATCTAAGCCGCAACAACAGACCACTTCCCTCGGCACCCTCAACAGCCAATCCGCACACCAATGCTAAAACCACTAAAAGTTGGCGATACTGGATAACTAACTCGCTAAATTCTGACCATAAACCTTCCACACGATGCCCCCGAACCGATCTTGACTACAAACCAAGATAACACCAAACACTCCAAACCCTCTATAAGGGAAACAATCCTTGACTAAACCACTAATGATTCATGGCATGCAAATGATATATAATAATATCGAAGATATAACCTAAACATAAGCAGAGAAATAAACCAAATATATGCTTACCCAAAACCGATGCAATATTCCAAACAACAGAATTAAGATAAAACCGAAAAGAAAGCAAAAGATACATACCCGCAACATCGCCTGCTGGAGTCCTGACCTCCCCTGTTTGACACTGCAAAGCCCGACTCCTCTCCGCTGGGGCTTCTGCCCTACCATCTCGTCCATCGGTAATCCTCAAGGTAGCCGGAGCAGGCGCACTCACTGCTCCTCCCATCAACATCGGACAGTCGGCCTTATAGTGGCCCACCTGATCACATTGAAAACATACCGGGCTTGCCCCCTGAGGACAATCCCTACTGATGTGACCAACCCTACGACACTTGTAGCAGCCCAAACCCCTGGAACAAAAAACTCCATCGTGCAGTTTCCCGCACGTGCTGCACTGACCCCGACCCTGCTGGCCTCTCAAATGCTCTCTTCCCAGGACCCTCCATTATATGCACCTGATCTGATCCCCTCTTCCCAAGGTGCTCCAAATCGATTTCCAGCTCTCGGGCTCTAGAAACCATATCATTCAGGGTCTCGCATCATGAAATACTCACGAACTCCCTGATATCATCCCGCAGCATATCATGATACCTTACCTTCTTCATTTCCTCATCCGTTGCGTACTGCTGTACCAACAAAGCCATCTCCCAGAACTTGGAAATGATCTCTGCTACAGTCTCAGTATTCTGGCGGAGATCCTGAAACTCTCGCGCCAACTGTTGCACCTCAATCATGGGAGCAAACTCAGCCTGGAACCTGGTCGAGAAGTCATCCCATGACATAGCATCAACAACATCATCACCCAACTGAAGGGTTATGAGCATAACTACAACTTATGTGTTCATGCAACCCTAATTGGTTTGGATCTAAGTTTTTCACTAGCTGAACATGCAAATTGAATACCAAAGCAAAACCCTAGATATAGCATACATAATTCGAAAATTACATAATAAAGGGCTTTGATCATTACCTTAACTTGTTATGTAGTAATAACAAGAAACCTTGCACATCCTTGACTCTTGAAAGCTTAGTGCCTCAAATTTTGCACCTCTAATGGTTCACAAACACCACTAGCAAGAGGATGAGAAGAGGGAAAGCACTTAGAATTTCGGCTAGGGTTTCTCTTAGAAAGCATAGGGCCGAAAATCATAAGCCAGGGGTTTCTTATATACCTGAGAGCTGCTAGGGTTTCTGGAGGAAACCCTAATTTCCTGCTTAAGGCTTAAGAAGCCCATGGACTCCTACTAAGAAGCGTTAGACGAAATCTATAAGGCCTCCCTATAGATTTTTGTCCACTCCTAATTTAGGAGTCCATCAGCCCAGTTTCATAACTATCAATGATTTGCAAAACAGCCCATGTTCCTTTAATCAGTTCCTTTAATCCCAAAATTAATTTATGATTAAATACTAATTAAATAACATGATTTCTAATTAATATATTATTTTCATAATACATTAATAAATCAATTTATTATTCCAAATAATAAATTCAACCTCTCTCTCCAAAAGTCATCCTGTCAAGTTGCTAGGGTGAAGGCAACCCAAAAGGACCATGCTACTATCAAATCAAGTACATACCAATTATAATTATGGGCTTAGACACCTAATCCAACAGTCTCCCACTTGGATAAGTCTAATAACTATAATTGCAAGTACGACTTCAAAATTTGACTAGCAATTGTAGCTTTCAAAAGCCGTTGTCGAACTCTGACCTAGTCAGTTGTGTATCCTTAGATAAGGGATCATATAATCCTCCGTTCTACAAGATATCATGTGGACAAAGACATGGAACAAATTTATTCTTATTTTCCAACAGTTTGTTTCCTGATTTCTGATTTGTATGACGTAGAACTTAATTGAACACATCAATTCAGTCCTGATCGGGCCCGACACATAAGTCAACACAAAATCATCGAGGGGCCCAAGATATCGCTTTTACCCCCTTGGGATAAAAGGAACATATAAACTTTGACTTATATGCTTGTACTATTTACTCATCAAATCGTACACAACAATACGTTTTATAACATCAAGTTACTGATGCGTTTATGCATTATCAATGCACAACCAACTCGTAAACAAAAACTCATATATCTCGGTTTAAAGATTATACGATATTATCGTCTCATACTCGTGATAAATTCCATGAAGTAATTCTATGAGCGTGGGTTTAATCCAATACTCAAATCCCCATTTCAGGAGTACTCATGAACGTTGCAGCAAACAATTGCTATGTCTAAACACTTAGATAATCTACAAGCCAATTCATGACAGTCTTAATTCAATACTTACTTCCAAAGTATGATCGAATGTGGATAATTTGAACAATCCAATTATTCAGGAAGTAAAACATGCAAAGTTGAAACACAAGATAAACAGTTGACAAAAGATAGTAAACAATACTCATAAATAAATCTTCATTACTTAATCATCAAATGTCAATTACATTTATCTATTACAAGTTTCTAAAATATCTATCTAGTCACTAAAACTAATATCATCCTTTAGACCAATGCTCCACGCATGCTAAACGTGCTTAATCCTACCCAGACCCTTTGTGAGGGGATCTGCAGGATTCTCTTCTGATGATACCCTCTTGACGACGAGGAGTCCATCTTCTACCCAATGTCTGATAAAGTGGTATTTTTCTGTCGATATGTATGGATCTTCCATGATCCCTTGGTTCCTTGGTCAAGGAAACCGCTCATTCGATATCGCAGAAAATCTCCATGGGCTCCTTTATGGCTGGCACAACTCCAATGTCTCCAATGAAGTTCATCAACCGTATAGCCTCCTTTGACGCTTCGCTTGCGGCTAGATACTCTGACTCACATGTTGAATCAACCACGGTCTCCTGCTTGGAACTTTTCCAAGTCACTGATCCTCCATTGAGTGTGAACACCCAACCAGACTCAAAACAGAAGTTGTCTCGATCTGTCTAAAAACTGGCGTCACTATAACCAGTAACTCTCAAGTCATCACTGCCACTAAGTACAAGGACCCAATCCTTAGTCCTTCGCAGATACTTAAGAATGTTCTTGACTGCTATCCAGTGAGCTTTACCCGGGTTCCCTTGATATCGACTGACCATGCTCAAAGCAAAATCCACATCAGGGCGACTACATTTCATAGCATACATGATCGAACCAACAGCGGAAGCATATAGAATATGACTCATTTATGCTATCTCGGCATCGGTACTCAGACTCTGAGTCTTACTCAGCTTGGTGTTTCTCTGGATAGGTAACTCTTCCTTCTTGGAATTCTCCATGCTAAAACTTTATCCAAGTAAGTACTTTGACTGAATCCAATTAGTCTTTTACTCCTATTTCTCAAAATCCTTATTCCCATAATATAAGCAGCATCTCCTAGATCCTTCATAGCGAAACACTTTCCAAGCCAGGACTTAACCTCCTGCAAGGTTGGAACGTCGTTTCCTATGAGTTGTATGTCATCAACATACAATACTAGAAAGCTAACTATACTCCCACTAGCTTTGACATATACACAAGATTCATCCTCACTCCTAGAGAAACCAAACTCTTTGACTTTCTCATCGAAGCAAAGATTCCATCTGCGAGAAGATTGTTTCAATCCATAGATTGATTTCTCAAGCTTACACACTCTATTGGGATATTTAGCATCGACAAAACCCTCTGGCTGACACATGTAAACATCTTCAGCCAACTTTCCATTAAGGAAAGCGGTTTTGACATCCATCTTACATAATTCATAATCATGAAACGCAACTATGGCTAGCATGATCCTAATAGATTTGATCTTGGCCACCGGTGAGAAGGTCTCATTATAGTCAACCCCTAGGGTTTAAGTAAAGCCCTTCGCAACCAACTGTGCCTTCAACGTGTGTACCTTTCCATCCATGTCGGTCTTCTTCTTGAAGATCCATTTGCACCCAACTGTCTTACGACCTGGTACATTGTCAACCAAGTTCCAAACTTAATTATCATACATGGACTGGATCTCGCTGTCCATTGCCTCTTCCATTTAGCAGAATCAGGTCCCGCCATGGCTTCCTTATAGTTAGAAGGCTCATCCAAATCTACCAGTGTACTATCACTGATAAACGTATCACCATCTATAGTAATATGAAAACCATAAAACTCTGGAGTTATTCTAACTCGAGTGGAACGTCTAAGAGGTAACGACTCGTCAATTGGTTCAATAGGAATTTCTTCCTCAGGTTGAGTGCTAGTGTTAGAGGTTCCTTCATCGCTTGACTCTTGACTTTATTAAAGATCAATTATACTCCCACTGTACTCTTTGCATATGAGTTCCCTCTCGCAGAAAACTCCCCTCCGTGCTACGAAGACCACGTTCTCACTAGGTCTGTAGAACAAGTATCCAAAGGAATTCTGCGGGTAGCTAATGAAAATACATTGCTCACTTCGAGGTTCAAGATTCTCGTGAGTCTCTTGTCTAACAAAAGCTTCACAACCCCAAACCTGGATATGTGCCAACAAGGGAACCTTCCATGTCCACATCTCGTGGGGTGTTTTGGAAACCTTCTTTGTCGGGACTAGTTTAAAGATATGGGCAGCAGTCTCCAAGGCATACCCCCATAATGATATTGGAAGCGAAGCTCAATTTATCATGGAACGAACCATGTCCAAAAAGGTTCTATTACGCCTCTCAACCACACCATTAAGTTGTGGTGTCCTAGGAGGTGTCAATTGTGAAACAATTCCACATTCCTTGAGGTAGTCACGGAACTCGATACTAAGATACTCACCACCCCTATCAGATATGAGTATCTTGATCTTCCTGCCCAATTGATTTTCGACTTCATGTTTAAACTCTTTGAACTTTTCAAAGGTTTATGACTTATGCTTGATTAACTAGATATATCCATATCTGCTATAATCATCGGTAAAAGTCACATAAAATTGACCTGCATCCCTTGTGGTGGATCTGAAAGGCCTACATGCATCGGTGTGTATGAGATCCAACAATCCCTCACCTCTTTCACACGAACCTGTGAATGTTGATTTACTCATCTTTCCAAGCAAACAAGACTCGCATTTATCATCCGACCTTAGGTCAAATGATTCCAACACTCCATCCTTTTAGTGTTCGGCAATGCGCTTCTTGTTGACTTGTCCAAGATGACAATGTCACAAGCATGCTTTGTCTAAACCATTAGATGAATCAATATGCAACACACTATTTCCTAAATTGTCCACAACCATCACAGTTTCATATACACCATCACAAGGCAATGCTTCAAAATAAAATACACCATTATAATAACCATTAATAGAATCATTCTCATTATTAAAAGAATATCTAAGACGTTGTCTGTACAAACCATGAAAGGAAATAATATTCCTCGTCATTTCTGACGAGTAGCAACAATTATTCAAGTCTAAACATAATTGATATGTGCATAATTAATCATATGTTTAACATATATTTCTATTCATTTTTGGCTAATTATATGCATAATATGGACAAAAGGTACTTAATAATGCTTATATTGTGTTTTCAGTCCAAAAGACATGCTTGGAAGCAGAAAGGAAAAAGGAGAAGCAATTAGAGACCAAAGAATGAAGGAAAAGGGAAAACTACACACTTACTCGGCGAGCCCACGCATGTACTCGGCGAGTTCATTAGAATGTTCCTGAAAGAAAAGTCAAGATTCCTTGTCGAACACGAGTCCACGCATGTACTCGGCGAGTCCACGACCTACTCGCCGAGTAGACCCTGTTTTGTGATAATTATAAATAGTGGGTCTTAATCCGATGGAAGGACTGCTGGAACCTTTGGGGAGAAGCAAGCTGCGATTGAAGAGCCAGAAGAACCCTAGAGAACGAAGATACAACCTAGAATCCAATTCCGAAGAAGATTTAAGGCACATTCTCATCATTCTACTTAATCTATTGTTTCTCAATTATGGTTAGACAATTAGAATTCGTTTTATTGCTGTTAATTACCTCAATCATGAGCTAAAACTCTAAAACTTCTGTTTGGGGATACAAAATTGATATTATGGTTTGATTTTATGGTAGGATTAATTTAATATTGGTGATTTTGTTGATTCTAGCTTGTTAAAGAACCTTATGTGTGAATGATAACTAATTTTCTGTTAATAGGAAGATAATTAAATAGTATGAACATCTTTTAATTATCAACCCCATATGTTTATGTGACCACTTTATCATATGTCTAGGACTAATGAACGTGAAACTAGAATTAATAAGAAAAATTAGGTAAATTCATGTGTGAGCTTGTTTGATGACCATCAACAAGAGGTTAACTAAAGGACCAATTTAGTTAGCTATTACAAGTCTAAATTAACCCGAATAAATAATCTAGTGAATTAAATTAAATTAGACAATTGATCACTGTTTGAGTTAGTTTGTTTTCTAAGGATTATCGTAGCGAACGCAAGGCTAATCACTTGAATCGGTAGCCAATAGAAGAATTAATCCATTGCACTATTACCATAATATCAACCATAGGATCAATTGAGTTGAACTAAACAGAAGTCCCTTTTATTATTAAATTCAGTTAAATCTTTGTTTTTCTAGTTCTTAGCCCAAGTAGTATTAGTAAGTTTCTAGTCTTGTAAAACTAGAGAAAACCCATATTTACTATTTAATTTAGATAAAATTAGTCCTTAGTTTTAATTTACCGTTCCCTGAGTTCGACACTCTACTTACCCAACTATACCACTAAAAGACAGGTTCACTGCCTTTGTGTGCTTAATTTATAACTCAAAAGTAGGATTAAAACCAGTGCATTTTACACACATCAAGTTTTTGGCGCCGTTGCCGGGGAACGGTTCTAAATTAGCACTAATTTCTATTTTTATCGATCATTTGTGTGGGATTTATCTTAGACAAAGTTAATTCTGAGGTAATTTAGTTGTTAGTATAGGTTTTGATCAATCCCTGTTTTAATAAATTAAGTAGAAATTTTTTCTGTTTTTACCTTGAACTCGCCGAGTGCACTCGACGAAACTCGGCGAGTCCATCACTGTTCACAGTTTTAGCTTTTATTTCATTTTTGTTCTTTTTACGCGTTTTTCTTGTTTTATTTGCAGTTGTTTCATGACCCGAGGATCTGATACACCTTTGATCCCTCCTCTAGACGACCCGGAATCCGCCCTAAGGAAGAACAAAGGAAAATCCGTTGGAGAATCCGCTTCTTCAAGGAATTCGCCACTAAAGAACCTAAAGTCCGCTTTCAGCAAGAAGAAGAGCAGCAAATCAGGAGAATCCATCGCCTCTTTGACAATCGAAGACCCTACTAAAGAAGACGCCGAGTACGAGACCGAGGAAGAAGAAGACCCTACATTCGGTCACGTTTCCGATTCCGACGACGAATTAGCTATTCTCATGGCTAACATTGATGAAGTCCCCATGGGGGAATGGAGGAAGAGGATACGCGATGATACCAGACCGGGACTTGTGCAACCCGCAATCCCCGCTACTGCTACTTTTGAGCTCAAGGGTCACATCCTGGCTCTACTTAAGGAGATCCCCTTCACAGGCAAAGACCACGAAGACGCTTACAAACACTTGGACGAAGTCAATGATGTAGCTGATTATTTCAATGTTCCAAATGTGCCTCGGGAAACTCAGCTACTTCGCATGCTTCCGGTTACTTTGAAGGGTGCTGCCAAGGATTGGCTCAAGTCATTGCCCCCAGGATCTATCACTACATGGGCCCAAATGAAAGAAGAGTTCATTGATCAATTCTGCCCGCCATCCAAGATATCCAAGCTAAAGAAAGCCATAGCTAACTTTGAACAACAAGTTGGAGAATCACTATATGAAGCGTGGGAGAGGTACAAGAGCCTGCTAAGGAATTGCCCACATCATGACCTCAATAGTCAACAAGAAGTCTCCATCTTCTATGATGGAGTAAATGTTACCACTAGGCAATTACTTGACTCGCAAGGTCCACTCACGAAAAAGGCACCTCCAGTGATAAAGCAACTAATTGAAGAATTCTCTAAGCATTCTAGAGAATACCACAATCCAAGAAGTGATGTGACGAGGGGGGCCGCCTATGCAGCTTCAGAAGACTTGTCAGCAGTTATGGCTATGCTAAAAACCATGGATAGGAGGATGGATAAAATGGACCAAACGATACATGCTATTCGGGTGGGTTGCGAAAATTGCAATGGGCCTCACCTTACTAGAGACTGCGATTTGGATGAGAATGGCAACAAAAAGGTGCAAGTTTGTTACTCAAGTGGGGACCGATATGATGAAGATTGACGTAGACCAAAGAAAGAGTGGCTCCCTTATGACGAGTACAAGAAGGCTAAGGAGGAGAAGTTCAAGCAAAAGGGAAGGGGTTTTTACCAAAAGGAGGAGCCATCACAAGAAAGAAAACCAAGTTTGGAAGAAATGCTTACCAAATTTGTAGCTGCTTCAGAAAAAAGACATAGTGATCATGATGCTGCAATTCAAGAAACAAGGACCATGCTTAGAAACCAGCAAGCATCTATCCACAACATAGAAACGCAGCTAGGGCAACTTGCTCAACAAATAAACCAAAGATCACCGGGCGAACTTCCTAGCAAAACCGAAAACAACCCACGAGGCGCGCACATAAACATAGTCACAACAAGAAGTGGGAAAATAATCACTCCTATGGCCCCTATTCAGAATGAAGCACCCAAAGAATCACAGAAGGAGGAAGCAGAAAATCAAAATCTTCAATCTGACAGCTCTACTCGCCGAGTACAGAATATGGACTCGGCGAGTCCACTGCCATACCCAGCCCGAGCTAAGAAAGTGAAGCAGGAAGAGGAGTACCAGAAGTTTCTAGATCATATAAAGGCTCTTCAAATCAACATACCCTTCATCGAAGCTGTCGCACAAATGCCCAAATATGCAAAGTTCCTTAAGGAACTTCTCACTAATAGAAGGAAGATGGAGGAAGTGAAGAAGGTAGTCCTCAATGAGAATTGCTCAGCCGCCATGCTCAACAAACTACCAAAGAAGAAGGGTGACCCGGGGAGCTTAACTTTACCTTGCCAATTTGGCAATTTAGCTACCACTCATGCCTTGGCTGATTCAGGAGCAAGTGTGAATTTAATGCCTTATTCATTCTTCAAGAAGCTGGATCTCCCGGAACCAAGACCAATTCGTATGGCGATTCATTTAGCTAACAAGACAATCACTTTTCCAAGAGGTATATGTGAAGACTTAGTGGTCAAAGTGGACAAGTTTGTATTTCCCGCTGATTTCATAATTCTAGACATGGAGGAGGATCCTCAAGTCCCAATCATCCTTGGAAGACCCTTCCTCAACACGGCAAGTGCTATAGTAGACATGAGGGACTCGAAGCTCACTTTGCGGGTAGGAGAAGATTCAGTCACATTTGGGGTTGATCAAGCTATGAAGTATGCACGGAATAGTGACGACACGACATTCTCAATTGACATGCTTGATGAATTATTGGAGGAATGCATAAGTGAAGATTCCAGCAAGTTCACAATTTTTGATGAAGAATTTGATGCAGAAAAAGACTTAATGGACATCGAGAGGCTGCTGGAAGAAGCTGAGTTTGAAGAGTTGATGAGGCAATCTGACACTTCAACTCGCCGAGTAGGGCCGATCTACTCGCCGAGTCCAAGCGAAAAAAAAAACAGAATTCGTAAAGTCAGCTACCAACTCGCCGAGTCCCTTACCTACACTCGGCGAGTACAACAAACAGAACCCAAAAACTGAGCTCAAAAAGTTACCAGAACATTTGGAGTATGCCTTCCTTGAAGATGGCCATCAAAAGCCAGTCATTATAGCCTCTGACCTTTCTAACTCTGAAAAGGAAGAACTAGTGCAAGTTTTGAAGAAGCGAAAACGGGCCATAGCATGGAGCATTACCGACATCAAGGGAATAAGTCCCTCTTATTGTTCACACAAGATTAACCTGGAAGAAGGAGCAAAGCCGGTTGTGCAGCACCAAAGAAGACTAAACCCAAATATGCAAGAGGTGGTTAAGAAAGAAGTGGTCAAGCTTTTAGATGCGGGGATTATATATTCCATTTCCGACAACCCGTGGGTGAGTCCGGTTCAAGTGGTGCCCAAGAAAGGAGGGATGACAGTCATAACCAACGAAAAGAATGAGCTTATTCCGACACGAACGGTAACCGGTTGGAGAGTGTGCATTGATTATCGAAAACTAAACAATGCCACTCGTAAAGACCATTTTCCCTTACCCTTTATTGATCAAATGTTAGAAAGATTATCGGGCCATAGTTATTATTGCTTCCTAGACGGATTTTCGGGTTATTTCCAAATACCTATAGACCCATTGGACCAAGAAAAGACCACATTCACTTGCCCAAGTGGGACTTTTGCTTATCGACGCATGCCCTTTGGGCTATGCAATGCACCCGCAACATTTCAAAGGTGCATGACAGCCATATTCCACGACATGGTGGAAAAATTCATGGAAGTCTTTATGGACGATTTTTCTGTTTTTGGATCTTCCTTCCATGATTGTCTCACAAATCTTGACCTAATGCTTGCTAGGTGTGAAAAGACCGACTTAGTCCTTAATTGGGAAAAATGTCACTTTATGGTTAAGGAGGGTATAGTTTTGGGCCACAAGGTTTCCAAATCGGGAATTGAAGTGGATCGGGCAAAGATTGACACCATTGCCAAATTACCTCCACCAACTAATGTGAAGGGTATTAGAAGTTTTCTAGGACACGCGGGTTTTTACCGGCGTTTTATCAAAGATTTTTCTAAAATAACTAGACCTCTAACACAATTACTCCTAAAAGATGCACCATTTAATTTTACTAAAGAGTGTTTAGAGGCATTTGAATTTTTAAAGGAAAAATTGACTAATGCCCCGATCATTGTTGCACCAAATTGGAATTTACCATTTGAAATAATGTGTGATGCTAGTGATTTTGCATTAGGAGCTGTCCTTGGTCAAAGGGTTGATAAGCACTTCCAACCCATATATTATGCTAGCAAGACTTTAAATCCAGCCCAAGAAAACTACACCACCACGGAAAAGGAATTATTAGCTGTGGTGTACGCTTTTGATAAATTCCGCCCTTATTTAGTTTTATCTAAAACAACTGTTTTTACTGACCACTCTGCTATCAAGTATTTGTTTTCCAAACAGGATGCCAAGCCAAGATTGATACGATGGGTTCTACTTCTTCAAGAGTTTGACATAGAGATACGCGACAAAAAGGGAATGGAGAATGTAGCAGCTGACCACTTGTCAAGGCTTGAAAACCCGCGATTGCAAGAAGATAGAGTTGGAGATGATTTTCCGGACGAATATATTATGGTGATTGTGGGAGAAGAACCATGGTTTGCAAATATAGCTAATTACTTAGCTAGCAATTACCTCCCAAAAGATCTCACAAGTCAACAAAAGAAGAAATTCTTTTCCGAGATAAAGTATTACTTTTGGGATGAACCATATCTTTTCCGAAGCTGCGCGGATGGAATCATACGAAGATGCGTGTTCGGGAATGAAAGTTGGAAAATATTGGAGCAATGTCATAGCGGGCCCACGGGTGGACATCATGGAGCACATTACACTGCTAAGAAGATCTTTGACATTGGGTTTTACTGGCCCACGATTTTTAAAGATGCAACCCAATTTGTCAAAGAATGTGATGCATGTCAAAGAGCGGGAAACATTTCATATCGAAATGAAATGCCACAACATAGTATCCAAGTGTGCGAAGTATTTGATGTGTGGGGGATCGATTTCATGGGACCATTTCCCATATCCAAAGGCAACAAATACATATTGGTGGCGGTGGATTATGTATCCAAGTGGGCGGAGGCACAAGCCTTGCCAACTAATGACGGTCGGGTAGTGGTGAGGTTTTTAAAGAAGTTATTTTCAAGATTTGGGGTCCCGAAAGCTCTCATAAGTGACCGAGGCACTCATTTTGCCAATGATCAACTAGAGAAGGTGCTAAGTAAATATGGGGTAACCCATAAATTTTCAACATCCTACCATCCACAAACTAGTGGACAAACCGAAGTGACAAATCGAGCTTTAAAGAGAATCTTGGAGAAATCGGTGGGGAGCAATCGAAAAGAATGGTCGGATAAGCTAGACGATGCACTTTGGGCCTTCCGTACAGCTTTCAAAACCCCTATTGGTACTACACCATATAGGTTAGTTTATGGAAAGCAATGTCATTTACCGGTGGAGATAGAGCATAAAGCTTTTTGGGCTTTAAAGATGTGCAACTTCAACATGGAGGAGCTCAAGAACAACCGGTTAATGCAAATGAATGCTCTTGAGGAACTTAGAAATGATGCATACACTAGTTCTTTGATCTATAAAGAGAAAACTAAGAATTGGCATGACAGGAGGATCAAGGAAAATAAAGAATTTCATGAAGGGCAAAAGGTGTTGCTCTTTAATTCAAGGTTAAAACTCTTCTCGGGCAAACTCAAGTCAAGATGGGATGGCCCTTTTCTGGTGAAGAAGGTGTTTCCACAAGGTGCTATAGAGCTATTGTCAAAAGATGGCACCCCGTTCAAGGTCAATGGACATAGAGTCAAAAAGTATGAAGAAGGAGTTCCAAGGAATGAAGGCATGGAAGAGTTGATGTTGCTGGAAGGGATTGCAGCCACGTAGAATGGGAGGAGTCCAGCTAATGACTCCTTAAAAAGAAGCGCTTCCGGGAGGCAACCCGAGTTTAGAGTTTGCATTTCTTTTTCCTTTTCTTTCTTTTTAATTCCTTAGGATCTTTTTCATTCATCTTCTTCTGGAAATATGTTCTAAATGATTGCTTGAGGGCAAGCAATGCCTAGAGTGTGGGGTGGTGGGTTAAAAACATTAAATTCAATTTTTGTCAAACTGCAAGCTTTACTCGCCGAGTAGGTACGAGTACTCGGCGAGTGCTTGCCTAAATAACCAAAAAAAAAACCGCGTAAAAGCGTTTGTACTCGGCGAGTAGCCAACTTACACAGACGGTATAAAAATCTGAGAAATAAGGGTTTTTACCCATTTTACCCACACACTCGCCGTGCACAGCCTCCTTCAAGCGATTTCTGTGATTTTTGGCTTAATCCTCGACTTTCAAGGAAAAGGGTACCATGTCCAGACGAGGTCAGTCTTCAAGAGGGGGAAGCCAAGGGGACATCCCGTGGCTCTCATTCCGCCAAATCACATCCAAATCGTCTCAAGCCCGTGCCAAAAACAAGTTAGAGGCTTTAAAACAGAAAGAGATTCATTTACCCAATGCAGTGGATTGGGATTGGATGGGGAAAGTTGGTTTGGAAGAAGAGCTAACACCATATTTGGTGAAAGAATGTAATTTGGGGGATTCAACCATCATATGTGATGGTTGGTTACAGCTTTTCAAAATTCAAGAACCAGTCTACGCTGAATTATGTTGGGAGTTTTTTGCTACCATCTCATTCCGAGGTGGTAGTGAGTACTACAATCCCAATGTAGTTTCCTTTTCTCTTGGTGGGGAGCTGCGACAATGCAACATGGCTGAATTTTCATGGAGGCTTGGAATCTATGAGCAAAGCACTATGTTGAATGAATATTTTGAAGTTTTTTTAGAGAATTGCCACAAAGATCTCCCCGAGGGAGTGGTTGCTTCTACCTGGTGGAATACTATTGCTAACCGGGTGTACATCCCATCTACCGCACAGGAGGGTCACATACGTTCACCGATCCACCGTCTCATTCATCGGTTCATTGCCAGCACGATTAATATGCGAAAGGACTGGGACAAGGTCCCGACCCTTGACATCTTTTATCTTTGGAGTATTATTACTCCCGATGTTTTCTGCAATCTCCCCTATCGCGTAGCCAAGTATCTTGCTGAAGGGGCTGTTAAGGAGAAGATGAACTCCAAGATTAATGGAGGGATGTTTGTGACGAGGCTTGCAAGGTCATTTGGGGTATTAGATTTGAAAGAGTCAAGGGCGCTGACGGTCATTTATCCCCCTCCGTTCAACACCGCATTATATAGGAGGGCAAGGATTGTGGAAAAGTTTGGTGATTCTTTTTCTATTCCTCATGCGGATGAGCCGGCTATCCCCGAGGAGCCGGGAAGGCGAGTGAGGCAAAGAAGCGAGCGGGTACGGGAAGACCCACCGGTTATTCCGGTGGAAGAAGAGAACGATGGATGGAATCAACTTGAGTACCGGCGCTACTTGGATGATATTGGAAGAGGAGTTAACTATAACAATCAATCATTTGGCTATCTCTTCCAACAAATAAACATCGTACCGAGACCTGGACCCGGCTACCCCCACATCATGAGTTGGGAAGAAAGGATGAGGAAAGGCAATGAAGGAGGAGGAAGTGGAGCTGGAGGAGCCGACATGGATGATGAAGAATGAAGAATGTTTCTTTTGTGTTTTAATTTATTTTCGTGATGTTTTATTTGGACAACTTGTTAAACTTGGATGATTTTATTTCTTGTTAGGACTTTTGGTTGCTTTCACTCTTGTCTGCATTTTTTTTTCAGGATTGGAAGGTTAGGATACATTTAGAAGTCTTATGGGTCAAGGTTCAAGTAAGGAATGTTCAATTGAGAGTGCGAAGTCTTTTCCATTAAGTTCGAGTCTGTTAGAGTTGGGAGTGTAGAGTGCTTTATTACTGAAGTAATTAGAAAAAGAGTCACTGAATTACCCCGATTCAGCACTTCAGTCGAAAGGAAAACTCAGCGCATACTCGCCGAGTGCACATATCCTACTCGGCGAGTGCATGGACAAATTCACGACTTCTCTGCAAGTTAGCAACATACTCGCCGAGTACACGACTTACTCGCCGAGTCCATCATCATTTTTTTCGGATTCCAGAGTTGTTTTGGGCACGTTCGTTACAGTTTTATCCAACTCTTTCATAGAGGATCATTGCTGGAGGTTTCTAGGAGCTGTATCCTACATATTTGAGTCATTTGCAAGTCTACCACACGCGACATGACACCCAAGACATGGATGAGCTGTTCCCATGTTTAAAGTCATTCAAAGATGGAGCTAAATTGAAGATGATCAGCCTCGCCACTACTATCCCAGGGGAGTTTGTTCCAATTCCCTCTTTATTTTTATGTTTTCTTATTCATGCATAATATGCAATGGGGGCATTGCATGAAATAAGTGTGGGGTAGGGGGTTGGTTACATTTAGTTAAAATTTAGATTAATTTTAAAATTTTGCATAAAATTGCTAGGGCTAATTTAGATATTTTGGTAAAAACAATTAGGGATCATGCTAGTATTATATTTGATGATTCCATGAGGACCCAAATGTTTAGTTGAGCCTATATACGTTATAGTGCATTTGTGGCTCCCTTATTCTAGTGAAATCATGGGACAAAAACACAACCTCGCTTAGCCCGAAGGATGCAATATGTTTAGCATCGTGTACTTGAAATGTATCCAGGAAAATTGTTATCATTAATCAATAAAGGTTGAAGTTGAGTGCCCCTGCTTAAGCATGTAGGTATTGAGTGAAGAAAAAAGTGAGTTACATGAAAAAAAAAAGAGAGAATTACAAAAGAAAAGTTGTAAGAATTTTTGGAGCATCAAAGTCAAATATGAAATTAGAAGATCAAAAATTCCAAGAAATTCAAAAAGTGGAAGATACCAAAAACCAAACAACAAAGTGGTGAATTCAAAGAGATCAAAGATCAAATGCCAAAGAAATGAAGAATTCCAAAGAGCTCCAATGTGGTATCATACATTGTAATTATCTAGATTATGTATGCTTGGGTTACTCAACCAAAAACACCTTGAGGTTAAGAGGTTTTCTGAGGATGGATTCGGAGGGATGCATAAAATGAGCATAGTTCGGGGTGAGTGGGCGAATGTTTATGAGGATTGTGAGTATTTAGAGTATGGGGGGTTATTAGGAAAATTTTAGACACAAATGTGCGCGTTGCGGTCTTGGCATAATGGCTGGGTTCGACGTGAGTTGTCCTATGTGATTCTAATGTGTTAAAATTCAGTTTTGCTTGGGGGCAAGCAAAAGTCAAGTGTGGGGTATTTTGATATGTGCATAATTAATCATATGTTTAACATATATTTCTATTCATTTTTGGCTAATTATATGCATAATATGGACAAAAGGTACTTAATAATGCTTATATTGTGTTTTCAGTCCAAAAGACATGCTTGGAAGCAGAAAGGAAAAAGGAGAAGCAATTAGAGACCAAAGAATGAAGGAAAAGGGAAAACTACACACTTACTCGGCGAGTTCATTAGAATGTTCCCGAAAGAAAAGTCAAGATTCCTTGCCGAACACGAGTCCACGCATGTACTCGGCGAGTCCACGACCTACTCGCCGAGTAGACCCTATTTTGTGATAATTATAAATAGCGGGTCTTAATCCGATGGAAGGACTGCTGGAACCTTTGGGGAGAAGCAAGCTGCGATTGAAGAGCCAGAAGAACCCTAGAGAACGAAGATACAACCTAGAATCCAATTCCGAAGAAGATTTAAGGCACATTCTCATCATTCTACTTAATCTATTGTTTCTCAATTATGGTTAGACAATTAGAATTCGTTTTATTGCTGTTAATTACCTCAATCATGAGCTAAAACTCTTAAACTTCTGTTTGGGGATACAAAATTGATATTATGGTAGGATTAATTTAATATTGGTGATTTTGTTGATTCTAGCTTGTTAAAGAACCTTATGTGTGAATGATAACTAATTTTCTGTTAATAGGAAGATAATTAAATAGTATGAACATCTTTTAATTATCAACCCCATATGTTTATGTGACCACTTTATCATATGTCTAGGACTAACGAACGTGAAACTAGAATTAATAAGAAAAATTAGGTAAATTCATGTGTGAGCTTGTTTGATGACCATCAACAAGAGGTTAACTAAAGGACCAATTTAGTTAGCTATTACAAGTCTAAATTAACCCGAATAAATAATCTAGTGAATTAAATTAAATTAGACAACTGATCACTGTTTGAGTTAGTTTGTTTTCTAAGGATTATCGTAGCGAACGCAAGGCTAATCACTTGAATCGGTAGCCAATAGAAGAATTAATCCATTGCACTATTACCATAATATCAACCATAGGATCAATTGAGTTGAACTAAACAGAAGTCCCTTTTATTATTAAATTCAGTTAAATCTTTGTTTTTCTAGTTCTTAGCCCAAGTAGTATTAGTAAGTTTCTAGTCTTGTAAAACTAGAGAAAACCCATATTTACTATTTAATTTAGATAAAATTAGTCCTTAGTTTTAATTTACCGTTCCCTGAGTTCGACACTCTACTTACCCAACTATACCACTAAAAGACAGGTTCACTGCCTTTGTGTGCTTAATTTATAACTCAAAAGTAGGATTAAAACCAGTGCATTTTACACACATCAATAATCCACTACTAAGCTTTAAAGAATAAACGCTGATCTTGGTAACAGGTGATGACCTCATATTGCCCATTATCAGGTTCATCTTCCCAAGCTCCACATTCCTACTTTCTTTTAGTCCCTGCAAGTCAGAGAAAATGTGAAAACCACATCCTGTATCAAGGACCCAAGAATTAGAATGCGGTGAATTTTTAGACAAAATAGTGTAAATACATGTTGAGGTTGGCATGATCTTTCCATCCTTAATGTACTGCAGGTACTTGGGGCAGCTTCTCTTCCAATGCCCTTTGCCTAGGCAGTAGAAGCACGTAGCATCTTTTGGATCTGTGGCAGGGGGAGCAGAATTGGTTTTTCCTTTGGGTCCACTACTAGAAGACCCGTCATGAGACTTTCCCTTCCAATTTTTCTATGAGGGATCTTTCCTCTTTTTCCCCTTTCCTTGTCCAATAGCCAGGACTAGAGCAGCAGCAGCAGTAGGAGTATATTCAACAACCTTTCCTTTCAATCCACTTTCAGCGGTTCTCAGCAAGCCTTGAAGTTTACTCAATGTAACTTCCTCTTTTCTCAGATGATAAGTCATCTTGAACTGATCATAACAAGGAGGCAATTAGTGCAAGGCTATGTCAATAGCCAGTTCCTCATCGAAGTTCACATTCAGCTTGAGTAAACTATGGACTCTCCATCCTTCATCTTGGTGGTTATGAGTGACATGGATATTTCATTCCTTTCTTGACGCGCTCTTTGATGGTACTTCTCCATCAAGTCCTGGCACATCTCGTAAGGCCAATAGTCCTCATAAAACCGTTGTAGCTCAGGAGTCATAGTCGCCACCATAATGCATGACACCTTAGTAGCATCTTTGCATTGGTCCCTATACTCTGCTATTTATTCAGGAGTAGCTTTAGTTTTGTCTATCTCGTTCAGCTGTTTGTCGAGGACGTATTCCTTGTACTCGAATCGCAAGGCCATTCTGATGTTACGAATCCAATCATTAAAATTGGTTCCATCGAATGTCACATTGGTACAAATGCTCAAGAGAGAGGAGTTAACAGAGTTGTTGTTGGAGGAACCGAAAGCGTTGTTTGAGGTAGACATCTGAAAAAGAAGAAAGACAAGTTTAAGATTAGATAGGAAATCCTTAATATAACACCCAAATGAAATATTAAGGCTAGGACCCAACACAATAATTCGCAATTCAGAAAAGGGATGTCGTAATCCAATTACAAATTATTTGAAGGTAGGTAAATGACGATTTACCAATTCCACCACGAAAACGAAATTTAAGTGAATTAGGTTTTTGAATTTGGAATTCCTAGATCTTTTGAGATTCATTGAACCATTCCATGGGATGTTTAATCTCGATTATGCCCTTCAATTTTGTGATTGGGATATCGAGGATCACAAACAAGGTGTGAATAACCATGCAAATTAGTTTGGTACTCTCGATGTCATTTAACACCAAATCAATGTGTCGGTTAACCACACACGCTCCATTGATCAATGATAATTTATGAGTTACCCATTGCCACCCTTTGTTAGTACAAATTAGTGTGTCGGTTAACCACATACGCTCCACTAACGATTTGACAAAGTTCAATGTGCAATTTCATGGAATAGCATCAAATTCACATTTTCCTAAAGTAACTAAGATTGGGAATTTTTTATAAAACATTTAGTTACTTTACACATATCATTATACTTATTAGTGAGATATTAATGTCATATCCTACCCGTTCGGCTAACGACCCTCCACCAATGAAGGAAGCGGTTGGTGAGGGTGAACACCCATTCAACCGCCATTTTATAGGTAGTTTCCTTATACCCCCTTATAGATCGGCTTCGTGAATGAGGGCTACTAACGGTAAGACTGACTTTTTCTTATACATATATATATATATATATATATATATATATATATATATATATATATATATATATATATATATATATAAATTAAACTTTTAATTTTATAATAGTATAAGGGTGTATTTTAAACTTTTAAAATACTAGGGTTCTAGAATTTAAGATTTCAAAATTAAACTTTTAATTAGATTTTAAATTCCGAAACCAAATGGGTATTTTTAAAACTTTTCAAAAATACTAGATCAAATTTGAAATAATTAAATTAATCAAATAATTTTTTGCTTAATCTTAAAATTTGACCAAATCTCTTAATTTGATAAGGATATAGATTTACCTTTTCAGAAATTCAATTTTAAGCATTAAAAACGAATTTGGTAATTATCCTAATCAAACAAAGATATCAAAATCGAAAAATCAGGGATCTGACAGCCCGACTCGTCGAGTTGTTGCAATGAACTCGTCGAGTAGGCTCAACTCGCCGAGTCCCATGAGGAACTCGTCGAGTCTGATGAATAGATTGACGAATCTGTTCCCTCCTCCTTTGGACAATCCACATATGCATCAAATTCAACTGAAAAACATCCTAGGCTCTGATACCACTGAAGGGTTATGAGCATAACTACAACCTATGTGTTCATGCAACCCTAATTGTTTTAGATCTAAGTTTTTCACTAGTTGAACATGCAAATTGAATACCAAAGCAAAACCCTAGATCTAGCATACATAATTAAAAAATTACATAATAAAGGGTTTTGATAATTACCTTAACTTGTTATGTAGTAATAACAAGAAACCTTGCAGATCCTTGACTCTTGAAAGCTTAGTGCCTCAAATGTTGCACCTCTAATGGTTCAAAAACACCACTAGCAAGAGGATGAGAGGAAATAGGAGGGAAAGAACTTAGAATTTCGGCTGGGGTTTCTCTTAGAAAGCATAGGGCATAAAATCATAAGCCAGGGGTTCCTTATATAGCTGAGAGCTGCTAGGGTTTCCGGAGGAAACCCTAATTTCCTACTTAAGGCTTAAGCAGCCCATGGACTCCTACTAAGAAGCCTTGGACGAAATCTATAGGGCCTCCTTATAGATTTTCGTCTACTCCTAATTAAGGAGTCCATCAACCCAGTTTCACAACTATCAATGATTTCCAAAACAGCCCCTGTTCCTTTAATCAGTTCCTTTAATCCCAAAATTAATTCCAAATTAATTTCTGATTAAATACTAATTAAATAACATGATTTCTAATTAATATATTATTTTCATAATACATTAATAAATCAATTTATTATTCCAAATAATAAATTCAACCCCTCTCTCCAAAATTTATCCTGTCAAGTTGTTAGGGTGAAGGCAACCCAAAAGGACCATGCTACTATCAAATCAAGTACATACCAATTATAATTACGGGCTTAGACAACTAATCCAACCCCAGCTCACTACCGACCACTTCCCACCAATCCTGTGCGATGTCCTTCAATAGGCAAGAAACATATATGACCTTCGCCTCCTCGGGGCAGAAACTCGTCCTGAACGCGTTAGCTATATCCGCTAACCATCTCCTACTGATAAAGGGGTCCCTCTCCCCATGGAACGCAGGGGCTCCACAAGCTTGAAACTCTCGAAAAGAAAGAGTGCGAGCTCCAACGATGGCCATAATATCAGCACGGAACGCGCCCAAGCGCTCATCCAAAATCTCCGCAATACTGCAAGAAACTTCCGATGAGATGAACTCCCACATCTGCTCACTAATCGGCTCAGCACTAGCACCTGAGGCGGAACCCGCACCAGAATCAGAGCCAAAACCTGAACCATCTCCCTGAGTGCTCATCTCCAAACTGAAACACAACAAGCCAACGATCAAAAAATGCCCAAAAATCCTCCTCCCATAAGCTTCTTAGATTCTCCAAGACTCTCACCAATTCGAGTATGGATCCTGTGCTTTCAGTAGTACAGGCCCAATACTACCTTCCACACCTATCCATACTTTCCTCAGTAATCATCCCGAATCTTCTAAGTCACCTCCTCAACTGATGCTCCGAAAACTCACAAAACCGCACCACCAAAACCCACTGAAGCATATCCTAGGCTCTCCTAGGTTCTTGACCCCACCCGACCCTCAACTGCTAAAGGACTCCCACCAATGTCAACTAACTTCCTCATGATTATAGTTACATGCAACAGAGACCATATAATCCTTCGAGTAAAAAACTCATCCCTAGAACAGTTGGACTCAGAAAAGAGTTGCACAATAAGGTCAAATCCATCACTCTGAGATTATTTAACTTGTACCACATGTGACTTAGCATAATCACTTACCAGTCAATTCACATTACTAAAAGTCCCACAAAGCACAAAGCAAGCAACATTCAGGCAATGGAAAATCTAACCAACATACACAAATCAGGCTATTCTATCATCTAATCTGGAATCCATACTAGCATGCAATTCTAAATCTCATACAATCAGGCGTATAAAGACATCTCTCCTATCATATAATACTAAGCAAACCCTTATCCCTAATCTAGCATGCAATTCTCACAGTCATATCATATATCATATTAAACATATATTGGTATATTGGGAACCACTTACTTGAGCTCGGTTGATTGCATGCATCACACCCCTTTCTTTGATTAGAAATTCTTTTTTAACTAAATGTTTATTTTATAAAAAAAATTTCACCAAACCCTCAGTTTGAGTTCAGGCACACCTGAGAGTATGCCCAAATCCCTCAAACCAAGGCTCTGATACCAACTTGTAACATCCCGAAAATCAAGGATAAAAATTTCATTTTTATTATAATCAAAACACCATTGTAACTTTATCCAATCATTTAAAAGCATTTCAAAATAAGAAAATTATCAGAGTTCATTCCCAAAGATCACATATTGCGGAAAAGACGGGTGTATGCACTGCGATCAAGCCGGGCCCTTCACTTTCGAACCGGAAGTACCTGAAACCATAAACAGCAAACTATAAGCACAAAGCTTAGTGAGTTCCCTAAATACCACATACCACACACACCAATCGAGGCATAAATAACATTCATATGAACGAGCAATACTTATCATACATATACCACAATCAATAAAGGTGCTATGTGTCGTTCATAGTCTTGCCATTATGCCACGAGCCGCCTCGTGGTATTCCTTACCAGGCCGGGGGCCAAAACCCTAGGTCTTACAGACAAGTTCCAGGAGCCACCTCCGGGTCTTCCATGCAAGCATCACAAAGACAACTAGCATACAATCTACACTACTTAACTAAATGACTACCAGAGTTCAGACTCTGGTCTTGCATATAGTTTGCCAGGAGCCGCCTCATCGTCTTTCAATCAAACCGCCAAGGGTTACCCCTGGGTCTTCCTACAATACATAAACCAAATGGGCCGGCATTGGTGCCTTCGACCCATAGAACAGTGAGGAGACTCACCTCGAATGCAGAAGCTCACAGAAAGAAATGCCTAGCTGCTGCCCTGACGACACCTTTGAGCTATCAGATAAAAATAACACCCAATTAGCAATTAGGTTCCATTCTAAGGCCCGCCATCCATACTTGGGGTAAAATTACCATTTTACCCCTGACCCAACAACATCAAAACTGAGGCCCAAATCCAAAAGGTCCACAAAGGCTCACTAATGGCCCAATTTTTCAAGTTGGGCACAACCCCATATGGGCCTTATCCTAAGCCATAATTTCCGTAATTACAATTCTGATTTTGTCAAGTACCCCTTTTGAACAACTTAGTCAAAGCCAGGGTCAAAATTCATGGTCAACGGCCCGAGTTGACCCAACACGCCGAGTTGTCCTTAACTCGCCGTGTTTCTTCATTATTTGCAAGGTCGGGGAAAAACCGAGCCAACTCGCCGAGTTTATCCATAAACACATCGAGTTCGCCAGAAACCCAACATCTTAATACATTAAGCTGGCATTATCGACTCTAAGAGCTTCACAACTTAGACCTCAACCAAAATGAGATCTAGAAGGGTAAAGTTTCGAACTTTACCCCTAGGAACCACCGAAATGGGTCCAAGCCCAAACCCTAGACTTAAAAGAGTGAGGGCTTAACCATTAAGCACTTAATATTCAAAGACAAAGCCCCAAACTGCAGATCTGACACCCTAGAGCTGGAAGACCACGTAAAGTTTCCAACTTTACGCTCATGCATGCCTAGGAGAGGCTCCAATGTTTAAGAAAGGCTTAATAAGGGACTTAATGAATGCACGAAGCCCTTAAATCCATAAAGTTGGCACCTTTATGCCAAAAGAGTTAATGAAAACTCCAGATCTGAAAGAATAAGGCTTTGGGACGTCCTAATCCCAACATCCATCCAATCCATGGCTAAAACATAACAATTTAACCCAAAAGAGAGGTCTAAGCATCTAGCCATCAAGATAAGAACTTGATACCTCAAACTCCTTGCAAAATGGGTAGCGGTTCTGGATCCAAGACTTCCTTCTCCAAGCTTAGAGCTTCAAGATCTTCTAACTCCTTCACAATGCACCAAAATGAACACCAAACTTTCTTCCAAGGCTCAAATGCTTGACAATGGAGGCAACAACTCGCTTTAGGGTTTTGACAACAATGAAGGCTGATAAGGAGGCCATCCAAAGGAACTTAAGGCCTTTTAATAGGATGCAACACCCCAAAAATTAGGGTTTCCAACCCAGCTGCCAACTCGCCGTGCTGAGGCACCTTAACACGCCGATTTGGTTCATTAAATTTCGCGGCCAATAACATTTCAACACGCCGAGTTGAGGCTCCAACTTGTCGAGTCCCAAGGAGAAAACCTAAACAACTTGGAATCAACTTCATACCGGATATCAAGCGTTAATCCACAATTGATTTACAACCCACTCATGTGTAAATATCTAATAACTTGCATTTAAATTGAGAAACCATCATATGTTATTACATAAACTATACGTATGGGGTAAAATGAAGGTGAAAAGGAAAACATCTAGATTTTGAAATCACACTTCTGAAGTGATATTAAAATGGGTATTTGTTTGATGATTATCTTCAAATATCTTTGGAAACTGGGGTTAGTGATGATGAATGCTTTTGAATATTTAGGAATTTTGTTTTAAAAACAATTGACCTTGTGTATGGAATTTAAGTCTGTAATGATTATCGAAGGTAGGTTAACGACAACTTGAATCAAGAGGGGAGGAAGAGGATTCTATATGGGTAGGTTAGGTATATTCATTTTTACTTTTTTAAGGTAATATATAATAAATAAATCAGAAATAATTTATTAATGGCATGATAGTCTTTTTATGTCTGGCATGGACCAAAGACACAACAAATACATATCTCAAGGATTATTTAAGTTAAAAAAAATTTAGAGACCAAACATGTATATTTATCAAATTATAGTAGTCTAGTAAAATAGTAAATGACGGTGAAAGAATTTTAGGACATTTCATTATGCATTGAAGACGATTGCACCTTAGTAGTGACTAGACTAATGTGCACCTTAGTAGTGTCCAAACTTTAAAGATAAATTATTCTACAATAAAGTTTATGTAGGCCATATGATTATAGTAAGTTAACCTCATTCATTAATGAAACATAAAGAAAGTAAGTGACATTCAGGGGCGGAGCCAGAATTTTACAATAAAGGGGCTTACATCATAATAAGGTTAACCAATATTTTATTACTGGATAACGCAATATAATTAATAATTTAAAGGAATATTTGAGATAAATATTAATACATACTTTTAATATCTAAAAAAAATTAATATATGCATATGGACCGTGTCCAAATCAAAAATTTTAATGATAAAAAGCAATAGAAAAATTAAAAATAAACCTAAAAGTAATAATTAACTATTTTATCAATAATAAGCATTAAAACTAACAAAAAAATTATAAAAAAGTATCATCCTAACAAAGTCAATAAAATAAATAAATCACAACTTATCATCCGATAAATATGACTTACATAACAAGAAAACACAAAAATATATAGATTATAAAATAAATGGTTTATAAAATATGATTTTATAAGACTTAATATCATCAAATTCTTATTATTTATTATCAATGTGTTAACAAAACAGTAAAAATGGTATAAAAAATGTTAGCTGTCAAAAAGCAATTATTTCAACGGTAAATCTTTTATTTTTAGGTAAATCTAGTCTATGTTGATAAAGGATATGCAACATTCAACCCTTGTTATTATGAAAATCAAAATAATATTTATTAATTTAGTCAAGGGGAGTAATGTATATAAATTGGAAAAGTTGAAGGGAGTAATATATATAAATTAGAAATGTTGAGGGGGGCAGAGCACCTGCTTGCCCCTGTACTCCCTCCGCCATTGGTGACATTGAAGTTAGGTTAAAGGCAAGGTATTTCTCCGACTTGAGGTTTAAATATTATAAGGGTTTTACCTTTCACTTTGAAGTAACTATAAGAAAAGAGATTGTAACCATCGATATGCCAAGAAAGAAGAGTATTTAAGAATAGAAGATGAGTTTAGAGAACTCACTCATCAAGTGTAAAGAGTCTATGAATTATTTGTAAATTTATCTTTGGTGAGAATCTACCCATGTTATAGAAATGTAAATATCTGAATCTGAAAGATTTTGCACTTAAGAAAAAAACATCGTGGATTAGTTAACCTCATAATGGATTCTTGATTTAGGATGAAAACTGATGGGTTTTATGCATAAGAACAATCCTATGTGTTCATACAAACCTTAATGCTTGGATCTAGGTTTCTCTATTGTACATGCTTTGAATCTAAGACTTGCAAACCCTAATCTAGTATACATAATATCAAAATAACAAATAACATCAGATCTAGATGTTTACCTCTTCAATAGTATCTTGAATCTTCTTTTCTTGAGCTTAGAATCACAACTGTAATTCCTCTAATGGATCACAAACACCACACAAGCAAGAAGGCAATTATGAGAGAGGATAGATGATGCTAAAATCGGCGCTAGGGTTTCTCTTGGGAACAAGTGGCCGAAAATTGAAGCCTTTGGGTCTTATTTATACTGTAGGGTGCTAGGGTTTCAGTCTAAACCCTAATGGATAGCTTAGCCACCAAGCAGCCCAAGGAACCTTCTGGAATGAGGCCTTGGACGAAAATATGATGATCCTTCATCATAATTTCGCTCCCCCTTAGTCCATTAGGTTTCCCAGCCCAAAACTCAACTATCACACATTTGACAGTTTATGCCCCTTTATTTAATTAATCTCTTTTAGTCACCAAATTAATTCCTAATTAAGTTATGACTAATACTAATTAAATAAATATGATTTCTCCTTTAATATATTATTCTTATAATATATAAATAAACCATAATATCCTCTCTCTCATATCAAATTACCTTGTCAAGTTGCTTTGGTGAAGGCAACCCAAAAGGACCATGCACAACCGGGTCAAGTACATACCAAATATAGTTACGGGCTTAGACAATAATCCAACAGTCTCCCACTTGGATAAGTCTAGTAACTATATCTCACATACGACTTCAGAATCTGATTAGCAATCGTAACTCTTATACGCTTCTGTCAACTCTGATCAAAATCCTGTCCTTCAGATAAGGGATCGTATAATCCTCTGTTCTAGATATCATGCTGACAATACTTATTGTCCAGCATTTTGTTTCTCGATCTCTGATTCGTTCGACATAGAATTCAGTTGAACACATCAACCTCATCCTGACAGGGCCGGCACATAAGTCAAACCAAATCATCGAGTGGCCAAGATATCGCTTTTATCCTCTTAGAATAAAAGGAACATATAAACTTCGATTTATATGCTTTTATTATCTACTAGCTAAGTTACACACAATAATACGTTTTATAACATCAAGTTACTGATGCGTTTTTGTATTATCAATATATAATCAACTAGCAAACAATAACCATATCTCTAGGTTTTAAGATTATATGATATTATCATCTTGCGATCACTTATGATAACATTCAAGAAGTGATACTAGCAAGTGCAGGTTTATTCCAATGCTCAAAACATATTTCATAAGCACTCATAAACTTCGTAGCAAACCTTTGCTATGTCTAAAACTTTTCAGACAATCTATAAACAAATTTATGACAATCTTCTTTCATATCTACTTCCAACATATGAGCGATTGTGGACTGTTCGAACAATCTTATTATTCAGAAAGTCAAAACATGCAAAATTTGGAAATAACAGATAAATTATCAACACAAGATAGTAACTTTCTTATAAATAACACACCTTTATTTAATCATCAAAATGTTGAATACAAAATTATCCATTACAAATTTCCTACCTATCTAATCTAAACTAATATCGTCCTTTAGCCCAACGCTCCTAGCGTGCTTCAAATGCTTTACCCTACTCAGTCCCTTCGTAAGGGGATTTGCTGGGTTATCTTTTG
Organism: Lactuca virosa; assembly: GCF_052849685.1. Classification (NCBI taxonomy): domain Eukaryota; kingdom Viridiplantae; phylum Streptophyta; class Magnoliopsida; order Asterales; family Asteraceae; genus Lactuca; species Lactuca virosa. The sequence continues at coordinate 12,524,587 of NC_136429.1, read as the reverse complement.
ACGATACTCTCTTTACAACGAGGAGTCCCTCTTCTACCCGATGTCTAATAAAATGGTATTTCCTGTCGATATGTCGAGATCTACCATGATCCCTTGGTTCCTTGGTCAAGGCAACCGCTCCTTCATTATCACAGAAAATTTCCATGGGCTCCTTTATGGATGGCATAACTCCAAGGTCTCCTATGAAGTTCTTCAACCATATAGCCTCTTTTGACGCTTCGCTTGCCGCAATGTACTCTGATTCGCACGTTGAATCAGCTACGGTCTCTTGCTTGGAACTTTTCCAAGTCACTGCTCCTCCATTCAGGGTAAAGACCCAGCCTGACTGCGATCGGTAATTATCCCTATCCGTCTGAAAGCTAGTGTCACTGTACCCTCGCACCCTTAAGTCATCACTCCCACCGAGGACTAGAAACCATTCCTTGGTCCTTCGTAGGTACTTAAGAATATTCTTGACAGCAATCCAATGTGCTCTACCAGGGTTCCCTTGATATCTGCTGACCATGCTCAAAGCGAAGGCCACATCAGGGCGAGTACAGGTCATAGCGTACATAATCGAGCCAACTGCGGAAGCGTAAGGTACTCGGCTCATATCAGTTATCTCTGCCTCTGTACTCGGGCTCTGAGTCTTACTCAGTTTGGTATTGCATTGAATTGGTAACTCCCCTTTCTTGGAATTTTCCATACTAAAACGTTTTAGTACCTTTTCCAAGTACGTATCCTGACTGAGTCCTATCAGTCTCTTACTTCTGTCTCTCACTATCCTTATTCCCAGAATATACGAAGCCTCTCCGAGGTCCTTCATAGCGAAACACTTCCCAAGCCAGGACTTGACCTCCTGCAAGGTTGGGATGTCGTTTCCTATGAGCATTATGTCATCGACATACAATACGAAGAAGCTCACTATACTCCCACTGGCCTTGACATATACACATGACTCATCTTCGCTTCGCAGAAAACCAAACTCTTTGACCTTCTCGTCAAAACAAAGATTCCATCTGCGAGATGCTTGCTTTAATCTTCAGCCAACTTCCCATTTAGGAAAGCGGTTTTTACGTCCATCTGCCAAATTTCATAATCATGAAACGCAGCTATTGCGAGCATTACCCTAATAGACTTTATCTTAGCAACTGATGAGAAGGTCTCATCATAGTCAACTCCAGGAGTTTGAGTAAAGCCCTTCGCGACCAATCACGCTTTATAATTGTGCACTTTCCCATCCATGTCTGTCTTCTTCTTGAAGATCCACTTGCACCCGACTGTCTTACAACCTGGTACATTATCAACCAAATTCCAAACTTGGTTGTCATACATGGACTGAATCTCGCTGTCCATTGCCTCTTTCCATTTAGCAGACTCTGGGCCTGCCATGGCTTCCTTATAGCTATTAGGTGCGTTTCATGATTATGAAATTTGGCAGATGGACGTAAAAACCGCTTTCCTAAATGGGAAGTTGGATGAAGATGTTTACATGAATCAGCCAGAGGGTTTTGTCACAATAAACGTATCCCCGTCAGTAGTAATATGGAAACCATAAAACTGGGGTGGAACACTAACTCTATTCGAACGTCTAAGAGGTAAGGACTGGTCAATTGGTTCAACAGGAGTTTCCTCCTCAGGTTGCACGCCAGTGTTGGAGGTTCCTTCATCTCCTGACTCTTGAAGCTCTTCAAGGTCAATCTGACTCCCACTGTCTCCTTGACTTATGAGTTCTCTCTCTCTGAAAACCCCTCTCCTAGCAACAAAGACAACATTGTCACTTGGTCTATAGAAGAGATAGCCAAAAGTCTTCTGTGGGTAACCGATGAAAAAACACTTCTCACTACGCGGTTCTAGCTTGTCGTGAGTCTCTCGTCTTACGAAAGCTTCACAACCCCAAACCTTGATATGTGCTAACGAGGGAGCTTTCCCTGTCCACATCTCGTGAAGTGTTTTGGCAACCTTCTTGGTGGGAACTAAGTTAAGGATATGGGCGGCAGTCTCTAAGGCATACCCCCAGAATGAGATTGGTAACGAAGCACGACTCATCATAGAACGAACCATGTCCAACAAGGTTCGATTACGTCTCTCAGCCACACCATTCAATTGTGGCGTTCTAGGAGGCGTCAATTGCGAAACTATTCCGCATTCTTTTAGATAGTCGTGAAACTCAAGACTTAGGTACTCTCTTCCTCGATCAGATCGAAGCATCTTGATTTTCCAGCCCAACTGATTCTCCACTTCATTCTTGAACTCTTTGAATTTTTCAAAGGTTTCTGACTTCTGCTTGATTAAGTAGATATATCCATATCTGCTATAATCGTCTGTAAAAGTCACGTAGAAGCGACATGCGTCCCTTGTGGTGGATCTAAAGGGTCCACATACATCTGTATGTATGAGATCCAATACACCCTCACCCCTTTCACATGGGCCAGTAAAGGGTGACTTGGTCATCTTCCCAAGTAAACAAGACTCACACACGTCATCGTCCCTAAGGTCGAATGACTCCAAGACTCCATCCTTTTGAAGTTGGGCTATGCGTTTCTTGTTAACATGGCCAAGGCGACAATGCCACAAGCATGCTTTGTCCAAACTTGTGGACGAATCAATATTCAAAACATCATTTCCTAAATTATCTATAATTAACACAAATTCATAAATCCCATTACAAGGTAATGCATTGAAATAAAAGACACCATTCAAATAAGCATTAATAGAACCATTACTATTATCAAACGAATATCTGAAACCTTGTCTAAACAATCCATGAAAAGAAATGACGTTTCTTACCATATCTGGCGAATAGCAACAATTATTAAAATCTATCCCTAACCCATTACTCAACACTAAGGAATAAACTCCGATCTTGGTTACTGGCGAAGACTTCTTGTTTCCAATGATCAAGTTTATCCTTCCATGCTCCACTTCCCTACCTTTTCTTAGCCCCTGCAAATCAGAACAAATGTGGTAACCACATCCAGTATCAAGGACCCATGAAGTAGCAAGTGATGAGTTATTAGATTTAATTAAATACATACCTATGAAGGTGGGCTTTATCTTCCCATCCTTAATGTCCTGGAGATACTTTGGGCAGCTTCGTTTCCAGTGGCCCTTCTGGTGGCAATAGAAGCACTCTGCTTCCTTGGGGTCAGAAGAGGGCTTAACAGAACCTGCTTTGGTCCCACTAGAAGAGGAACCATCTTGGGTCTTACCCTTATGGTGGCTCTTAGAAGGAGCCTTCCTCTTCTTTCCCTTTCCTTGGCCAATTGCCAACACAGGAGCAGCTACAGTAGAGGATGATGCAATAGATTTGTCCTTGAGGTTGCTCTCAGCTGTCCTCGGGAGCCCTTGAAGCTTACTTAGGGTGACCTCTTCCTTATTCATGTGGTAGGTCATTCTGAACTGGTTGTAGCAGGAAGGCAAGGAGTGGAGGATGATGTCGATAGCTAAATCCTCATCAAACTTAACATTAAGTTTGAGAAGACGATCAACATACCTTTTCATTCTTTGCAAACGAGCAGTTAGGGATTCTCCACTCCCCATCCTAGCGGTGATCATGTTGGTGATGATCTCATAGCGCTCTTGCCTCGCGCTCTGGTGGTACCTGTCCAGCAAATCTTGATGCATCTCATATGGATACATGTCCTCATAGGACTTTTGGAGTTCGAGGTTCATGGTGGCCAGCATGATGCAATGAACTTTCGTAGCATCATGCTCGTGGGCCTCAAAGGCGGCCATCTCTTCAGGAGTAGCTTCTTCTGGGTTGATCTTCTCTAGCTTCTCGTCGAGGACATATTCTTTGTCCTCGTAACGAGTTATCATGCGAATGTATCTCATCCACTCGTTGAAGTTCGAGCCATCAAATGTCACCTTTTGACACAGGTTCATCAATGAGGATGACCCAGAAGTGTTGTTGTTTGCGTTTGCGTTAGACATCTGAAATAGAAAGAAACAAAGTTTGATTAGAAATGAATCCCCAATTAAACACCCAAATGAGAAATTAGGGCTAGGATCCAACAACATTATTTACAACTTAGAAAAGGGATGCCGTAATCTAAAAGTAAATAATTTGAAGGTAAGTGAATGACGATTCACTAATTTTCACCATGAAAAACGAAAAGAGATTAAGTTTTAAATGTATTTAAAAATTCCTAGATTTCTTTTGAGATTCATTGAACATTTCAATGGCATGTTTAAATCTTGATATGCACTTCAAATTTGCGACTGGGATGCCGAGAATCGCAAACAAGTTGTGAATAACCATGCGAATCAACATGGTGCACCCAATGTCTCTATCACCTAATGAATGTGTTGGTTAGCCACGCACGCTCCATTGATCTATGATAAACATCGAGCCACCCTTTGTCACAAATGTCAATCCCAAATTAGTGTGCCGGTTAGCCACGCACGCTCCACTAACGTTTGACAGGGGTACAAAGTGTAATTCCATGGAGTAGCATCATTTTCACATTTTACCCTAAAGTAACTAAGATTGGGAATTTATAAAACAATGTAGTTAGTTTAATATTTCATTATACTTATAATGAGGAATTAAGTGCCATATCCTATCCGTTCGGCTAACGACCCTCCACCAGTCAAGCAAGCGGTAGGTGTGAGTGTACACCCATTAAGCGCCATTTTATAGGTAGCAACCTTATACCCACCTTATAGACTGGCTTCGTGAATGAGGCCTACTAGCGATAAGACTAGCTTATTCTTATACATATATATATTAATTAATCTTGTATAATATAATAGTATAGGGTTGAATTTTAAACTTGTAAAATTCTAAGGGTTTGAAATTTAAATCATTCAAAATTAAACTTTTAATCACAAAATTTAAATTTCAAAACTTGAGGACAAGTTTTGAACTTTTTCAAAACACAAGGGATCAAATAACAAATAATATAAATCAAACAATTAATTTAGTGATTATCTATATTTGACCTAATTCAATTCTTGCAAGATAAGTTACCCAATTAATACAAATAATCAATTTTAATCATATAAGGAATTTATTATCTAATCAATTGGTAAATATCTTTTGTTTTTGGCAAGGATAGTCTCACAAAATCATTAAAATTCGAATTTTATCAGTAAAAACAGTTTAGGCAACTATTCCATAGCAAAAACAGCAAGAAATCCCGATATATCCTCTGTCAGACGATCCGACTCGCCGAGCCACTCATGGACTCGTCGAGTAGGGCCGACTCGCCGAGTGCATGAAGTGACTCGCCGAGTCCAGTCGAACAGAAGCAAAAAAAAAACGATTTTCAGCATGCAAACAGTTAAAGCATCACATACAACAGAAACCAATCAAGGCTCTGATACCACTGATGGGTTTTATGCATAAGAACAATCCTATGTGTTCATACAAACCCTAATGCTTGGATCTAGGTTTCTCTATTGTACATGCTTTGAATCCAAGACTTGCAAACCCTAATCTAGTATACATAATATCAAAATAACAAATAACATCAGATCTAGATGTTTACCTCTTCAATAGTATCTTGAATCTTCTTTTCTTGAGCTTAGAATCACAATTGTAATTCCTCTAATGGATCACAAACACCACACAAGCAAGAAGGCAATTATGAGAGAGGAGAGATGATGCTAAAATCGGCCCTAGGGTTTCTCTTGGGAACAAGTGGCCGAAAATCGAAGCCTTTGGGTCTTATTTATACTGTAGGGTGCTAGGGTTTCAGTCTAAACCCTAATGGATAGCTTAGCCACCAAGCAGCCCAAGGAACCTTCTGGAATGAGGCCTTGGACGAAAATATGATGATCCTTCATTATAATTTCGTTCCCCCTTAGTCCATTAGGTTTCCCAGCCCAAAACTCAACTATCACACATTTGACAGTTTATGCCCCTTTATTTAATTAATCTCTTTTAGTCACCAAATTAATTCCTAATTAATTTATGACTAATACTAATTAAATAAATATGATTTCTCCTTTAATATATTATTCTTATAATATATTAATAAACCATAATATCCTCTCTCTCATATCAAATTACCTTGTCAAGTTGCTTTGGTGAAGGCAACCCAAAAGGACCATGCACAACCGGGTCAAGTACATACCAAATATAGTTATGGGCTTAGACACTAATCCAACAAAAACTAAAGCATGAGAGACCACAATACCAGATACTTGAAGAACTCAAGAGTATATGCAGCTTTAATTAGTAAGGTATATTTAGTATATGATATTGAGTGAAATTTTATGACATTTCTTATGCATTGAAAATGATTGAACCGTATGGGTGATTTGGACTAATGTGAGGATCCTTTGAAATTTATGTTCCAACTTTTAAAGATGAATTAGATCTAAAATATCATTCATGTCGACTATATGATTATAGTTGCATCTTTGGAAAAATTTTATGGAAACGTTTTAAAAAGTTCAAACAATTATTACTTAAAGTCCCATTTCAGTCCCAATGCAATTCTCCAAATAGGTTCCTTAAACTTATAATTTTTTCTTTTAGTTTTTCTCCATTCTCTCTACTATAGCCAATTTCACTGGTTGTATGTAACTATGTAAGGGGGAAATAGAAAAACTTCAAGGAACTATTTTCCTAGACCTATTTTTTAACTCATTTTCTGTCTATATGACTCGTTAAACTTACATTTTGTTTCTTTTTGGTCCTTTTCACCAGCTACTACTCATTTCCTACGGACATGGTTATTTTTGTCCAATTTGAAATTTCACGTCAATCTTATGTGGAAAATAAGCATGATATATTATAAACTAGTTGTGATACCCGTATAATAAACGAGTTTTTTTTAATTAATATATTTTATTAAGCATTTATATTTAATAATTTATAAAACTGAATTTGGAAAAAATATCAATATTAGTTGTGAATGAACCAATTTTTGCAAGGTTTCTGCAAATTATCATGAATTTAAAAGAGATTGACCGAAAATTATGTTTTTCAATTAGGAATGTTGATTTGAATTTAAATTCAATTTAATACATTAATTGATAAATTACATAAGAATTTACGGAGACATTTAAGTTTCCTTATTTTTTTTAATTATATTTTTAGATTAGATTATTTTATAATTTAAGAAAAAGCCAAAAACACCATAATTTACCAAGTGAATTTAAATGAAATTGAAAAAAATTAGAAAAATGTCATGTGACATACTGAATTAGATGATGACATATGACAAAAAAACCGTATGATTATTACATTAACACGTTACATCAACAAGTAATTTACAATTCCATATCCAAACCATAAACTTATAATATATATTTTCTTTTTTACTAAACAAGCCTTCCTTTTACATTCTCATTGCTTGAAGATCAATATCAATTTATCCTCGCATGCCACCATTTCTTTATCCATATTTTCAATCTTAATCACAAATCCGGTTTGACTAGGAAATGGTAGAAGATTGGTTTAATAAATCTGTTGGGTTAGTTAGTACCCATATATACGCATATATACGATCAGAGAAAATCAAAACAATAATATATATATATATATATATATATATATATATATATATATATATATATTGATGATTATTTTTAAAATGAGTACTCGTGAGAACACCTTAAAAAATAGAAAAAAAAATAAAAAAAAAAATACAAATCATAAAATCGAGCATAGTACTATATCCGGAAGAAAAAAAAAATGATTTTTTTTGCATCATTAAAATTGAATCATCGATCATAAAAATTGAATCATTGATCATAAAAATGATCTATGCTTCAAGTTTAATGATCCAAAAAAAATTTTCCAAAATTTTTTTTCTCTCCGATATAGTACTATGCTCGATTTTATGATTTGTATTTTTTTAATTTTTTTAAGGTGTTGTCACGAGTCCTCACTTTAAAAAGAGTCATCACCCGATCCAGTTCATATATATATATATATATATATATATATATATATATATATATATATATATATATATATATATATATATATATATATATATATAGTTTTAAGTTCATTTGAGACCATGTTAATTTTGTGAAACTGTGAGACACAATCTAAAAATAAATTTATAATGTAAAATAAAAGGAAAAATCCGAAAACTCTTTTTTTAATTATTATTTTCGTCATTTTATTTACCTAAAATAAATAAAAGTTGCCATTTTTTTTAATACGTGAAATATTCTATTAGAATATTACACTGTAATTATTCTAATGTGATTTTTATAATGTTAGAATATTCTAGTATTCTACTAGATTTGTCAGATATGTAAAATATTCTAATATTTACTAGAATATTTCACAGATATTTTAAAAAAATGGTAATTTATTTATTTATTTATTTTATTTTTTATTGGATAAAAAATGACGAAAATAATATTTTTTTAAAAAAATTTCAAACATTTCAATTATTTTGCATTTTAAAAATAATTTTTTTATCTACAAAATGAGCGGCTAGGATTGCATCTCCCTGTCTCACAAAATATAGTGGCCTGACATGAACCTAACCTAATATGTATATATATATATATATATATATATATATATATATATATATATATATATATATATATATATATATATATATATATATATATATATGAAAAAAGTGAATATACCATTAAGGGTATATAAGCTTAGGTACCCAAACATACTATAATATGTCGTTTTATTTGATATATTCATTATAATCTTCTTAAACTTCAACCCTTAACTTGATTTACTTTCAATATTTTCGAAATTTCACTATTACTTTTCTCTTACATCACATCTTTTTGCCGAACACCTAGTAGGCTATATATATTATAGTTGAAAATGAAATTATGTAAGAGGAAGATAAATGTGTAATTTATAAAAATTATGGAATTAAATTAAGTTAGAAGTTAAATTATAAGAACATTGGACAATTAGAATGTATTACAAAACTTCATTATTCCTCTTTCTGACCAAACATCTCTTCATTCTCCCTCTTATTACCGACGACTTTCCGTCGCCACCAACCACAGACCTTCGGTGCTGCCACCTATCTCCAGCGAAAACAACCTCTACCACTGCAACCCTACCACTCTTATGACCTTGTTTAGGTGACACATCTTCATCTTGCCTTAATCTTTTTTCTCTCGATTCCCATGAAACACCACCAGATCTGAACAGATCTGGTCCAGGTCCTCCTCCAACAACCGTTAAACTTGTCTTCGACCTCCAAAAACTTTCATTTTCATCAAACTGTAGTGTTTTAGTACGGATTTATGTTCTTCGGTGGTAGATCTACGATGTACGATGACAGATACACCAAATTTGCCTATAAATCTATCATTTACTCCTCCAAATATATATGCTCCTGTGAGATTGAGTGACCAGATCTTGCTCCGGTGACACATCTCCATTTTTTTTCTTGATCCTCATGAAACACCACCAGATCTGTTCAGATCTCATTCACTACCTCATCTACCAACCATCATTGCATGTCATTAACCTCCAAAATCTTTTGTTTTCATCATATCTGAAGTCATTCAGTTCAAATCTAAGTTCTCCGGCAATAGATCTATGATCTCCGACGACATATCCATATTTTTCACCTCTAGATATATGATTTATGCCTCTAGATCTACGAGCTCCGACAAGATTGTCAGATTAGATCTGAGATCGTCGTCAATCGCCACCACCACTGTTGCCTTGTCGCTCCAGTGAAGCACCACCAAATCACATCCATCTATTTCTCTATGATCTTCACTGAATCACCACCAGATCTACATCATGTTTGTTGATTTTGATTTTATTGTTTTTTCTTGTGTTAAGCTGTGAATTTAATGTTTTAATTTTTCTTTTGTTTTTTACTTTTGTTATTATTTGTTTAACTGATATTAAGTTGTGAATTCACTATTATTAAGTTGTGAATCCACTGCTATTAGGTTATGACTCCAAGCTTCTATTTTTTATAATAATTGCAAAAATATTAAGTTATGAATCCGCTGTTATTAGTTGTGAATCAAAGTTTATTTTTTATTTGTTTTAATATTTACCTAAATTTGGTATTCATAGCTTATGCTTTATGGTTTTTATATTATGAATTGGGTTTAGAATGTGTGTTATTATGCTAGTGTTTTCTCAAAAAAAATTTTTTTTTTACGTCTTTTAAGTTGTGATTGATATGTTTTAATGTTTCAATTATTGTTAGTTATGTTAATGTTAGTTTTAATTGTTATTAATAAGAAAATATAAGTTTTAAGTTGAGAATACATAAATTTGTATAGGTTAAAAGCTATGAATGCATGATTTTTATATGTTTTAAACTACAAATACATGATATTTTATAAGTTTTAAGCTATGAATGCATAATTTTTATAGAAATATGATTGTTTCAATGAAAGACATAAGTTTTAAACTTTGAATGCATGATTTTTATAAGTTTTAAGCTGTGAATGCATGATTTTTTATACGTATCTAATCGCTTCAATGAAAAACATAAATTTTAAACTGTGAATGTTGTGAATACATGATTTTTTAAAGTTTTATATTTTATTATTCTAGCGTTTTCTCAATAATATTAATTTATGGTTTTAAAATTATGAGTTTTATTTTTTTAATGTCTCATTTATTGTTTAGTTATGTTAGTGTTAGTTTTAACAGTTATTAGTACGAAAATATATGTTTAAATTGTGAACATATTAATTTTTATAAGTTTAATGTTGTGACTACATGCTTTTTATAAGTTTTAAGTTGCGATAACATTATTTTTATACATATTTGATTGTTTCAATGAAACACATGAACTTTAAGTTGTGAATGCATGAGTTTTTTTTATAAGTTTTTAGTTGTTAACGCATTTTTTTACATATACATGATTGCTTGAATGAAAAATATAAGTTTTAAGCTGTGAATGCACGACTTATTATGTTTTTATATAGTTTTGAATAAAGAATGTAAAATTTAAATTGTGAATATTTTTGTATATAAACTTTAAAAGAAGCACTAGTCTATAAATATGAAGGTATAAATGTAAGTTTTAATTTGAAAATATGACTTTCAATATACAACTTTTGTGCATTAAAATTTGAATTTATTATATTAATCTGTCAATTTTGTATTCTAAATGTAAATTATGAATTGAATGTATTAAGTTGTGAATTAAATGTATTAAACTGTGATTTTTTTATAAAATTTGTGTTAAAATACGACTAATTTATGTATGAATGTTTCTATTAATTTTTTGTGAATATATTTATTATTTGCGTTGTATAAATATGTAAAAATATATTAGTTTTTATAACTATTTTGCATTAAACTCTTACTTAGTAAATTAATTGGTTTATTAAACCGTGAATATAATACTTAATCTATGAATCCATGATTTTGTATATAGATTTGATTTGGAAGGAATGATGGTTGCGAAAGTGGCACATGTAGTTGGTGGCGATGTATGTAGCTGGTGGTGGTGGTAGAGTTTGAGTTTGATTTATTTGAATTTGTGATTTACTGTAAAATTGATTGTATTATGTTGTGAATTTTATACATTAAACTAAAAATGGACTGTATTAAATTGTATATATTATATAAATTTTGTTTTAAAATATGAATGAATGTATGCATGAAAATATTAAACTGTGTATTAGTATATTAATATGTCTATTAAACTGTACATATGGTACTTTAAACTGTGAATATGTTTTATAAACGATACATTTTTTAAAGAAATTGATAATTTAAAACAGAGAAAATTAAAATTTTGAAGGTGTAATTCTATTTTCTTTTATTAAATTTTTTATATTTGGCTGAAAAAATGAAATGGTATGTGTTAAAAGTAATTCCAAAAAAATGGGAGATATATTGTTTGTTTTATTAAGCTGTGAATACGACTAGAAAAATATCATTGAATTTGGTGTTAGTCCGGCAATAGTCCGACGATAGTGCGGCGATGGTCCGATGTCAAGTGGCAACTAGTTTTAAACTATGGAATAGAAAAGTTTGTTTAATACAATATAAATGTTGGATTTGTCCAAAATAACCTTAATGAAAATATTTAAAAAAATGGTTATTAGGGTTCTTAACCTTTTCGGATTCTGATTTGAACCACTCCATATATATATATATATATATATATATATATATATATATATATATATATATATATATATATATATATATATATATATATATATATATATATATATATATATATATAGGCTTAGGTTATTCTATTCAAAGTAATTATTGTGTTATTATATGCATAAATGTGGGTCAATCAATAAATTTACTTATTTTAAGAAAGTGATTAATACATATTATTGAATTAAATATAATTGAAAAATATCATCTAATTTAATTACAAAGGTATTTTAGTCAATTAATATACATTTAATAAAGGAAAATTGCATATTTTAAGGGATCATAGATTTTATTAATTTTAAAAACCCGATGGTGGCTTTGTACCCGATTGTGAAACAAAGCGAGAAATTGCTCCAGGAGTTGCATTAGATGTTGAAGTCGAGAAAATAGGTTATCCTTCGTCTTTCCATCTACCAGAGATTTTAGAGTCACCGGCTCCGACTCCTCTATTCGAATCAGAAATAGAGGAGGAAAAGGGAGACCATTACGTCCGATCAATCAGCAAGATTAAGGAGCTGTTAATTTCATCGATCGATTGGAGAAGAGAGAAGGGAGCTGCAATCATTTGGCTTCTGTCGACCGGAGGGAGGAGACGCGAAGAAGAGGAGGTGCAATTTTGGGAGGTGTCGATCGGATTTGAGAAGAGAAGAAGGAAAAAACGATACTGACTTCAATTGAGGGTTTTGAATCTTGATGCCGATTAAATGTATATTTGTGGTTCTTGCGATTTACTAAGAATACAACTAATATACAATTATATATCTATTTTACCATAATTAACTAATAATAAGATTACTATAATACCCTAATCTTATTTATTAAATGATTTGATTTATCTAAAATCTGATTGGTGCATACAATAACACAATAACTACTTTAAATGCCTGAACCTAGCTCTCTCTCTCTCTCTCTATATATATATATATATATATATATATATATATATATATATATATATATATATATATATATATATATATATATATATATATATATATATATATATATACTAGTTTCATTAAATTTGATGCAAAGACCATAGTCAATAAGTCATGAAACGAGGACTTAGATTTTTAGACCAACTAGGAATAGACGAACCCTATATTATTCTGGAATCATATGAGTTTGACTTTAAGACCAAATAGAAAGTTATATATATATGCTTGCTTCGAGCATGTGATATCGCTTATTTTACATGGGTATTTTGTGATATCTTACTACTTTAAGCTATGTTTTGATGCACTTACATATAAAAAGATACTTATACTGCTTGAAATTTCTATTTTGCAGATAACTATGTTGTTGGGATGAAAATGAAGAAAATGATCTAAAAGTTGGACTGGATTTAAGGAGCAGAAAGAGTGCACATCAAGAAGTATGTGACGCGTGAATCTTCCATATGTGACGCATCGATCTAATCTGATTTAAAATCCTCGATCATATTTATATTACGCGACATGTCTTTCTGCTATGCGCACCACGTCTTTCGGTTTGGCAAAATCACTATAAATACACATATTCCCTTTAACCTATTTATTATAAACACCATATATATCATATCCTGGTCAACAAGAAACCTTAGAGCTACGATTTTGAGAGTCTCAAATGTTGCCGACAGACCATAGGGATGATGCGGAGTAGGAATCTGAAGGATTGATAGCATAATCATTAGGAAATGGTTTAGTTTTTTTACTGTATATTTTTAGCACTCTATTCTGGTTTGCTTATTTTCATGTTTCTAGTTTAAGGAATAGAATCCCTTTTGCTTTTGTTTAGATGTAGATGAACCTTGATTTTGTGGTTTGATTGATATTTGGATTTTATGAAGTTATTTAATTTATCCTTGTTTGTTTGATCAAAGATATATATGTTGAAATTTGTATCTTTATATCTGATTGCTTAGTTTTCATGATTTAGAGATCCAATATGATTATGTAGGCTTGAATGATAGTGTAACATCCCAAAAATCATGACCAAAAATTTCTTTTTAAAACATTACTAAACCATAGTATTAAATCATTTCAAACATACTAAAAGGGTTATATAACAAATCAGAGTATCTTTTCAAAACACTTGTTCATTTTATCAGAATAAACATCCCAGGCTAAACTTCTTTGGTGTGTACCATGCGATCATCCCGAGCTCTTCCCTCCACTACCGGAAGTACCTGAAACCAAAACTGAAAACCATAAACACGAAGCTTAGTGAGTTCCCCAACCTACCACATACCATACATATCAATTGATTCATACATGCCATACATAACTCTGAACAGATAACCACATACTGGGCCCCCGCCCGCCGCATCAGGCCTTGCCCGGCATCGGACCCCGTCCGACATCAGGCCTCGCCTGGCATCGAGCCCCGCTCGGTATACAAATTTGTTTCTCTTAGGCCCTACCTGTCTCTGGGCCTCGCCCGCTAAACACATACAAACATCACACATAACAAATAGCTAAACATACTCTACCATACTCCTGATCTAGGCCTCGCCTAACTTGGGCCTCACCCCTATCCTGCTACTTATGAGTCATGGAACCCCGTACACGATCCTGCTGATAGTGAGATACGGGCCCCCGCCCACACTCACCTCCTTCGTAACTCGGGCCTCGCCCCTGCTCTGCTACTAATGAGATACGGAACCCCGTCCATACTCGGCTATGATGAGATACGAGACCTCGGCCACACTCACCTCCCTACCAGGCACATACAAGTGTCACAAAGATATCAAGTATAATCTAACATTCAACATATAAACCTTCCTCGGGCTTGCCCCGGCATCGGACCTTGGTCCGGAACCTATCAACTCTGACCCATACGAGGATCTCAACTACCTTAGCATACTACATTCCTCGGGCCTCGCCCGGCACAGGTCGTAACCCAGAACATGCAACAATAATTGCCTACGGCTAACCCCCGGGTCTTCCTTCTATACATAAACATAAACATAATGGGCCGGCATTGTGGGCGTAGACCCATGCACACAGTGAGGAGACTCACCTCACACTGCTGAAGACTAGCTGAACACTTCTGACTGCTAACCGGCAATTTCTGAACTGCTGACCCTTCGGCTTCCCGAACTATCAATACCCAAAATAATATTTAGACCACAAAAATCCAAAAGTCAACCCTGGTCAAACTTGGTCAAAGTCAACTTCCAGTTGACTTGACTTGCCGAGTTGGTCTACCAACTCGTCGAGTCCATACTCCTACTACCCAATACAACCCCCGACTCTACTCGTCGAGTCTAGCAAGAACTCGACGGGTCCTCCTTCAACCATACAATCAGGACCATCTTCAACCGACTCGCCGAGTTCATCCTTGAACTCGTCGAGTTCATCTCCCTCTTATGAATTTCCAGACTATGACTCGCCGAGTTGTATGAACAACTCGTCGAGTCCATCTTCATAAACTGAGAAGATTGCCTTAGACTCGCCGAGTTCCTCATTGAACTCGCCGAGTACGATGAACTTCATGTCCACTATGGACCCAGACTGGCTGAGTCCTTATCAACTCAACTCATACCCTTAACAGAAGGGTTTTGGGGCAAGAAAATGGCCTGACTCGCCGAGTCCCACAAGTGACTCGTCGAGTCTCTCTATGTCCAACTCTATTCAGACGATTTCAGTCATGCACAAGGCATCCAAGACCCAGATCTAGCCTCCTAGGGTCGGAATAAGATGTAAAGCTACTGCCTTTACATCCATGCATGACCCTTTTTGCTCAAAAGGCCAAAAAAACCTCTTAAACTTTGCATGGGGAGTTCTAATGGCATAAAGCTTCCACCTTTATGCCTTAACTATCCACAATACTCTCAGATCTGAAAGGATCTTGCTTGGGGACGTCCAAATCCCACAAGCACCCATTCATGGACCAACATCTTCATAAAAGGGACTATACATAGATCTATTAAATCAAAAGCCAAGATGAAGACTTGATTACCAAGAAATGCAGCCCCTGGAGTGTATCTTCTGGATCTACTTCCTCCTTCTTTAACCTCTAACTTCCTTCTTCTCCTTCTTACTCTTCAAGAGTACACAAATCACACAAAGGTGGCTCAAACACTCATAAGGTGCACTAGGGTTTCGTGGGTGAGGGTTTGGGGTCTGGAGGCTGAAGATGAGGCTGAGGAAATGAGAATGAGATGATTAAATAGGGTACCAAGTCCCGAAATTAGGGTTTCCCAACCCAGACCAGACTCGCCGAGTCAGTCCCCCGACTCGCCGAGTCGTCCACTTAATCCGCGACACGGAACTCGCTTCTACTCGTCGAGTTCTTCCCTGGACTCGACGAGTTGACTCCTTGACTTAGGGTTTTCCTTCCCTTACTTGGTCTTCTGAATTTGGGGTGTTACAAATAGTTATTCATGATCATTGAAAAGTATGACTAGAGATGGACCTAATCCAAGGGTTATGCTAGTGAAGAGTTGAACTTTAACGAGTGTGCTTTCATTATATGACCATTCTGTACACTAATTAATTGATATGACCATGGAAGATGAATTACTAGATCAAATCTTGCATGAATCCGTCAAATAATGACTATAAAGATAATTAATATCATGCCGATGGAGTTAAATGTCCTTTGAGTCATTATGATTTGTGAATGGACCAACTTAGGAATTAGTGAATAACGTTTAATGTCCATTGTACTACATATGAATCAAGCATATTCAAAAGGTGTAATAAAGCCTAAGAAAAGTACATTTAGTTATTTGTTTTCGAGTCAAATTTTCTTCTTTGTTTAGTTTTGGTTTACTATTTAGTTTAATTTTGTTTAATTGCAATCCCCCCCCTTATTTTGTTGTCTTTAATTTAACCGCTAATTAGATTTTCTAATACTAATTTACTCCCCTTCCTCCTTAGTTCGACACCCGATTTTACTAATTTTATACTATGATACAATTGGGTACACTTTCCTAGCTGTGTAATAGTCTCCAGCTATGGTGAAATCGATTATAAATTCAAAACGATATTTTGCACATTAAGATTTTGGACTAGTTTGTACACATCAAGTTTTTGGCATTGTTTTCGGGGAATGGTTTCATTTAGTTTATATTATTTGGTTCTTTTTTTCAATAAAGGCTTCGCATTTTTATTTGGTTTGTTTATTAGTGTATTTAAATTTTTATTTTTTTTATTTCCCATATGATGCTGCTTTTGGTAGGTTGGATTCTTGCAGATTTTCAACATTGCAATCGCATAACTATTGAGTGACATTTCACTAGGAACAAGATACCGAAAGCTGACATTGATCAACGAGAACGCATAAATAGGGATGCAAGGCCTGTTTGGATAACAAAAATTAAATCCAAGCTACTTATGGTGAAGAAAATTTCATTATTCGCATTACACAACGCATTCTTGGCTCGGACGCACCACATAGTAACATCTGTTTGCAAAGTAAATCCCTCTAATTTGATAAACATGACACGTGCACTACTCATATGCGTCACGTAAATGTCCCCTATTCAGATTTATTATGCTTACAAGATTTACCAAAACGTCCACCTGGTTCACACATCACGTGTCTACAACATGTTCTGAATACGTTTAACATTCCAACAATTTCATAATCATCATTACAACTATTTCTTCAAAGATCAGCCACCAAAGTCGAAAATTTTGATCTCGCCACTACTATCTCAAGGGAGTTTGTTACTTTTTCTCCCTTTGCTTTATTTTTAATTGCATATACAATGAGGACATTGTATGATCTAAGCGTGGAGTAGGGGTCAAAAATAGAAATTGCATGTTAGTCTTTATTTGGGCCTAAAATTTAAAATTTTCTTTTAGCATTGTTCCAATCGAGTTATGTTTGTTAGTGTCATATGGAATTATTTGAATTGGTTTCTAAGGTTTAAGTTAGCTATTATTTGATATATTGGTGGCTTTCTATTTTCCAGTGAAATCATGATCCAAAAATGGATACTTATATGATTTGAGGGACAAAACAAAATTTTCATTTTTGACGTAAATAATCCGCTTGATTTTTTTTAACTGATGATTTTTTACCGAATCTTGACAATAAAGTTTTAAGTTAAAATTTTAAGTTGTTTTTAGTTACCTCCTATTATTATGTTATGTATGGAGTTAATCTGTGACCTCTGAAACTCGATTTAGGCCTTCAAAAGGATGTTCTACATATGTTCCACCTTGGTCTGAAAGAAGGATCATTATTAAGTTTATGAGTAATAATATTATTGTCTATGCCTGTCATATCTTCATGTTTCCATGCGAATGTCTTGCTTTTGGTTTTTAAGAAATTTAGTAGATCTTGCTTGATCTGCTCAGGCATTGAGGATCCTATGAGGACTTTGGCTTCAGGATCCACGATGCCCAGGGCCACTTCCTTTACGTCTTGTTCCTTTGTCTCTAGAACATGTCGTGCCCCTTCCTTAATTTCTATGCTTGTTAGGTTTGGTCATAGATTTCATAGAGGTGTTGTAGCATTCTTTCGATTTTTGTTGATCTCCCATGATCTTCACTGTCCCCCATGGAGTGAGAATCTTCACACACTGATGGTATGTTGATGGAACCGCTTTCATCTTGTGGATCCATGGTCTACCTAGTATCACATTATAAGAAGACAGGGTGTCAATAACACAGAAATTTTGTATGGAGTTTACCCCTTCTATGTATATTGGTAGCTTTATTTCTCCAACTATGTGTTTTGTTTCCCTGCTAAATCCTATGTGGACTGAGGATCTTTTGACTATCTTTGATTCTGGGATGTTCATTCTTTTCAACGCGTCTAGGAGTATGATATTGACCAAGGATCCTCCATCAACGAGGATCCTTCTGACGAAATGGTTGGCCATGTATGGTGTTATCACGAGTCCTTCGTGATGAGGATCCTGAATTCCTTCCATGTCAGTCTCGTTAAATGTAATTTCTTTTTCACTGCTAACCATGGTATTCTTTCGTGGCCTATCCTCCTTTTCGGTTTTGGACACCTTGGCGTGTCTTTTAGCCTGAGAATAAGAGGTGCCACAGATGTTAGATCCACCTGAAAAAACGTTAATTATCTTAGCGTCAGAGGGTGGAGATCCTAGTTTCTCGGGGATCCTGTGATCGTCCTGGCTGTTTTCCTAGGATTTTTCTCTTTTTCTCCCGAGGATCTCTTTGAGGTGTCCTTTGCTAAGGAGGTAACTGATTTCTTTTCGTAGAGCTATGCAGTCCTCCGTCATGTGACCAAAGTCTTCATGATAAGCACACCATTTGGACTTGTCTTTCCAAGCGGTGGACTTGTTATCTCTCTTTGGCCATCTTGCTTTATCTCCAAGATCCTGCATGGCATGAATTACACCTGAAACATCCACAGAAAAACAATAGTCAGTGATTTTAGGAAGTTCTTCTTCTCCTCCTCCATCTTCAAGGGCATTAACCCTGTGATGATCCGGTTTGGAATAGGGCTTCGATTTGTAGGATCTTTGAGTTGAGGATTCGGCCTTCCTGTTGGGGTTCTCATACTGATCCGAAGGGTTGCTTCTCTTCTGGATCTCTCTATCCTCTTCAAGCCTTATGAACCTCAATGCCTGGCATCTAACTTCATCTAATTGTTTGCATGGGGGTCATTACAAGGTCTTCGTAGAAGGGTTAATCCTTTCTTAATCCCATTTTGAAAGCTTCCACAGCGGTGGCCATGTCAATATTGGGGATGCTTAGAGCTTCCCTGCCAAACCTGTTAACAAAGTCCCTAAGTTTTTCCTTAGGATCCTGAACCACCTGGTAGAGATCACTAGTGATCTTTTCGAATGTTTTGCTGCAAGAAAATTGGTTATTAAAGATATTGATTAAGTGTGCAAATGAAGTAATAGAGTATGGGGGAACGTTTAGTAGCCATTTGAAGGCTGATGCTATAAAAGTCGAACCGATGCCTTTGCATAGGCAAGTCTCCTTCAAGTGCCCTGGGATGGGTATGATCTCCATCCTTTCTCTGTATTGGGCTACATGCTCTTCAGGATCTGTAGTCCGATCGTATAGCTTCATGCTGGGAGTTTGGACGCATTTAGGAACTTCGGTATCGGCTATCGCAGGAGAAAATATCGAGATCCTGTTGCTTGAAGGGGATGCTTATGGTATTGGTTGGACCACTCCGGGTACATTGGAGATCATTTGTCTTAATTGTTGAAGTTCCCTAGTCACGTTCGGGTTTATTCCTGCATCAACATTTAGTGTAGTTAGTATTAATAGTATTGTTGTTTAAGAAGTTACTAGATTCAAGGTTTCTATGAGTGTTGAAAGGCTCATTGAGATCATTGATCATGGACGCTCGGTTGTCCATAGTTGCCCCCATGGTGACGCCACAGTGGTAGGAATTATGTCCTTCTGGCGATTTTCTAAGGATCCTGCATTATTGAAGTCCAGGATCCTTGGTTGCCTAACTGTGGGCATAGTTTCCTGGGATTTCTGAAATTCCGCCTTCATCCTCTCCACTTCTTTGAGTAGTGTTCTATTCTCCTCCTGCTATATTGGTTACCTGTTGCGTCATTTTCCTCATCATAGCAAAAAGTTCTGCAGTAGTGACTGAGGGAGTCGGATCCTGGAGCCCTGAGGATCCCAAACTTCCTGGATTAGCGATTGTGGGGGTGCTTTTCTTGGAAGTATCAGGCATTTTCCTATGAGTGGAGGAGGTGGTAGGTTTTTGGTTGGAATGGAAGGAGAAGAGGACGAATAGAGGATCGGTTGTGTAGACATGATTATTTTTGAGGATTTTGAACACCACGGCCCCACGGTGGGCGCCAAATTGTTTTTGTCAAAAATTACACAAGTACTAATCAACCAAATTGAATGAGAGGCTGTGATGTTCAAATTGTGTAATAGCAAGTAGTAAAAGAAAAATGACACAATGGTTTACAAGGAAAGCCCTTGATCCTTGCTAGGATCTCCGACATAAAACCTTGGGAGGTGATAATGATCACCTGCCTTGATGATTTTATTGATATAAAGTAAAGATTACAATGAGTTCTTCGTAAGAATGAGTAGAAAATTTCATAGAGTAAGATTAAGCTAAAGAACAGTGTGTTGTGTGCAGATTACAAGTGTCAATTTATAGTCAAATCCAACCAACAAGATGTCCGATATTTCCGGGATCCTCTATAACCAGTTTCATGAATGCTATTTGACCAAGTATTTCGGGTCTTTAGCATAGTTAAGATGATTATTCGTTGAGAATTTGTCTTCCCTTGACTACTTCTGCACACATGTTAGTTATAGACAAAATATGACCGTTATAAATATTGATAAAAATAATAACGGTATTTAACCGTGATCCTAATGTTGTTGAGGATCCTGGATATTTGAGGATCCTGGATATAGTAAGGATCCTGGTCACAACGCTATTAACTACATAATTTTAATAAAAGTATTTATTACTTAGGAAAAATATTTGTTACATGTATTATTTGTATTCTATGTTATTTGTATAACTATGATAATACTATCTATTGGGAACTATATGGGACATTGATTTGCCTTTAGCAGAAGTCTAGATTAGTTATAATAAGAATTTTAAAAGGTCTTTAGTTCCCAATAAGCTGGATATGGATTAGGTCTCATTCTGGGGTAGAGTGTACAATCATAACAGAGTGTCGTATTCCTCCTCTTTCTTGGATGACCAGAAAGGGTGGCTCCAGATCAGACAACTGGCAAGTATGTCTGGGTCATCGACCAGAGTAGATGACAACACTTGACTATACTAGGCAGTCTAGTGAATTACATTGTCAGTATGGACTTATAACCCACAGACATAGATAAAATAGGATACCATATTTATCAATAACTCTGAACATTAGTTGCCTTTATATGACTTACATTCGCCATGGACTCCCCTAGCTGTGTAGTCAACCAGATACTCAAATGGTTTATCAAGTATGGTGATTCCTCTAGATAATCGTTGCTTTATGGTTTTTGAGAATCAATTGGGCAGGGTAGGTGGTCTTATGTCAGATTATACCTATAATGTTTGTTGCAGGAATGTTATTATATATTATCAGTAATATATTATCGGCTTGAAAACCCTATGCATCTCACTATGTTTCTCAAAACCGACCCACTCATTTTATGTGCATCACAGGTAGCGGATGTAAGGTTGCTGAAGTCTAATTTGGATGTTGAGTTAAATAAAGAGATGTGTCTGTTATAATATTTAAGGACCTTTTAGTATTTACATTGTAATACATGTTTGGATATGAACGATGACATACTTGGAGTTTATAATATAATGAAATAACTTATGTTATCTCAATATGTTTTACTACACTGGGAATTTTCGTATCTCAATTTATTTAAACGTAAAGAAAAAGTTTTAATTGGTTCTGAAAATTGAGGGATGTCATAGGAATGTGAGTATTTGAGGCTTGGAAAGTTAAAAAGGACCATAACACAAATATATACTGATTCTAGGTATAATTGGTGTCCTAGTTGTCACAACTAGCAAATTAGAGTTGAGACTGTGATTCTTGTACGAAACAATTTCCTCCATGTAAGCTTGCAACACCCAATTAGTGAAATTCAAACTATAATGTTATTTAAAATTCATATGTGCATACATTGTGAATCAAGCCTCACACAAGTCCAAAACCTCTATCCAATAGCTAAGTCCAATCAATTTTGGGCCTTAGCCCAAGAATTCTCGACCCAACACCTTATTGGGCGATAACCCTTCATTGGGCCCTTTTAGGCCGAAAACTCCTTCCATGAACCTTATTGGGACGAGAGCATTCCTTTGGGCCTTATTGGGCCGAAAGCCTTTTCTTTAGGACTTATTGGGCCGAGAGCTTTCCTTTGCACCTCATTAGGCCGAAAGCCTTTTCTTTAGGTTTTAATGGACCGAAAACCCCTATTGGGCCAAGCCAAAAATCGAAACCCACTCTTTTTGGGCCACCCTTTGGACCGAGAACCCTATGAGGTCGGTTGGAGTTTGAACAAAAAAAAAGGTAAACTATAAGGAAAATACCTTGCCACCTCCTTATTACCCAACATACACCAAAGCCATAGACTACCATATATCCATGCAACTCTCACATCATCTATCAAAAAAGTCAAACAAACTCTCTCTCTCTCTCTCTCTCTCTCTCTTTAGGATCGGCGGACCCTCACCCTCCCACACTCCCACAAATCTCTCACTCACCACTCTCTCAAGTCCCTCTCATTCTCTTAAAATTTTTGTGTGTATGTGTGTGTTTGGTAAGGGTTTCTTCAAGAAACACTAAAAAACTTGATAAGTTTCTTGTAAACTTAAGTGATTTCTATGCATAGCTAAGTCAAGAACTTATTGTTTACACACTTTTTTTGTGTGCTAAGCTCTTAGAAACACCAACTTTTCGAGAATCTCTCCAAGGCAAGGCTAGGCTCGAAAATTTCCTTCTTCTTCTTCTACCTCATGAAATCAACCAAGGTGAGCTTCATACCCCACTATTTTCGTTTTTTTCATCCTTTTTTTTGGGGGGGGGGGGGAATACAAGTCAGGTTTTGTTTAAATCTTTGGATTTGCATGCCTTTATGCGTTTATGTAACTACTTGTGTTTGAAATGTTGAATACCTCATGCTAACACTCCATAAACTCGAGATTTACAAGCCTCATGAGGCTAGAGTAAATCTATCATTTGGAAAGTTTCATGTATCATGGTTATGAGTTGAAGATAAAACAAGTTCTCAAATAAAAAGGGTGCTTAATGTATGTTAAAAATCAAAGAAAATGTTAATAACATATTTGTGTTATAAAAGTTTGTGGGGTCATGTTAAAACACCTAAAATGGCGAAAATATGGGTGTTATATTCATAAATGGTTAACTTTTGGACATATGCATTTTTAACACTTTTACTTACACAAATATTTGGATGTAATAAATTTCAAGATTTTATGTGTATTTTGGTGAAAATCGTGACATGCTAGAGTCACAACAAAATGGTATATTTTTTGTTACAAAACTCTTAAACTAAATTTGTTGTGTTAAACAAACTACAAAACTTGATTATTTTACTAAAAATAATTTTTACTAGCAAGATAGTCGTAATATGTTGTCACCATTTTAGTGGTTTAAAAACTTAGAGAATTATGCTATTTACACAACATATTTTACAAGTAGACAAGTCCATAAATGATTATTTATAAAAAGTGTTATAAATAATTTAACCAAAACGGTATACAAAACAGAATTATTACGACAGAAAAATCTACGTGTCATAATCTGTCCATCATAAAGCTTTTAAAAGTACAAGTATAAGTCGTGTGTCATAAAGCTGTAAGAGGCGTGTCATAAAACTCCAGTCATGATATTACACTAGTAATGTTATTTTCATTATTCAATAATGGAAGTCAAAGTTCGTGTAAGTCTGTTAAGTCACTTGTGAGACTTTCCTTTACCGTACCTACCTAGAGTACACCGTAAGTCCTGTAGTTATAACCAGAGTCTCCTGGAGGGAGAGCGAGGTAATTGTGTATAGATCTATACGGGGATGACACCCCCACACCTGAGCTGTTCTCTACAGCTAGACGGGGCCTGAAGAACGTCATGGCAGGCATATCAGTCATATTAAGCATGGTTGTAACGACTCACATAGGGATTAACAATGTTATTTGGATTTACGAAATTATACACTTCACTGGTTTTGTAAAATATAAAACTACGCTTCATTTTTGTACATTAATATCACCACCCCAGTCTTAGGGTTTTAAGACTACAATTCTTCATAAAACAGGAAATATGGGATTTTCTGGGAACACCCACTCTTTTTAATTACAAACAAAAGAAAACAAAGGACACGCATGCAATTATTCATAGTTTTAGAACGAGACTTACAAACCATTTTTCACAGAAAATATCGGATTTTCTGGAATTTTACAAATTATTACAATCAAAGTTGTTACAAAGCTTTTTATACAAATATGCTTATGAACTCACCAACTTTTTAGTTGACGCTTTTCAAAACGACTTGTATTCTCAGGGACTCAGTGAGCAGGTATTTCGGCTATGGATTTTGGATATTTGCTACATTTTGGAACATCATATTTTATGTCACTTTTGTGTAAATTTGTGAACAAATACAAAACGTATGTTGGTATCTTTTAATGTATGATGTTTGGCTGCTATGTTTCATTCATATTCAATTGTTATGATACTATAAAATGACATCATCCGCCCTCAAACGTTTTTGCCGTTCTGGTTCGGGGGTGTGACAGATTGGCATTAGAGCATTGTTTATAGTGAACTAGTATATCTAACCATACAATATATACAACAATAAATACAATGGGACTAAAATGCTCTGAATAAAGGTATACTTTAAAATGTAAGTATTTTATAAAAGTATACCTACCTGCATGCATAATAGAAAACAATAAGAAGAGTTGGACATCGCGACTAAACTTAGACAGTTATGTAATCATATCTAGGGTAAATATAGTCTGGTCAACTATATTTATTCGAGATACGACCAAAATGTGTCTAGGAGTGGTCAAGGTGGATAAAAAATCTAAAACTTATTAGCTGTAAATCAAAAAGAGGGTCTAAGAACAAAACTAAAAGACATAAAATACTATAAGGGTATTTTAACATTCTATCTATTTTATCGTACTTATATGTTCTCGTGCAGACACTATGGCTGGCTTCCATCACCCAGGGGACCTATACTTACCCCATAAGGGAAATGGGGGTTGGATTGAGGAGGATCTGGAAGAGATCGAGGAGGAATAGATTGAAGAGGAGGAGATAGACGAGGAGGTTGGTGATGAGTACGAAGATGACGTTGATTCGGACGCTGAGTTCGAAGTCATCGACCCCCCATACATGGTGAGGGTACCAGCGTATCGTTTGGGCCCCAATGACCCTATGCCCCCGTGGGACTACGACCTAGAGCGATGGAGCAGGCATCAGTGACAGCGTCCACCATTCGAGATGAAGCGAAGGTTTTACGACCTTCGCCATGGAGGGCCAGCGGACCGAGCACTTCCTGTTATGGTCTGAAGGATCACCGACATCAGAGACCAGGCGCAGACAACAACTCATCGGGTCGTGGAGATGAGGGCTGCACTGGAGGTCACTACCGCCTGCACTCGGCATCTTCAAAGAGACCATTATTCGAGGCAACAGCTCATCGAGGATCTTACCACTGCGCGAGCAGAGGTAAGGGAGTACCAGGAGCGACATGTTGCTCCGGAGGAAAGGGTGCGCATCGTCGAGCGCCGACTGGCCGAGCTTCAGGGTGCTTCTACCTCATCACAGGCACCACCAGGGATCACTCGTCATGAGTAGGACTTATCCTTCCCACCGCTTGTTGTAGATTTGGTTATGGGTATGCGTTGGTGCTACCCCTTTTCTTTTCTCTATGTATGTAGGATCAACCCTATGTTTAAGTGATTACACTACTCGCAGGGTCGTTATGCTGTCAGATTTTATCCTCAATGTACTATAGACCTTCTTAAATGGTCAATTTTCATGCATTATGTATTAAAACGTTATCATTAATGAAACGATTATGTGTTTTATTTGTGATGTTGTTATCTGCTATGTTCTCTCTTTTCATTTTTATTTGATATAATACAGTTTCAATTATAAGTACAATCGAACCACCGTAACCGCTAAAAAACAAAGGGTTTCCATAAACTCATCGTCATTCCTACTTCATAGCAGGAAATGCCCAGAAGGTAAATTCACAAAAACAACACAACCGCCGCCTTCACCAGAAATGAATTTTGCTGCTTTCCAGGCGGCACTCTCGGCTGCAGTTACTGCAGCACTGGAACACATCAACAATGGCACAAACGGAAGAGGAAACAGAAATGGGACGGGGAGTTCCAATCACGGAGATAATCCAGGACATCATAGAACATGCACATATACAAATTTCACCAACGGAAAGCCAATACCATGTAATGGGAGCGAAGATGTGATAGCTCTCACCCGATGGTTTGAAAAGACCGAATCTGTCTTTGAAATCTACGGCTGTCCTGAAGAAAGTAAAGTGAAGTTCGCAGCTTGTACATTTTCCAACAGGTCCCTCTCATGGTGGAACAGCCATGTCAAGGCTCTAACTCTACCAGTAGCAAACTACATGGCGTGGGGGGAACTGAAAAACCTAATGCTTGATGAGTATTGCCCCAGGGGTGAAGTGTAGAAGCTTGAACAAGAGCTATGGAATCTCACTGTCAAGGATTTGGACATTGAAGCTTACATTTCCAAGTTCAACGATCTGGCGCTCTTGTGCCCGGGAATGATCACCTCTGAGAGCAAGAAAGTCGAACGATTCATATGGGGACTAACTCCCCCGATTCAGGGAAATGTGATTATTGCTAACCCCTCAACCTTCGACAATGCCAAGCGCCTGGCGCAAAAGCTTTACGACCATCGAGAACCAAAGGGCACGAAGACTTCTGTCATAGAATCAAAGAAGGGGGACGATAACAAGAAAAACTGGGGAAAGAAGAGGAAGGGACAACAGACTCAAGAGTCGGGAAAGAAGCAACAAATCGAAGCAGTTCACGCTGCTACCACTCCTGCTACATCAACAACAGCTACACCAACACCTGCAAAGCCATATGCAGGCTCTCTCCCAAAATGCAATAAGTGTAATTTCCACCATAACGGCACATGCCGAGATTTATAGTGCACCAACTGTAACCGGAAAGGGCACACTGCCCGGTATTGCAGAGCATCGCCATAAAAAAACAGCCAACCCAACAATGTTGGAGCAAGTCAAGCATGTTACGGGTGCGGGGAGATCGGCCATAACAAACAAAACTGTCCCAAGGCCAACAATCGAAGTGCAGGGGGAAAAGCAGAGTCCTAGCAATGGGACAAGGGGAGGCTGTGCAGGATCCAACAGTAGTCACCGGTACGTTCCTCCTCAACAACACCTATGCATGCATCTTATTTGATAGTGGGGCGTGAACGAAGGTTCGTGAGTCATAAATTTAAACACTTACTAAATCAAAGTCCCCAAAAGTTAAACAAAACCTTCACGGTGGAAATGGCTAATGGGAAAACATAAACAACCAACGACGTATTCATAGGATGCACGTTAACATTAAATAAACACTCATTTCAAATCAACTTAATGTCGCTTACTATTAGAAGCTTTGATGTGATCATCAGTATGGATTGGTTAAGCCTCCACCATGCTGATATTATGTGCTGCGAGAAGGTCGTTCGCCTTCACCTACCTAAAGATAAAACCCTAATTATCTACGGCGATAAACCCGGTGCAAACCTCTGTCTCATCTCGTGAATCAAGGCACAAAAGTGCTTTCACAAAAAGAACCATGCCTTGCTAGCCCACGTGGTAGATAAAAAGAAAGACGAAAGGGACATCAAGGACATCCCGGAAGTGCATGATTTTCACGACGTGTTTCCAGAATACCTTCCGGGAATACCTCCCGATCGGCAGGTCGAATTTCGGATTGACCTGGTACCTGGAGCAACGCCAATTGCCAAATCACCGTATAGATTAGCCCCTGTAGAAATGCAAGAGCTCTCCAGCCAATTGAACGAGTTACTAGACAAAGGGTTCATAAGAATGAGCTTCTCTCCTTGGGGAGCTCCGATTTTGTTTGTCAAAAAGAAAGATGGTTCCTTTTGCATGTGTATCGATTACCGTGATCTCAACAAGCTCACCGTCAAAAATCGATACTCTCTTCCTCGGATCGATGATCTATTTGACCGGTTACAAGGATCCAGTTACTTCTCAAAAATAGATCTGAGGTCTGGATACCATCAACTGCGAGTCCGAGAAGAAGATGTCCCCAAAACCGCCTTTCGAACTCGTTATGGGCGTTATGAATTCATGGTAATGCCTTTCGATATGTAAAATGCACCCGCGGCATTTATGGACCTGATGAACCGGGTCTGCCGACCTTTCCTAGACAACTTCGTGATAGTCTTTATCTACGACATACTGGTTTATTCTCAGAGCAAGGAAGAGCACAGCCAACATTTGCGGCAGGTTTTGGAGACTCTAAGGGCAGAGAAACTATACGCGAAATTCTCCAAGTGTGAGTTTTGGATTCGCAGAGTTAGTTTTCTGGGACACGTAGTTAGTGAGGAGGGGATACATGTGGACCCTTCCAAGATCAAAGCGATTGAGGGCTGGGCAACCCCGAGAACCCCGACGGAGATCAGGCAATTCGTAGTCCTCACTGGATATTACAGGAGTTTCATTCAGAATTTCTCCAAGATCGCCAAGCCACTCACCGCTCTAACCCAGAAGAATGTACCTTTCACCTGGGATACGAAACAAGAGGCTACCTTTCAAACCTTGAAATAAGCCCTCTGTAGTGCTCCGGTGTTGTCTCTTCCGGAGGGAACGAAAGATTTCGTGGTATATTGTGACGCTTCCAATCAAGGGTTAGGTTGTGTGCTTGTGCAGCACAGAAAGGTTATAGCCTATGCATCCAGACAACTGAAGACCCATGAGGTGAACTATACCACTCACAATCTCGAGCTTGGAGCTGTGGTCTTCGCTCTAAAGATTTAAAGGCACTACCTCTATGGGACAAAGTGCACCATCTTCACATACCACAAAAACCTCCAGCATATCCTGAACCAGAAGGAACTAAACATGAGGCAGCGACGATGGGTTAAGCTGCTGAATGACTATGAATGTGAGATCTGGTATCATCCAGGCAAGGCCAATGTGGTGGCCGATGCCCTAAGCAGAAAGGAATACTCGGGTCGCCGAGTGAGAACACTAACGATGGCCATCCATTCCCACTTGTCTTCACAAATCAAGGAGGCTCAACTGGAAGCCTTGAAGCCGGAAAACATCGCAAACGAAGCCTTGCGTGGGATGGATAAGAATTTTACAATCAAGGATGACGGAGCCTACTACCTCATGGACCGGATCTGGACACCAAAGTTCGGTGGACTCAGAGACGTGGTCATGAACGAAGCCCACAAGACAAGATACTTCGTCCATCCGGGTTCCGAAAAGATGTACCTAGATCTCAAACAACAATATTGGTGGCCGAATATGAAAGTCAAAACTGCTACCTACGTGGGCTAGTGCCTGACTTGCGCCAAGGTGAAGGTCTATCAGAAGCCCTCGAGACTCCTTCAACAACCGAAGTTACCTGAGTGGAAATGGGAGCGAATAACAATAGATTTTATAACCAAATTGCCCAAGATGGCAGACGGATTGGATGCCATCTGGGTGATTGTCGACCGATTGGCCAAATCCGCCCATTTCCTGCCAATAAAGGAGACATATAAAATGGAAAGGCTGACCCGAATCTACATAAAGGAGGCTGTGAGGCTTCATGGCGTGCCAAAATCTATTCATCTTCGACCAAGACAGCAGATTTACCTCGTGATTTTGGCACTCACTCAAGAGGTCGTTGGGAACCCACCTCGATATGAGCATTGCCTACCATCCCCAAACAGATGGCCAGAGTGAGAGGACCATCCAAACCTTGGAGGATATGCTCCGAGCCTGTGTGATAGACTTCGGCAAAGCATGGGATACCCATTTGTCGCTAATCGAATTCTCGTACAACAACAACTATCACACAAGCATCAAGGTCGCCCCCTTCGAGGCCTTATACGAGCGAAAATGCATATCACCCCTCTGTTGGGCTGAAGTGGGGGATACTCAACTGGAGAAAGGGCAGGTACCAAACAACACTCTTACTGGGCCCGAGATTATCAGGGAAACAACTGAGAAGATCGTTCAGATCAGGGAGCGACTCCAGGCATCTCGAGACCGATAGAAGAGCTACACTGACAGACGAAGGAAGCCTCTAGAATTCCAAGTCAGTGATCGCGTACTGCTAAAGGTTTCTCCCCGGAAAGGGATGATATGCTTTGGAAAGCCGGGAAAGTTGAATCCAAGATACATCGGGCCATTGGAAATCCTTTCCAGGATTGGTCCGGTGGCTTACAAGCTGCAGTTGCCACCAGAGCTCAGCAATGTACACCCTGTCTTTCATGTGTCAAACCTGAAGAAATGTTTATCTGACGAGACTCTCGTTGTCCCGCTTGACGAAATTAAGGTGAATGAAAATCTCCACTTCGTTGAGGAACTAGTTGAAATCATGGATAAAGAAGTGAAACGAACAAAGCAAAATCGCATTCCGATTATGAAGGTCCGATGGAGCGCCAAACGAGGACCAGAGTTCACCTGGGAACGCGAATACCAGATGATGCAAAAATACCCCCATCTCTTCTCTAATTCTTAAGGGCTACTTTGGAACGAATTTCGGGACGAATTTCCCTTTAACGGGGGGATGATGTCACAACTAGCAAATTAGAGTTGAGACTGTGATTCTTATACGAAACAATTTCCTCCATGTAACCTTGCAACACCCAATTAGTGAAATTCAAACTACAATGTTATTTAAAATTCATACGTGCATACATTGTGAATCAAGCCTCACACAAGCCCAAAAACTCGATCCAATAGTTAAGTCCAATCAATTTTGGGCCTTAGCCCAAGAATTCTCGGCCTAACACCTTATTGGGCCAATAACCCTTCATTGAGCCCTTTTGGGCCGAAAACTCCTTCCATGAACCTTATTGGTCCGAGAGCATTCCTTTGGGCCTTATTGGGCCGAAAGCCTTTTCTTTAGGCCTTATTGGGCCGAGAGCTTTCCTTTGCACCTCATTAGGCCGAAAGCCTTTGTGACAACCCGAAATTTCTAACATGTGCATCCTTCATTTTTATTAAAGTTAGCCTCGTTTTTTCTATTTTATAATGAAGTTTTGGGTCTATATAAGTACATTAGGCTTAGTATAATCAAGATATGAGTCTTAGGAAGGGTTAGAATGTGTGTAGCATCACTAAAACAGGCCAAACACACCTAGCAAGGTGTGTGCGGCCGCACACAGCCGACCGCACACCCTCCTAGCCTCACACTCCAGCCTATATAAAGGCCACTCAGTCAACCTTACACCCTTTTTCACACTCCGTCAAAGCTGGAACATTTTCTCTCAAGAGTTCTTCAAGTTTTCCTCTCCAATCATCAAAGCAAGTAAGTAAACATCCTTAGATCATTACTACAACACATTATAACGCCTTTTCCTCGAGTTTGATCCATGAAATCATCATTCTAGATGATCTTCATGTGTGTACGACCGCACACACACCATGTGTGACCGCACACACATCTTTTGGTCCTAAAATGGGCTTAAACACACATCCAAGCTTAGCATCGACCAAAACACCTTCTTAGGATCATCACAAAGCCTTGGAAAATCGATTTGGACACATTTGTAGGAGTGTGTACGGCCGCACACAGGCCTAGCCGCACACACCTGGCCGCACACGCCATGTGCAACCTTAAGGGTCCAAAATGACAACAAACCCCCAATCCGGTTAAGCAATGGTCAAAACACCTTCACTAGAACATCCCAAAGGCTCGGAACCACGTTTTTGACACACTCCATAGTGAGTGTGCGGCCGCACACAGGCTTGGCCGCACACTCTGGCCGCACACACACAAAACCCATGTTTTTGTAGCCTTACACCCCAATATAGGGCCATACACTCCTTATGTGCAACCATATGGGTTGGTAACACTTAATTCTAAGTGTTTTTATGTCCTTAGGACACGTCCCTATCACCATTAGTGGTTATATCTACTAAATGTATTCACATAAATGTAACTATATGTTAAATAGGACCCGTTTGTGCTCGAGACTCCGTTTGACACCCAACAATCCTATATTGATCTTCCATTCGAGTTACTCACTGCAGGTGAGTTCATACCCCTTAATTAACCTTTTAAATGATTTTAAATGTTTTTATGGGGGGAATACAAGTTGAACAATTCTAGTTATTGCTTTAATCACATGTGATTAATAATTAGAATAAACAGAAAGATTTACTACTACTTTCAAATTGCTAATCAAACTTATGGATTTTCAAGCTTTCAAACCTTTTTACTAAACTCTTTTGATGCTAAAACTGTTTTCAAACTCTTTTATATTTGTAATACTTTCAAATCAATATCTACACCCGTATATTTATATAAGTAAGACTTGAAGGACTTAGGACTGATAGCTCACCTTACTTCATGTTCCTTGTTTGGTTGTGGACTTAGGGTATTCTGTTATCGGTCCGAATGTAGTTGAATTCTTAGTTATCTATCATATATATATATATATATATATATATGTTAGATATAAAGGCTTTCACTTCAGTTCAGTACCTTTGTGTAACAAAGGCATCCAAACAACCTTACTATTTAACTATTATAGGTATAGTTAAGGGATTACTACTTACTACTACTATTACAACGACCCATACAAGAGTCAGTACATTTATGAGTCACTACATAAGTACTACATTGAGTAACAGGACATACTATACACTATACAAGAGAACATACTATACACTATACAAGAGAACATACTATACACTATACGAACATTAAATACTAAAACAGACTGTGACATACTACTTCTCGATACGACACTTCATTGTGCTATCACCGTGTAACCAGAGTCTCCTGGAGGGAGAGCGGGCATTATGTGTATAGATCTATACGGGACAGACACTCCCACATCCCGACTGCTAGCTACAGTCCGAGCCGATAAGGCCCAGGGGTGACAAAATGTCACCATACTACGCGTGACCTGGAGGGTCATCAGTTATTCAGCCGTCGATCAGCATGGTTACATACGAGTTCACATTCAAACCTTAAATTAACTAAATAAGGATTTAAGGCAAAAATGGACTTTGCGAGGCGTATCGTCTGGAGTCTACATATTTTCTACGTTGGACTTTTCGAGGCGTATCGTCTGTAGTCTACATATTTTCTACGTTGGACTTTTCGAGGCGTATCGTCTGGAGTCTACATATTTTCTACGTTGGACTTTTCGAGGCGTACCGCCTGGAGTCTACATATTACTACTATGGACTTTTCGAGGCATATCGTCTGGAGTCTACATATTTTCTACGTTGGACTTTTCGAGGCGTACCGCCTAGAGTCTACATATTAATACTATGGACTTTTCGAGGCGTATTGTTCATTCAGTACCACCTGGAGTCTGTATTTCATTACCTTGTGACTTAGTCACATACTCGTTAAGTAAACTATATTTTTATACTAATAGTTTTAACCGGGGAAAAACCCTTACATTTACAAAAGAACAATTATACAAACAATCGGGTCTTGGTAGAAGACTACCTTTTTACTGGAAAACATAGGGTTTTCTAGGGAGTACAGTATTTCCAAAAACATTTGAAATCAATTACTACACTACATTGTTACTAACATTTTTATACAAGCAATGACACTAAATACTTATGAACTCACCAGCTTTATGCTGATAAACTCTTTCAAAATAACTTGTATTCTCAGGTCATCAGTAGTCAGGTACAGATGAAGCTTTTGAGAAGATGGAGCACATACAAGACTCATCTTTTATTTTGATTATACTTTTGGTGTCTTACAAACTATACAGAATACGCTTGTATTATAATTATTATATTAATGCAATAGATGTTGTTGCTTGTCTTTACTATTATGCATTGTTGTGATACTGTACATGACGTCCTCTACCCCAGAATGTTTCCGCCGTTCTTGGTTTTGGGGTGTGACATCCTTTTCTTTAGGCTTTAATGGACCGAAAACCCCTATTGGGCCAAGCCAAAAATCGAAACCCACTCTTTTTGGGCCACCCTTTGGACCGAGAACCCTATGGGGTCGGTTGGAGTTTGAACAAAAAAAAAAGGAAAAAGATAAGGAAAATACCTTGCCACCTCCTTATTACCCAACATACACCAAAGCCATGGACTACCATATATCCATGCAACTCTCACATCATCTATCAAAAAAGTCAAACAAACTCTCTCTCTCTCTCTCTCTCTCTCTCTCTCTCTCTTTTTAGGATCGGCCGACCCTCACCCTCCCACACTCCCACAAATCTCTCACTCACCACTGTCTCAAGTCCCTCTCATTCTCTCAAAATTTTTGTGTGTATGTGTGTGTTTGGTAAGGGTTTCTTCAAGCAACACTCAAAAACTTGGTAAGTTTCTTGTAAACTTAAGTGATTTCTATGCATATCTAAGTCAAGAACTTCTTGTTTACACACTTTTGTTGTGTGTTAAGCTCTTACAAACACCAACTTTTCGAGAATCTCTCCAAGGCAAGGCTAGGCTCTAAAATTTCCTTCTTCTTCTTTTACCTCACGAAATCAACCAAGGTGAGCTTCATACCCCACTATTTTTGTGTTTTTCATCCTTTTTTTGGGGGGGGGGGGGGATAAAAGTCAAGTGTTGTTTAAATCTTTGGATTTGCATGCCCTTGTGTGTTTATGTAACTACTTGTGTTTGAAATGTTGAATACCTCATGCTAACACTCCATAAACTTGAGATTTAGAAGCCTCATGAGGCTAGAGTAAATCTATCCTTTAGAAAGTTTCATGTATCATGGTTATGAGTTGAAGATAAAACAAGTTCTCAAATAAAAAGGGTGCTTAATGTATGTTAAAAATCAAAGAAAATGATAATAATATATTTGTGTTATAAAAGTTTTTGGGGTCATGTTAAAACACCTAAAATGGAAAAAATATGGGTGTTCCACTCAAAAATGGTTAAGTTTTGGACATATGCATTTTTAACACTTATACTTACACAAATATTTGGATGTAATAAATTTCAAGATTTTATGTGTATTTTGGTGAAAATCGTGACATGCTAGAGTCACAACAAAATGGTATATTTTGTGTTACAAAACTCTTAAACTAAATTTGGTGTGTTAAACTGTGACATCCCCAATTTCTCGGCCAGAAAAGACCGATTTAGTTTATGCTTTTAAAATAAAATCAGAGTAATCTTCCCAAAGATGTTGCGGAATTGTTCCCAAAACAAATTATAATAAAAATTTGTCAAAGTATTTCTTAAAGAAATATATTTTCATTATATAACAAAACCTCGGGATGTCATGTTCCGATACAGACCAAAAGCATAAACAGTATATTATAAGCCTTACAACATTTATTTACATCTACTGGCCTATAATCCAAAATCTCTCGCCATCGTCCAACTATGCCCTTGTTTCTCTACCTGTAATATAGAAAACTGAGTGGGTCAGGCTTGGGAGCCTGGTGAACATATAGGGTTTCAACCCACAAATAATAAATTTATTAATTTCATCAACCAACAATAAATTTATTAATTTCATCGACCAACAATAACCCTGACTACCCGTTCCCGTTATCCTCACTTTACGTCCCTAAAAAAAACCTTATCATAAGAGATATAGCCTAAGGATTTTCATCGGGGTGACAACACTGCTTCGGGGGTTCCTCAGCAATTTATTTCAAATGGGCACGAAGTCACATCGTCGCTAGGGTTTATACAACAGGCACTAAATCCATAGCTGTCAGGGTTTATACAACAGGCACTAAGTCCATAGATGCTAGAGTTTATACAACATATGCTAAGTCCATAGCTCTCCTTTATCAACAATATTATTCACGGGAATCCACCTGAAATAAATGTCAATGGGTTTTTAGAGTACATCTGATGAACATATAGTTCACAACACCTACAGGTTGCGAGCCTGCTAGTGTTCCACGGACCGTCTAGAATAGTCCATGGTTGTCATCCATACTCTGTTGAATGACCGGGGGGCAACGTTTGGGTAAGTGCTTCTCTCATATTTTACCCCTCACCCTCATCTCATGATCTATATCCCTGATCATCACTTTATCAAAATTATCTTTCATCACATACCAACTATTTCGTCTGCCCATGTTTTACCCAACATTTTTGTAGATATAAAATACATATACAGTTTAAATCATTTAAAACCTGTATAAATCATTCATTCAACATCCATCTCAAATAAACAAACAATATATATTTACATAGCACATATTTTATATAAAATACTTCATATCTATGTCTAAGATGAAAGTGACTACACACTCACTTGATAAGACGGCGATTCGACAACACTTCGTCCCTTAAAACTATCTTTTTCGATGAAACCGAGGTGTTTTCTCAAAAACCGGGCTCTGCGCGGGCAGAGTTTCAACTTGAAAATTTTATTTTCTCAGGGACTACGGGACTTCGAGACTTGCTTCGGGTGTTAGGGATGTTCCCTAGGCTTCGGGGTGGTTTAGAGTAGCTAGAGAGGGTATTGAGAGTGAAAGAGTATAAGAATTAACAACCATTTCCGAAGGGCTTCGCTTGCTATTTATAGGGTTTCTAAAACATGTCCACGTCGTGGATTTGATGTACACATTGTGGCAAATGGCTGAATCACTTCGTAGGCTTGCCATCTGCGTTCTAGCTTCGAAAGGTGTCCAAATGACTTTTCCACGTCGTGGAGTCTTAACACATCACTCCCATAGACTTCGCACGTGTTTTCTAGCCTCGATTAGTGTCCTTGACCAATTCCACGTCGTGGACCTTATTTCCACGTCGTGGAATTGAGACTGATTAGGGTTTCTGCCACGTGTCATGCCCTTAGACTGCTACATCTTCGGAAGGTCATAACTTTTGCATACAAAATCCGTTTTTGATGTTCTTTATATCAACGCGTAGGTGGAGACGTACTCTACAACTTTTATTTAGACTCTTAAGGCTAAAAAGTATTTTATCATAAACTCACTTTTTACGATTCCCGGTGTCGTGCCAGTTTTATCGCGAAACTTCGACAGGTCATAACTTCTTCGTTATAACTCGGATTTCGGAGATCTTTATATGTACTTACACCTTGTGACATATACTACAACTTAGTTAAGATTATTTATTCTAAATAATCCTCTATCAAAAAGTCATTTTTGACGCTTATCGTCTCTAAATTGACTAGCCCGAATCTGCGGGCGTTACATAAACAAACTACAAAACTTGATTATTTTAAAAATAATTTTTACTAGCAAGATAGTCGTAATATGTTGTCGCCATTTTAGTGGTTTAAAAACTTAGATAATTATGCTATTTACACAACATATTTTACAAGTAGACAAGTCCATAAATGATTATTTATAAAAAGTGTTATAAATAATTTAACCAAAACGGTATACAAAACAGAATTACTACGACAGGAAAATCTGCGTGTCATAATCTGTCCATCATAAAGCTTTTAAAAGTACAAGTATAAGCTGTATGTCATAAAGCTGTAAAACGCGTGTCATAAAACTCCAGTCACGAATTTACACTAGTAATGTTATTTTCATTATTCAACAATGGAAGTCAAAGTTCGCGTAAATCTGTTAAGTCACTTGTGAGACTTTCCTTTACCATACCTACCTAGAGTATACCGTAAGTCCTGTAGTTATAACAAGAGTCTCCTGGATGGAGAGCGAGGTAATTGTGTATAGATCTATACGGGGCTGACACCCCCACACCTGAGTTGTTCGCTACAGCTAGACGGGGCCGGTCTAGGGTGACAAATATCTTAACGAAACCGATGCCTGAAGAACGCCATGATAGGCATATCAGTCATATTAAGCATGGTTGTAACGACTCACATATGGATTAACAATTTTATTTGGATTTACGAAATTATACACTTCATTGGTTTTGTAAAATATAAAACTACGCTTCATTTTTGTACATTAATATCGCCATCCCAGTCTTAGGGTTTTAAGACTACAATTCTTCATAAAAAAGGAAATATGGGATTTTCTGGGAACACCCACTCTTTTTAATTACAAACAAAAGAAAACAAAGGACACACATGCAATTATTCACAGTTTTAGAACGAGACTTACAAACCATTTTTCACAGAAAATATCGGATTTTCTGGAATTTTACAAATTATTACAATCAAAGATGTTACAAAGCTTTTTATACAAATATGCTTATGAACTCACCAACTTTTTAGTTGACGCTTTTCAAAACGACTTGTATTCTTAGGGACTCAGTGAGCAGGTATTCGGGCTATGGATTTTGGATATTTGCTACATTTTGGAACATCATATTTTATGTCACTTTTGTGTTTATTTGTGAACAAATACAATCTGTAAACAATGTATGTTGGTATCTTTTAATGTATGATGTTTGCTTGCTATGTTTCATTCATATTCAATTGTTATGATGCTATACAATGACGTCATCCGCCGTCGGACGTTTCCGTCGTTCTGGTTTGGGGGTATGACACTAGTTTTGAATTATTTTCTATGGTATTTGTAAATAAAGCATTACTGTGGTCATGCTGAAGATTAATTACAAAGTTGGCCTAACTAGTTTCTTGTTTGCTTGAGGACAAGCAAAGTCCAAGTATGTAGTATTTTGATATCTCTTATTTTACACAGTTATTTTGTATGATATTTTACTACTTTAAGCTACATTTTAATGTAGTTATAGATAAAAGATAATTATAATGCTTAGAACTGCTATTGTAGATAAATGTGTTGCTGGGAAGTAAAGGAAGCAAAATGAGCTAATATTTAGATTGGCTTCGAGGAGCAGAAAGAGTGCACAAATCAAGAAGTATGTGACGCATTAATCTTCCATATGCGACCCGTCGATTGGATCAAATTTAAAACCCTTGATGATTTTCGTATTATGCGACACATATTTCTTCTATATGCACCGCGTCTTTCTGTTTAGCATAATCACTAAAAATAGATGTATTCCCTTTAATATAATTATCACACCACATATCATTTCTTGGTCAACAAAAACCTTCAAAGCTGCGGTTTTGCAAGTTTGGAAGGCGATCAGACGGTTAACGAGGAAAAGGGATTTGAAGGATCGAGAGAAAAACAATTAGGAAATTCTTTATTTTGCTTTATTGTCTACATTTAGCACTTTGTTATGGTTTTATTATATTCTTGTTTCTAATTGAGGACAGAAAATCCATTTTAGTTTTGGTTAGATGTAGATAAACCTTGATTTTTTTTGGTTTTATTGCTATTTGGATTTTATGAAGTTATTTAATTTATCTTGTTTGTTTAATCAAAGATTCATGAGTTAAATTTTGTATCTTTATCTCCTATTGCCGAGTTTGCATGATTTAGAGGACCAATACGATTATGTAGGCTCGAATCATAATTGTTCATGACTACTGACAATTGTGACTAGAGATGGACCAAATCCTAAGGTTAACCTAATAAAGAGTTGAACTTTAGTGTGTGTTCTTGCATTAGATAATCATTATGTGCACCAATTAATTGACATAATCGCTGAGGATCAACTACTAGATCAATTCTTGCATGATATGAATTAAATAATGACTATACGGATAATTAATATCATGATCATTGAGTCAAGAGTCCTTAGAGTCATTAGGATTTGTTAATAGACTAAGGGAACTAATCTACTTAGGAATTTGTGAATAACATCTAATATCACTTGCATGACGTAGGAATCAAACATATTTAAAGGGTATATCAAAGTCTAAGAAAAGTTAACTTAGATATGTCTTTTCCATTCAGTTTTCAATGGTCGTTTAGTTTTGGTTTGTTGCTTAGTTTAATTTAATTTAATTTACTTTAAATGCAATTTCCCCTTTGCTTTAGTCTTTAATTTAACTAGTAATCATATGTTTAAATCCTAATTCACTCCCATCCCCTTAAAGTTCGACACCCTGTGTTACGAATGATATACTATGATACGATTGGGTATACTTGTCCAATAGTGTAATAGTTCCCAATTCCGATGAATCGGTTATAAACTTTAATGTGTAGAAATTAGTCCAAAAACTATGGTTAAGATTTTGAAATTTTGATATGTACAAAACAATCCAAAAACTTGATGTGTAAAATCTCGTTTTAAATTTATAACCAGTCCAAATACTTAATGTGTAAAATCTCATTTAAATTTATATCCGATTTTACTAAGATTGAAAATGTGGATAAAGAATATTTTTTAACACAAAACAACAAGTTTACTTTTAATCATGTATACGCAAAGAAAAGTAATTAAATATATATAAAAGTAAAATTTTGTTACCTCACAATTCATTATCCCTTCTTAATATTTTTAATTTATTAAAAAATATATTAATCTGTAAAATATTTATTTTTATAAAATTTTATTTTATAAATCTATTTTTAAACACTTGAAAAACCATTAGACAAAAGTTTTTATAAAAATAAATATTTATAATTGTTATAAAAATGGAAATTATTCTAATAATTAACTTATAAATAATTATATTTCTCTCTTAGAACTTTATGTTATAAATATTTTAGTAAGTATTTATACAAACTTATTTCTAAAGTCCATTTTTAATTTCCTTCTTAAACGTAAGTTTAATTTTATTAGAAACTTCAATTCTCAAGGTTATATTCTTAACTTTTTGTTTAGCACTCAAATATGTGTGCAAGTGTTTCATGTTCTTATCTATTTTCTTCTCTGTGAATGCTTGAAAATATTGACGTTTTATATGAATATAATATTTGAATGATCATCAAAATGCTTTCCATTTAATATAATTGCGGTAATAGGTAAGTCACATTTTAATGATTAATTTTTTGATCAAGAAAGAAATTTGAAAAACTATATATAAAAATGTATATTTTACATATTAATAATTTTTTTAATAACATTAAAATGAAAGATTAAGAAGAGATAATGAATTATGAGGCAACATAATTTTTTTGTTCATGGGTTATATAATATTTAGAACAAATATCTTATCCTTTCTATTATAGCATACCATTATCAACCTCAATGTTTTCCTAAGGAAAGGAAATCTTGAACATCAACATTTCCTTTGATTTTCTTTCCTTTTTTGCTTTTTGTGGATTGAAGCAAGATGATGTCTAAAATTCTAACCTAAGATTTTGACAACTTATGCCTTCACCTGACGCGCATATATATATATATATATATATATATATATATATATATATATATATATATATATATATATATATATATATATATATAGGTTTAGGTTCTATGGAAAACAAAAAAACCTAAAAAAACTCTAAAAATCATAAAAATACATAAAAAAAATACTTAGAGATCACAAAAAATATTTTTGAATTTTTTTTATAAAAAATCGCAGGTTTTTGTTGAAATTCACTAAAAAAAAAAAAAATTTCAAAATTTTTTCACCGATTTTTATAAAAAGCTGCGATTTTTTCAAAAAAATTTTCAAAAAAAAGTTTTGTGATCTCTAAGTATTTTTTTTATGCATTTTTATGATTTTTAGGGTTTTTTTAAGGTTTTTTTGTTTTCCAAATAACTCTTCCCTATATATATATATATATATATATATATATATATATATATATATAGGGAATGGTTATTTGGAAAACAAAAAACCCTAAAAATCATAAAAATGCATAAAAAAAATACCTAGAGATCACAAAACTTTTTTTTGACATTTTTTATGAAAAAATCGCAGGTTTTTAAAGAAATTCGCTGAAAATTTTTTTGAAAAAAATTGATTTTTTATTTTTTTTCAGCGAATTTTAATAAAAAGCTGCGATTTTTTATAAAAAATCCAAAAAAAAGTTTTGTGATCTCTAACTATTTTTTTTATGCATTTTTATGATTTTTAGGGTTTTTTGTTTTCCATAGAACCTAAACCTATATATATATATATATATATATATATATATATATATATATATATATATATATATATATATATATATATATATATATATATATATATATATATATATATATATATAGGTTCATTTGATACCATGTTAATTTTGTGAGACCATAAGACGCAATCTAAAAATAATTTTAAAATGCAAAATAAAAGGAAAAAATCTAAAAATTCTTTTTTTAATTATTATTTTCATCATTTTATTTACTTAAAAAAATAAAATTTAAATAAATTTAAATAAAAATAAATAAATAAAAATTATTTTTTTTTGAAAAATACGTGAAATATAGTGTTTTCACATAAAAATTTTCAATTATTTTGCATTTTAAAAATGTTTTTTTATCTACAAAATGAATGGCTAGGATTGCGTCTCCCCTTCTTACAAAATATAGTGTTCTCACATGAATCTATCTATATATATATATATATATATATATATATATATATATATATATATATATATATATATATATATATATATATTTAAAGGGATTGATTTATTTTGGTGCTTATCTGAAACATGTCATTATCTTTATTGGTCATTATCTTTGTTTAGATAGTTATTCCGTATTATTTGTTTTGTTAGTTAGCTTTGGTTTAGCTCTATTTATTCGTGATTTCATTGCCTCTATAATATGGATCTTTTGATCATAATGAAATAAAGCTATAAGCAACTTCTGCTTTTCACCAAATTCTTTATGGTATCAAAGTAATAGATCTGATTAGGTAATTGAATATCAGCCATGACCGGAGAAAAGGGAGATGGCAGCAAGAAACCTGAAGGTGGAGAGACGATTGATGTCAATTCACCTTATTACATTCATGCATCAGACTACACAAAACAAATGCAGGTTAATGATGTGTTGAATGATAATAACTAAAATGAATGGAAACAGGAGATGAGGAATTTTCTTCTTGCGAAAAACAAGATGGGACTGGTAGATGGTTCTATTGAGAAACCAGAGGTATCATCGCCGATGCATACGGCGTGGATACGTGCAGATGCAATGATCAAGGGCTGGTTGACCACCGCCATGGAGAAGGAAATAAGAACAAGTGTCAGGTTTGCAAATACTTCCTCGGAGATTTGGCAGGACCTTGAAGAACGGTTCGAGAAAGAATGGGCGCCTCAAGCTTATGAGTTGTAACAATCACTTAACGTGACGAGCCAAGATGGGAATTTAGTCTCTAATTACTACACCAAACTTAGGTCCATTTGGGATGAATTGCAGATGTTCCTACCATCTCCACGATGCACCTGCGAAGGGTGCGATTGTGGGATTGGTAAAAAGCTGAATGAACTAAGGGAAAGGAAAGGACTTATGAGTTCCTAATGGGTCTAGATGATGAATTCTCAGTCATCAGAACTCAGATCCTTGCGATGAAGCCTAACCCTCCGATTGGTAATGTTTATCATCTTCTAGCTGAAGATGAACAACAAAGGGCGCTATCCGGAGGAGTGAAAAGAACAGGCACTTAATCGTCGGCCTTCCAGGCGAATTATAATCAGCAGCGCGGCCAACGACAACCTACAAACAAAACGACGACGCAAACAATAGGCAAATCGACACAGAAATTCGTCAAGTCAGAAATCGATAAAAAGGTCAAGTGCTCTTTCTGTCAGCGTGAAGAGCATAGCAAGGAAGGATGTTTCAAGATAATCGGGTATCCTGAGTGGTGGCCCAGAAATAAAGAGAATCCCAAAGCTGTCTGTGTCAAGTTGGGCCCGAGCCTGATCCCCTGGACTCACTGATGAACAGTACCATTTATTCGTCGAGCACTTCAAGGAAGGGTTAGACATGACAAACAATAACAAGCAGCCTATGGCAAACATGGCAGGTAGAAACGATATTTTTGATGGGTGGATTGTTGCCTCGAGAGCTACCGAGCACATGACACAGAGACTTGATTTCTTGTTCAACAAAACACAAAACTCCAAAAATTCACCTGTTGTCATTCCTAATGGAGACAAAGTGTCGGTCATGGGAGAGGGTGAACATACCTTGCCTGGGGGAGTCAATATTAAATGAGTTTTGTTTGTACCAAATTTTAATTACAACCTTCTCTCGGTTGGAAAACTCGCAGATGATTTAAATTGTGCAGTAACCTTTTTCCCTGGATTTTTTTATCATGCAGGAGTTGGGGACGAAGCACTTGATTGGAGTGGGTAATAGGAGTGGAGGGTTGTATCGGATGGGGGTAACAAAGATGAAGACAAGTGAGGCACTTATGTCAAATTTTGAAGTCTGGCACAAGAGACTCGGCCATCCATCAACCAAATAAAATTCAAGTTTGACTTTTATCGATGTTACAAAAGAAAATCAGTTCAATAAATGTGATGCTTGCCTTAAAGCAAAACATACTAGGCTTCCATTTCCAGTTAGTGAAATAAAAACCTTTTCTTGTTTTGATTTAATACATTGTGACGTGTGG
This sequence comes from Lactuca virosa, assembly GCF_052849685.1. Classification (NCBI taxonomy): domain Eukaryota; kingdom Viridiplantae; phylum Streptophyta; class Magnoliopsida; order Asterales; family Asteraceae; genus Lactuca; species Lactuca virosa. The sequence continues at coordinate 12,479,646 of NC_136429.1, read as the reverse complement.
GGAAAATATAGAACACCTTCTATTAGTAAAGCATCATATTTTTTGACTATTGTTGATGATTTTAGTAGAGCCGTTTGGACATTTTTAATAAAACACAAACATGAGGCAAGTACCTGTCTCATTGATTTTCACAAAATGGTTCAAACACAATTTGGCAAACGAATTAAGCGGATAAGGTGTGACAATGGTGGGGAGTTTGTTTCCAATAGAATGCGTGATTTTTACTCTCAAGAAGGGATAGTCTTGGAAACTACATGTCCCCACACCTCACAACAAAATGGTGTGGTAGAACGCAAGCATAGACACTTACTTGAGACAGCTCGTGCACTACGTTTCGAAGCCAACTTACCGAAGGTCTTTTGGGATGAGTGCGTCTTAACGGCCACCTACCTCATAAATCGAATTCCAACCAAGGTGCTTAAAGGAGTCACGGCATACGAGGTACTTTTTAATCAAAATCCTGCATATGATCATATGAGAGTATTTGGGTGTTTGTTCTATTATCGAAATACGGAAACAGGAGGTGACAAATTTGAGGCTCGAGGTAAACCGGGTTTATTTGTAGGGTACCCTCCAGGAGTAAAAGGATATTGGGTGTATTACATGGAGAAAAGGAAAATAGTTATTTCTAGAGATATTCGGTTTCTAGAAGATACATTTCCTATGGCTTCTGATTTGGCTAGCAAAAATGTAACGCAAGATGATATGTTTGTGCTTGAGGATGAATTGGAGAGATCTAATATGGTACATAATCATGAATCCGTACCACATGTGGAGCAAGACAGTGATGTCATTTAGGATACTATGGTTGACCTTGGTGTACCCCACGGGCCTGACTCCGAAAGTGTGCATATGACTCCCATGCACACGGAACCCTCTTCACAACATTATTCTCCCATGCATGTAGACACGAACGACGACCAGATTCATAAAGCTCCTCGAGTATGAACTCAACCTTTAAGGTTCAATGATTATGAAGTCAACTTACCCCCGTCCGTCACTCATCTGCCATCCACCTCTGATCATGTTGCTTCTACGGTACATCCCCTCTCTGATTTTTTTTCTTATAAAAACTTTTCAAAGGCTCACAAAGCACTTTTAGCAGCCATGGTTACACACTATGAGCCAAAATCTTTTAAGCATGCAGCAAAAGATGAAAGGTGGTGTTTGGCAATGAAAAAGGAGATTAGTGCTTTGGAAGCAAATGATACTTGGGCTCTAGTTGCTCTTCCTCCTGGCAAGCGTGCTATCGAATCCAAATGGATTTTTAAAATCAAATTTAAACCAAATGGCGAAGTAGAGCAATACAAAGCTCGACTTGTCGCGAAAGGGTATACCCAAATGGAGGGTGTAGATTATCATGACACCTTTGCACCAGTCGCCAAGCTGGTCACTGTGAGGATTTTACTCACCATGGCAGTAAAAAATAACTAGATCATACACCAGTTAGATTTGAACAACGCCTTTCTGCATGGAGATTTGGAGGAAGAAGTCTATATGAAAATTCCTCAAGGCTTTGGAAAAGAAGGCGATACAAGGGTTTGCTAGTTGAAGAAGTCCTTGTATGGCTTGAAACAGGCAAGCCGGAATTGGTATAACAAATTCACTTCTGCCTTACGTGAGCTTGATTTCCAACAATCTCATGCAGATCACTCTTTGTTTATTTATAGAAACAAAGAATTCTTTGTTGCGGCTTTGATCTATGTTGATGATGTGATCATTGTTGGCAATGATCCTAAGAAAATTGAACACACAAAATCCAGTCTTAATGATCGGTTTAGTATTAAAGATCTTGGCAGTCTAACCTATTTCTTGGGTATTGAAGTATCACGTATAAAAGAGGGTCTTGTTCTTAGTCAACGAAAATATACTCTTGACATACTTGATGATGCAGGTATGCTTGGGTGTCGGCTTAGTAAATTTCCCATCGAACAAAATTTAAAACTAGACAAAGGCGATAAGGAAGAAAAGGTGGATGCCAGTTTATACCGACGTTTGATTGGAAGATTGTTATATTTGCAAGCTACTAGGCCGGATATTACTTACTCGGTAAATATCTTAAGTCAATTTGTGTCAGATCCTCGCCAGAGTCATTGGAATGCGGCGCTGAAAGTTTTACGGTATCTAAAGGAACTTTAGGGCAAGGGATTTTGCTACGAAAAGAAGGCACACCTGAGTTGTTAGCCTATAGTGACTCCGATTGGCTAGGGTGTCCCATTTCTCAGCGTTCAAGAAGTGGCTACTTACTACTTTTGGGTGGTGCACCTGTTTCTTGGAAATCAAAGAAACAGTCAGTTGTGCCGAATACAGGGCCATGACGACTACTGTTAGTGAAGTTCTTTAGGTTAGATGGTTACTCTCTGAACTTGGGGTTCAAATTACCTTGCCTACTCCTCTCATGTGTGATAACGAGTCTGCGCGTCATATTGCACATAATCCAGTTTTTCACGAGCATACTAAGCATGTCGAGATCGATTGTTTCTTTGTCAGGGAAAGAGTTGAGTCCAAGAAATCACTCCGGTTCGTGTTTCTTCACAAGCCTAGATAGCCGATTTACTTACTAAACCTCTTGGTTCACATAGGTTACAGACGCTATTGGTCAAGTTGAACATTCGTAATCTCCATGTGTCAACTTAAGGGGGAGTAAAGGGATTGATTTATTTTGGTGCTTATCTGAAACATGTCATTATCTTTATTGGTCATTATCTTTGTTTAGATAGTTATTCCGTATTATTTGTTTTGTTAGTTAGCTTTGGTTTAGCTCTATTTATTCGTGATTTCCTTGCCTCTATAATATGGATCTTTTGATCATAATGAAATAAAGCTATAAGCAACTTCTGCTTTTCACCAAATTCTTTAATATATATATATATATATATATATATATATATATATATATATATATATATATATATATATATATATATGTGTGTGAGAGTCGTATTTATGGAAATATGTGTATTTAAGAGTGTTTTTATGATACTGGATTTCTTAATGATACTGGAAGGTGCCAAGAATCACAGATACACCAGTTATGTTGGAAATTGTACAATTTCTGATGTAGTAGAGAAAGAAATACAAAATCTGGGACAAACCAATCACTTATGCTTATAGGGGTTGTGATTTTATCTACCCAAGAAATTCGCTGAAATTGATGTATTTGGATTTTTATTAATAGAACATACGCAACCCTACATACTTTAAATTTAAATAAAACAGAATACGATTATATATATATATATATATATATATATATATATATATATATATATATATATATATATATATATATATATATATTAAATACCAAAATGTGTTTTTGAGGAAAAGTTACTATTCATTACACCAAAAATATAGCGGTTTCTTTCACGCCGTTTCTTTCACTCCTTTTCTACGTCTTAATATCTAATTTACCTTTTAATTTTATTTTTCATTTTCCTCTTTTAGTTTCATTTGTTTTTATATTTTGTACCCCTAATCTAATTTTGATGTAACAATTTTTATTCTATAATTTTAAAATCAAATTATTGGTATCTTATAAGTTGTAATTTTGGTCCTTACTATATTTTAAAGTTACGGTTTTAATCTCTTACATATTTGTTTTTATAGTTTTCTTTTTTACTAATATTATTTTTTATCATTATACTTTCTTAAATAATTATTATTTGTGTAGTGTGCAAAACAAGATATAATGTCAAATTTTATTTTTACCCGCGTCCTCCATATATAATTATTTCCATCAAAATTTTATTTTATACTTTTATGGTTCACTTTTAAAATGTGTTCTTCTCCGCAACGTGCGAGGTGACATAATACTAGTTTATATTCAATTTCATAGATTACAAGATATTATAATATGATTACAATATACAAAGAAAAATTAATAAACCAAGCATGGCAACGTTATACTGCAACCATTGAAGGTTAGACATGAGATGGCGTTGGCGGCGGTGTTGGTGGTTGAGGTGCATAGATAAAACTGGTGGTGGCGGTGGCAGATATATGGCGACGACAATGGTGATTGTGGCGGATGAGGAGATGTGGGGTGGCGATGGCGACGTTGGTGGCGGCAGATGAGGAGGCAATGGTGGTGGTGGTGGAGGTGTTGATGGTGGTGGTGGTGGTGGTGGTGAAGGTTGAGGTGGTGGAGGCGATGGTGAAGGTGCAAGAAAAATTGAAAAAAAATAAGCTCGATCTTTTTTGGGGTTATAAGCTCTGTGATACTTAGAAGACTTTTTCCATCATTCAACAAGAAGATCATGTGTAAACCTTTCTAAGCCAGCTGTCACGGGATAACTCAATCATCGTGTGCTACTTGGTGTTTCTTCGACTAAGTCAGGTTTACTACACTTCCTTGAGATGTACTGATGACTTGGAGAGAAAGAGACTAAAGCTTGAGAGTTACTACAAACAAAAGCGAACTTGCATTATAAGAAGTTGAGATATTACAAAGCAGCTTCCAATGGTTTAAAGAAAATAAGGTCCTCCCCGATTTATAGTCTCCTTACACATTCTCTCGGGAAATTTCTAGAGATTACTACATATATGTTACATTCAAGACCACTCTAGATTTTTCTACCAAGCTACATGTATTTAAAAAACTTTATCAAAAGTACTAGATTTTTCTTCGATGTCGTAGACAATTCTAGGACGTTCCATGGTCTTCCGGCTCATTCTTGTCGACTTTAGCGCTTCCTCGAGTACTCCAGAAAATTCTAGAATCCTGATCGTGACATCCTCCGCCACCTAAGTCCTTGACGTCCTCGTTAAGGCTTAGATATATATGCCTTAATCTTGTCTCGAAATTGCCACATATCTTCACGTTCCCAGCTGGACTCGTAACCGGGTAACCATTTCCATAGAACATAGAGCTTTGACCAGTTAGGCGTTCCTCTTTTCCGAATCACTCTATTGGTTAGGATTTTTTCTACCTCCTTATCATAGGATACGACATTTGCTACTAGAGCGCGATGTGATTCACTTTTGGAGGGTTCCTCCTCATCTCAATTGAATGGTTTGAGGAGACTTACATGGAATACGGGATGGATCTTTAAGTGTGATGGTAATTCTATTTTTGTATGACCGTGTCCTAAATCTTTTCAATAACTTTATATGGCCCCTTGTATCTTCAAGTCAGACCTTTGTGTACTTATCGCGTGGATTTAAACATCCGTTGTGGAAGTTTTACCATCACCTCGTCCCCTATTATCCAGACCGGCTCTACCTTTTTAAAAAATAAGCAAGGGCTTAGGGCCCCCAATTTTTAAGCTTATTCTATTAATTATATATGTATATATACATATTTCTTGGGTTACAAAGACAAGTTGGAGCTTGGCCTGGTGGTAAAGGCATTGGTTTATCAAATGTAGGGTCTTAGGTTCGAATCTGTTTGCTTACCTTTCATTCATTTTATTTTGGAAGCTACTTAAACATATCCCACATCGCTCATGGATGAAACTCAGCCAACTCTCCTCTCTTATGTCAGCTCGACCATCCTCTTTCTACATATTAACTCTACCTTTGAGTCCTATATCGGTTGGGAGTTCAAAACTTCAGCAACCTTCATGTATATATAAGTGATTAGCTTAGATGCATTAAGAAATAGTTTGGGATTTGGTTTAAGTTATAAAACCGAAGGGCCCCATTTTTTTGTTCGCTTAGAGCCCCCAAATTGGTTGAGCCGCCCCTGCCTACTGTGAACTCTCTTGGCCGCCTTTTCTCATCTACATATTTCTTCATTCGTTTGGTTGCCTTATTCAAGTAGGACCTTGTTATGTCGAGTTCTTCATTGCATCCTTGCGCAAAATTGTATGCAGGCAAGCTGGATCTTTAGTAGCCTTTTGTTAACTCATGTGGCATCAATGGTCGTTGACCCGTTACAAGCTGAATAAGACTCCTTCTCATAGCCTCGCTCTGATGTAAGTTATATGAAAATTAGGCCACATCAATCAGCTTGGCCCAATCTCATTGGTTTGCACTCATAAAGTGCCTCAAATAGATCTCAAGTTAGTGATTCACCCTTTTAGTTTAGTTATCGGTATGAGGGTGAAAACTTGTCGAGAAGTGGAGATCCGATAGCATGAGTTTTAACAACTCTTTCCAAAACTTCTTAGTAATGCGGGGATCTCTATCACTTATAATGTCTTGAGCAAGTCCCCGATACTTCACAACATGTTTGAAGAATAGGTGTCCTGCTTCATTGGCTATGCAATCTCATGGGGCTAGAATAAACGTTCCATGTATTGTAAACCAATCAACGACTAGCATTATAGAGTCGCACCCTTTAGATGTGGGTAATGCAAAAATGAAGTCCATAGAGATACTTTCCTAAGTTCATTTATAAATTTGTAGTGGTTCCAACAATCATGTTGGCTTGGCTTTTCAAATATTCTCTTGTTTGCAGATAAGGCAAGTCGTCATGTATGCATATACATCGCTTCACATACTTGGCCAATAATATGATCGTTCTACGATTGCCATGGTATGATGAGTGTTTAGATGTCCAACCCATTTTTAATCTTGACATTCCTTTAAGATCTCTCTTCTCAAGCTGTTCTATTTTGGAATATACATTCGATTACTGATAATGAGTAATAGTCTGTCTTTGACCCAGAATTTATGTATCTTGCCTTCCCTCACCATCTCCATCAAGCTCTTCGTTAGTGTGTAACATCCCAAAATCATGACCATTTTTTTCATTTTTAAGTTAAGTAAACACATTGTTTCCATTAATACCAAGTCAAGAAACCATAAGTATCAAAATATAGTCATCCCAAAAATCAAAGTATCATAAAAAATGCAGAACATGAAAACTGCCGATGAGAGTGTACAGTCAAGCCTTCACCTTCCCACGGTCATATGAAGTACATGAAACACATTTAAATCTACAACTGTAAGCGCGAAGCTTAGTAAATCCCCCAAAATATCACATACATCCTAACATAATAAACAACAATGGGTTATCTGTAACCCTAGGACTATCAGCAGTCTTGAGGACTATCAGCAGTTCTGAGGACTATTAGCAGTCTTATGGGCTCACAACAGCCCTTTCTGTTATCAACAACTCTGTGGACTATCAACAGTCCTATAGTTATCATTAACTCAATAAACACACAAAACAACAATCAACAAATAAGACTAAGCTATAGTAGCATGCATCCTACTATGACATATGTAATATAGTGAGAAGACTCACCTTGCAAACAACAAGCTAACACAACAAATCTTTGATAGAGGAGACCGATACTAAGAGGCACTTAAACACAGTATACGATTACCCACTCAATCTGCACCCTAAAACCCTTAAGTTGACCAAAGTCAACAATGGTCAGATAGTCCTTAGGCCGTTGAGAGCGTTGAGATTGATTGAATTGGAATTGCTTGTGTAAGTAGATAGATTGTGTAAGGCTCAACGGCACTGGACTGACGGCTACTTAGCTTATCTGGAATTCCAATATTTGGCCCTCGCTCTAAAGGGTTGATGGCAGCTATCCTGCTCTGTCAGAGATAATTGGAATGGAATTGGTGTGGTTCGCTAGCTCTTTCTTTTGAGACGAATGAATTCCGAATAAAGGAAGGCGGTCGTGATAGGGAAAGGCCTTTCCTTATTACCAGGAAAGATAAAATGGGCCAAATTGCCTGCTAGAGAAGAAGCTCTTAGGGAATCGATCTAGACTAGATGAGATGCCGGTGCCATTAAACTAGCTGCCAGAACGAGTTCAAGAGATGAGGATCCAGGTAGTGAAGTCACCCTCGGGGGAAGAATCATTCCATTCACTTGTGAAACTGCTAAGAAGAATAGCTTTTCTCTGAATCCACCACTCACTCTCTTTCGGGTATGTTTAACAAGAAAGTAAAAGCAATCTCCTCAACCTAGAAAGAGAACTCCGGGATCTTCTTTTTCTTCTTAAGAAAACCACTCTTCGCGCCCCAACCCCCTTAACTAATGGATGCTTAGATACCTGCAACTGAATCTGTAAGCGGCGCAGGGCAGGATGGACGAGAAAAGCGGCAAGAAGAAGACAAAGAGAGGGAGACCCCTTTCTATTGCCTTCCCTTTCGACTTCTAGACTGGTTCGTCGGTGGGACAGCGAGCCAAGATCCGATTCGTCAATCGGCGAATCCATGCCGCGTAACCTGGCAAAGGGGAAAGAGACGATGGCAACGCACCTCATACAAGAGGGGGGGAGTCCTCGGCCTTTCTGCCTATAGTCTAAGGAACCTATTATAAGGTAGCAAGAGAGCTCTAAGAAGTGGGGGCGACCTCGTAGTTTTATAATGATTCTTTCACTCCTATCCCCTCATAAGAGGAGGATGCCAAGAGTTTCGCTCAACGGCCTAAGGACTACCTGACCTTCCTGCAATTCAATTGTCGTTGACCTTGATACTTTCTGCATTGGTCTCGGAGGGCCTATCTCTTAGCTATTCACTTGATAGATTAAACTAGGGGTCTAATTTGGTAATAACTGCTCTGAAGATGTTTTCAGGAATTCCAATATCTGACGGATAAGCCACTCTAACACAATCCTGCTTGTGTAAGTAGATAGACGGCGTTAACAGAATCGGAGAATAAGAGCTTAACGCAGCTCGACCCTCGGGAACAGATTCATAGGACCGATACATAAAGGGATTGTTTAGACGCTCCTTCCCGATAAGCCGTTGAGAGCGTCTGTTGTCTTTGTAGAGGAACAGTACGATCTTGGACTGGTCCCCTTCGCATGACCTAGAAATAAAAAGAAGTCCGTGCTACTATAAGGCCTCTAAACTCCTCCCTCAGGACACTGTTGCGTTGCCCATGGGGACGGGCTAGCCCCGACTTCCATAGGTCCTTGGTTCGACCTCCTAATGAGAATTGACTCCGCTTTCTGAGTCGTCCACTAATTCAACTAGATTAAGGCGTCTGAGTATAAGTTAACAATCCTAAGAACGTTCTAAATTCTTGATTTAGAAATTCCGTCAATCAATGGCTAGTCAAACTAAGAAAGAAAGCCAGAACCTCCATGACTAGGACAAAAAAAGACGAATGGAATCCTTGCCTTTTGCCTCTATGGCCATCCAACCCTCTCAAGAAGACCATTAGTTAGAGTACTTTCTTTCTTTGTAGTTATCAGGCATGTGAAGATACAATCAACTTAGAAGGAAAGTTGCTGTTGCTCAACTTTAGAGCACCATCTCACCATGTCATAAGCTTTCCAGATGTCAGTCCAGTGCCAATTCAAAAGAAACGCTCTTGGCCGATTAGTTGGCTTAAAACGGCCGATATGAGCTGAGATATCGGTCCTATGAATCTGTTCCCGAGGGTCGAGCTGCGTTAAGCTCTTATTCTCCGATTCTGTTAACGCCGTCTATCTACTTACACAAGCAGGATTGTGTTAGAGTGGCTTATCCGTCAGATATTGGAATTCCTGAAAACATCTTCAGAGCAGTTATTACCAAATTAGACTCCTAGTTTAATTAACGCCGTCTATCTACTTACATAAGCCACTCTATCAGGAATATCTAATATCTAATACCACTTGATATTAGATATTCAAAGATGGTCACTCTATTCTTTTAGCTATTCACTCACTGCACACTAATAGAATCTAAACACTTTCAAAGTGTGGTGGATTTATAAAGGTAGGTTGGCTGTGCTTGGGTCTCCTTCTCTTGTGTCATTACAATTGAACCTATCTCTTAAAGGTCAACATCTAACGGCAACGTAACATTTCAATGGGCTACCTCCTCTCTTTCCGATCTCATTCAGATAATAAGCCAGTCCGGTTTATTAGATAGTGAGTGGGTAAGAGAGGTGCTTGGTCTGTCTCCGAATGTGGGCCTAGAAGCATTAGCCGAGTCTCTGAATATTCCTGAGGGTTATCAGGATAAAGACAGCCTTAAGGTGCTAACGGAGCTTCCACGATCTCAGTCCATGAAGGTGCTTGCTTTATTGGTTGGCAGCTTGGTTATAGTCGTTATGAAGAATGAAGGAGCGACGAAGGAGCTCACTTCCACGACATGGGAAAGGATCATGGGGGTAGAAGGAATGTACCGAACGAAGTTGCTAAAGGCTGGCATCCATCCTTCCATTTGATCAAAGGCATTAGAGCATAAGTAATTCACTCGAAAGGAGAAGAGCGTCAAGCAGCCCCAACTCTAGCTCCGTAGAGTAGGAGAATGCTCAGGTCCGTCTACGTGTGATTCCTCATTTTCTTCCTAAAACGTGAGGTGAGCTGCTGATTCTACTCTTGGAGTTACTCAATATAATGCTTCCTGAAAAGGATTTGAACCAAGAAAAGAAGAAAATACCATAGTAGATCTATGATTAGCCCTCGGTCGGGATGGTCCTGTCGAAGAACTTTATTCATGCAGAGAAAGACACTTAGGATAGGAGACTTATGGATGCAGGATCTGCAAGTGAAACCCCAAAACCTAAAATCCCCTAATGCCTATCAAATAAGAGTCCTACCGGAGATCAGGTGTCAAAGGTGTCTAGGATTTATCCCAAAAGTAAGTAGGAGTGCTCTTCCATTCAAGCCTTCAGCCTTATAGTCTATAGACCTTACCTCACAAATCTTTTCTCTCGGGATTGAGTTGCTGTATCTGTAGTAGCATTCCCTCTAGTCACCTAGAAAGAGGAAAATTGCCAGTTTAGTTCCATCTCCTTGAGTTTCAATTGGAATGCTAGGGTAAGTCCCAAAGTCCTAAGTTCTTCCTTTCAATAAAAGTAGTAGGGCTAACGATATTTCTTTAGCTTAATGCTAGGCGTATAGATAGGTTTATGGATCTCGAGATTAGTTTCATTTCTCTGGCTAGGAATAAGCAAAAAAACAAGGAAAGCGAATTCTCTTCTCGGGTAAGCGGTGCTCTCTTTCGCAAATGTGTTGGTACCTGGGCCATAAAAGGGGAGCTCTGGCTTCTGCAAATGTGTTGGTACCTGGGCCATAAAAGGTAGAAAAAGCAACCAAAGCGGAGCCCTTATAGTCCCTAATAATGCCACCACCTGCTGCCATGCCATTCCTTGAAGAACCATCTGTGTTCAACTTCAAAATACCAAAAGGAGGAGGAGCCCATTTGATCCATTTTCCTTTAGGAATCTTAGGGGAGACCATAGGGATATGCATTACTTGGAAACAAATAGAATCATGAAAACCAGAAGAATGAGTGGGATAATCAAGCTGCAATGCAATAAATCCTTACACCAGTGCTTGACTTTATTGATAATAGATGAAGAAGACATAGCAACTGAATCATGAACAGATGCATTTCTAGCAAGCCAAATCTCCCAGCAACCAGAGAAGATAAAACTACCCTAAAAATCCCATTTTAGATTTGATAGAACTGCCTTCCTTCCTCGTACTAGTGGATGAAAGACCTCGTCTGGGCAACCTATTTGCATCTTGTGCTGGTAACACCAGTTCGCATCTGGCTATTCCACTTCATATAGCAATTAATGGCATTCTTTAGTCCAATCCGATTATGCATGAATCGCATTCTCCAGTCCGATTCTGCATGAATTGCTTTCTCTTCTCCAGTCCAATCCGATTCTGAAAAGACTGAGCACAGCCTTTTGGTTGCCTCTCCATCGGGGAAATCCAGCCTTTATAGTTCAGCTAGCCTATTAGGCGCTGTGTAAGAGCTCTATGCTATATATGGAATAGCGGTAAGTGCTGCTTGATTGACTGCTTTAAAGTTTGAAACAAGTCTTGGATTCGGAAGAGAAGTAGGCGTAGAGGATATTGAGAAAGATGGTTAACTGCTTGCTAACTGCTTTAGGTTTAGGAGTGCCGGCTCCAGGCTAGAGAAAAGATAGGCTATTACTGAAGCGGCATTTTTGCCTAGAGGCATTTCTGATCATTGCCCTTGTATTGTTAGATCTAGCATTTAGTTACTTCGAAAACGGTAATACCACACGTTATATTATTTAGAACTTTCGGGGCTCACTTTTCGGGTCAGAACTATTGGAAGACGAAATATAACTTATTTAGACGAATAATGTGCCGATGCCATTACCCCCAAAAAGCCTACATTAGCAGTGCGGGTTAAATCAGATAGAAACCAAGTCCAAGAAGACCGAGGAGGCCTTGGGGTAATAGAACAATGGAGTGCTAAGTGCTGCTTTGGCAGTCGAGTTTTTTCTTACATCCAGTGCTACATCTAGAGGTCCAGTCCCCTAGGTCATTTGATATCTCTAGTCTGAGTTCCGTTCAACAAGCCAGTTCTGTTAGAACGCTTATAGTCCCCGTAGTGTCCAGTAGCTGTCTCTTTTTCTTACCTTAACCTTAGGCAAGCGAAAGACAGAGGCTTGAAATCAAAGTTAAGATATCTCCATCCGGTGGGAGTTGCTATCCATATAGTTCCATGGCAGTTCTACTTGCAACCATTGATAGTTCTCTTGCATCCGCTTTCAATCCAGCAGAGTAAGGGGCAAAAGGATCTGACGCAAGTTGGAGGATCGACAGAAAGCTAGGGTTTTTCTTCTCCCTTATTATCCTTTTCTAAGGAACTAAGGAGTTAACGATATCTCGCTTAAGGATATATCTAGCCAAGCGATTCACCTGATCCAGACACGCCAATAGGCGGGTTTGAAGATAGTAAGTAAGAGTAGTGGCATTCTCATCAAAAGGATAAGTAAGTTCGCAATCCAGTGATAAAGTGAAAAAAGGTGCTTTTTTCTGCGCATATTCCCTGGTGAGGATATGCATATAATATTTTAGGTATTAGAGTGCATCAAGATTATAGGTTACAGTTTCTAATCTATAGGATTGATTCTGGCTTCTGTAGGACTACTAACTAGATTATGCTTTCTCTCCGGGCCTTTGCTAAAAACGTTGGAAGGAAATCTGTGCGAAGGCTTTCTGTGGGTAAGGCAAAGGTAGATGTAATATTGCGATATGTGTCTTACCTTGGTAATTCCTTTATTTACCTAGTGGGTCTAACTTTATGTCTAAGGAAGAGGATAATCGCCCTAAAGAGCCTGCCTAGTCCTTCTCGAATCCTGAGAGTTCTGTTCCATTTCGTAAGCGAGTGTTCAGTGTGAAGTACTTCCATTCGCCCCTCCTCCAATTGCAGACTCCTTGTCAGAAGAGTTATCAAGCGCAAGGGAAAAGACTAGCAAGCCAATTACAGTCTTAAGGGTTGGTGTTCGAATTCTCTTCTCATTGGATCCAGTTGGAATTGTAGTTCTCTTTGCTGTTGTGCCAAGCGAGGGAGTTCTTTGATAACTCTACCAAGAATTAGGGTGCAGGCAAGTTTACTCGCTTCTCCTCGAATTGCATAAGAAAGATGGTTCTGGAGATAAATCCTACCCGCAAGCATTTGCTTATAGAATGGTGGAGGGAGGAAGAGGTAGCAATACATTTCGCCTGATGCTTGATCACTGCATTCGTGATATATCAAATGAGCTCTCCGATCTATGATGAAGAGTTGCTGTAGATAGGATCATATTTCTTTATAGTCCTAAGCATTTTAATTGGACCTTTCTCCTTGACTTAAGTTTTGGAATATTTTCATCCGGGATTGGAACGACCTATGTTGTAACGGAGGAGAGAAGGTGAACCAGCTTCCTTTGGTCGCCTCTCCCGTCTGGTCGAGTAGCTTTCGCTCCTTCCTACTTACTTTATTATAATATAAGCGGGTGCTTGTATTATAGGTGATTGCTTGTGTAAGTAGATAGACAGATATTGGATTATCAGGTGTGGTTTCTGAACCTTCCTCTTGGAATTAGATATTCAAAGAGGAATTGTATTATATCTAATATCCACCACTGATAGACTACTTAAGATTCAATTCAAAAGTGTTTAGATTCAATTCAAAAGGCCCTACTTAGCTCAATTAGCTGGGCACCCCCAATATCAATCAACTCCCCTTAAGTTGACCAAAGTCAACAATGGTCAGATTACCCACTCAATCTGTGCTTGGGTCTCCTTAAGTTGACCGTTGAGATCGGAAACAACCTTAAGTAGCCGTTGCTTCATTCACTCACGTACCGAAGTTCTAATTAATCTACTGATCAAAGGCTGTAAGGGCGGGCTGCTCTACTTCTACCTACTAGTGAGCCGGAAAGCTTAGGGACGCCTCTCGTTCCTCTTCCCCCATTTGACAACCGTATCTCGTTCGGATGATTCTCTGAAACCCCCTTAACTAAGAGAGAGAAAGGCGAAGGGAAGTTCGGAAAAGCCTAGCAGACGGGACTATCAACCCCTTTCTATTAAGACCTCGGCACCATCCTTACCCCCCTACGAAAGATTTAGCCCTATTTATTTATAAGAGGAAAGCTCCCAGGTTCCACATCTTAAAGAAGTGCATGACCAGATTGGAAGCACGGAGGTTCATTCGCAATGGGACAACTCACCCAGCCATGATGCATGACAGAAGAGATCGAGCACAAAATGGAGTTTCCCTCTTGGGCGAGGCTCACGTCCGGAAATAATCTTTTTCAAGACTTTCTCTCCTATGTTGACCTTTCTCTATATTACCTTATTTTTTAATTCACTTGAAAGCCCCTTTTCTGGTAGACCTGGGCATGTTCCATGGCGCGAAGTCTCTTCTCATCTAATAGCTCTCATTTTGGGGATATATAAAAAGCTCTCTATCATCCACATCCAAATCTTTTTCTGGGCCCTGATGTTTCAGGGAATGGCGGAATCCGTCTCTAGCAAGTACGCAACTGGCCTTAAATTGTATCGAGAGGCCCTTCTCATAAGATGTTGTAAGGGCCTTGATGGGTAGTCTTAGATTTAGGTTCTTTTTCAAAATATGCACAAATCTTTTTAGGTTAGGTGATGTAAGCTTCATTTACAGTTTTCCGGCTTTTTTCGAGCTTCAAAAAGGCTTTAATTATTGTTTCTCCGTTCAGGTTTTCTTCATTTATTGTTCCATTTCATCTATGCGGTGTGATTTCTGGCTTCTGTTATATTTTTATATTTCTTTCTTTTCTTTTTCTTCCTTTCTATTGAAAAGGAGTCCGCTTTCTTCGCACTCATGAAAACAACCTGAAGCTGGAGGGACCAGGAACTAGTGGGAGTGGGAAGGTCTTTTCGTAATGGATGACCCTCGAAACCATAATCTGTTGATATACGGCGTAGATCTGGATGATTGATGGAAGAAACACCAAACATATCCCAAACTTCTCGCTCCCACCGGCCGGCTGATGGAAATGGACTGACTACCGGGGATATTCGTGTTACTTCGTCTGCACTGGTTTGTACACGAATGCGTGAGTTATACCGAGTACTCAGTAAATTATAGACCACTTCAAATCTTCGTTTTCGAGAGGGATGATCAACTCCGCAAATATCGATCGAAACTTGAACCCTTGTATAGGTATGCAATTTAAGAATGCACAACAATTGAAATGGGCAGTCCGTATTGGTATCAGAGCTATTCCCATGTTCCGATCTTTCCATTTTTTTTACCCATTTCTTGGGTAAAGTCTCCCAACTATATTTGAAAATGAATTGGTTATCCATAAAGATAAAGAAAGCTTTCCTGTAGTTCCGCTTCTTGCTCTAAAAAGTAGGCGAGCGAGTTAGCGAAGACGCTTAGGCTAATAGAAAAGAGAGCGTCGGTTCGTAGCCTTCATTCTACTACGCTACGAAAAGGTTACGAAATCACTTAGCTCGACGTTAGGAGAGTCAAGGGGGAACGCCATACCTACATAGAAGAACCGCTGTTCGCTGACTTTCTAAGGTATAACCTTTCGCCCCCTACTGAAAAGGGGCAATTAGCTTTGCACCACTGATAGACTACTTAAGATTCAATTCAAAAGGCCCTACTTAGATTTCCAATTTCCCTTATCTACTTATAAGCTTTTCATCTTAAGCACTATAGATACATACATACTTTTAATACGCTTGAAAGTTGACCAAAGTCAATGGTCAAAGTCAGCCCTAGCTGAACCCACGTCGTAGACACCCATTGGCCATGTCGTGGCATGTTGAGACAAAACAGTCGCAAATAATGTCTATCACCATGTTATGGTGATCAACCAGCCACGTCGTAGACGCTACTTATATCGGCTTAATGCATTAAGCTCTTAATCCTTCAAGCCATTCATTGGTACTTTCCAGAGGGCTTTCTTACTCCCAATACTCCATAAAAATCTTTTCTTTATATACATGCATGCCTAATGCATGTCTTGAGCTCAAATTAGGTCAAAATGGTGAAAACGAGATTAAGATCTCAAGCATGGAACTCATACCTCAATAACTCTCAAGATCTAGGACAAGAGACCACAAAGGAACCTTAAAAACTCATAAAGTTGCTAACTTTATGAAATCCCAACACTCAAACCACCTCAAACGAGGAAGAAAATGGACAAAAACCTAGATCTAGCATACTTTGACACAAAAGGTATGAGCTTGAGGACTTACGAGGGTCCAAAAGCTATACAATATGATGTGGGAGAGGTTTGCTTGCTAGAACAATTCACCAATACACTTTATTCTTCTCCTTCCTCTTCTTATTTAAGAGGCCAAAATCACCACAAAGAGCTCACAAGGTCAAAAATGGAGGTTCTGGTTTCTTCTTGGCTGTAAGGCAGGTGATGGAGGATGAGGATATGAAAACCCTAGCCATCACATCCCTTAAATTAGGCCTAAAACCCATAAAATTAGGGTTTGCACTCTGGCGGCCACCACTCGTGACCATAACCTTGCCACGTCGTGGTACACAAGAATGATGCACATTTCATAAGGCCATGACCACGTTCTGGTGTATCATACGTCATGTCGTGGTTATCACAATACCCACATTTTACTTCTTTTAATTGCCAAAAGCATAAATGAATCATTTACCTGGAATAGATGTTACAGTTCTCCCCCAATTGAACAAGATTTCGCCCTCGAAATCTTCAGATTAGAACATATCCGGGTAACGCTCTCCGTCACGGGCTTCCAACTCCACTCTGAGCCTTTCCGGTGCCACCACTGCACCTTGACCAATGACACCACCCTTTTATGCAAGGCCTTTATCTTCCTCTCAAGATTTCTGATGTGTGCAAAAGATATCACCTATCTAGCTTTAAATTTATAACCTAACTACTTATCTACTAATGCACCTATAGGCAGTGTACCTAGTTAGTATACAATATAGTAAAGTAAGTTGGGTATCGAACACATGGAACAGATTCAATATATTAAAATAACTACTAAAAATTAATCTAAAAGCAAGCAATAATTAACAAGGGGTTTTATCTGATTTTTCAAGTTCATATTAACTTAAGCACTCAACTAAAACGATTGTAATCAATATATTTAAAACACTTTCATTTAGTTTCGAATCCACCTTTTTCCTATGGCTAGTTACTATTTATTAATTAATAAGGTTGGTTACCAATTATTATGTAATTAGCAATCTTGGTCCAATCTACTAATATTTTCATCATTTCATGTACTATTATGTAATGGTCCTACACAAGCAAACACAAAATTAGTTATTAATGATAATTAGGCTATGTAAGATTTATCTAAGTCAATTAAGTAAACACAATTATGATCATAATTATGTTCTCTAAGACATATAAAGTTGTTACTTTTATCACTTATCTAAGATTGTGTCACTCCTAGCTCTAGCAATTTAATGGTTACTAAACTACTAGGTAAACAAGTTCATCCAATTTAATGGTCACTAAGCTACACTAAAATTGAATTTAAGCAACAAAGATACAAACTTTAACATGCTAGGTAATGATAATCAAACACAAGCACCAAGCCAACTTTATAAAATCCAATAAATAGTAAACTAACTCGTAGTTTCAAGGTTTCATCTAGCTAAACGAAAGTAAACTAGATTAGCTACTCATGGCTGATGGTAAACACATAAATTCATAAGAAATTGGCATGATTAAATAAACGCAAACCGAATGTAATGAATTAATCTTCAAATTCTCTTTCTTCAAAAGACTCGCAGGTTTCTGATCTCCAAACTCGAGTATCTCTTCAAAATATGTCAAAAACCAACAACCCAACTCGAATGAGCAAAGAGATATTTATTATTTTCGAAAATCCATCCTCACATGGTGAGAATTATAGTCTCACGTCGTGATCTCGGTATTATCCTTGTCAAGGAAACTGGCTTCCACGTGTCTATCTTCTAGAATATTATCCCTCACGTCGTGATTTTTGTTTTGCTGAGATATTCTTCTCTTAAGCTTCAATCCTCCAAAGTCACAATGTTTGTCATTTCTGGTCCTTATTCTTCAAGAGTGTTCGATTTGGCTACAAAATGTAAATTAATTTAATAAGTATCACAAACCTTTGTAATTTACCAAATTATTAATTAAAATGTATTAAAATATTTCCTAAATATATGTATAAATATGGCAATATCACAATACCCGACACTTATATTATGTTTGTCCCCAAACAAAACCATTTTTTTAAAATTAAACTTTCATCACCAATATCACATAAGACAATCCATTTAGAACCCAACCATATTGTAACACCCTGTTTATTAAATAATTAAATGGATAAAATTAATAAACGAACAGTGGCCCGTAATCTGTAAAAAGTTATCAGTGTTTGTCAAAAGGAGCTAAATCACGTAAATTCTGGAAATTGGAATCTTTATTGTAATAATTGGATTTGAATTGTAATAAATTATGGGAAGCAAGGACTAAAGAGTAAAATGGGGATTTAGATGGTAAGGATTAGAGAAGGAAGGACTGAATATGTCAAAAATTGAGATCATGGGGATTGTAAGGTAATTTCCGGATTAGTTTTGCAAATAATTCTCAAAGTGGAGGGCTGTATGGTAATTATCGGACTTCATTTAGAAAAGGTTCTATGGGGAGGGACCAAACTTGTTTAATGTCTAAAAATTTGAATGGACACGGGATTAAACCCGATACCACCCTTCCCTCTCGTGGCATCACCCAAAACCCTAAACCTAATGCTCTTTTACAGCCGCCACCACCATGTGAGAGCTCCCTCAGCCGCCGTTTGCATCACCAATAGTCGATCGCCACCTTTTGCCGCCCGCTACCCTGCTGTTGAAGTCATAAACCACCGGAGGAGCACCGGAATATCCAGCGCCATCTTGCTCTAAGGCGCCAATGAAGCTGTGAACCGCAAAGACCGACGAACACCGTTACTCCCACTGACCGGTCGAACTGCAATGCTCTTCCCCGTCTTCTTCTGCCGATGCACGGTCGCCGTAGTCGTCATTTCGGGCGGCTGTTGTGGCTGGCCTCCTTCACCGACTGCCTTGCGCCACCACGAGAGTGGCTGAGATCGGGATGCACTTCGGTGTTGAGCTCTCGACGAGTATGTGTTCGTGTGGATATGTGTTGTTTGACACCACCAGCCACCATGGGAGGCGGCTGTGAGTGTGTGATTGGGTGTGTATTCGAGTGTACCTGTTGTTTTTAGTATTTATGAGGTTGTATGTGTGATGGTTTGGCCGGAAAACCCACCACCACCACCGTTTTGCCGCCACTAGCCACCATCTTTGGTGGCTGTGTGTTTATGTGTAACGACGTAATTTTTTTTTCAAACCAATTTTCCATTTTTAAATCACATAAAACACATATATTATATTTCATAAAAATCATAAGTGTCTCAAAGTCAACATAAATCCACAACAAAAGTCAAATCGCAGAATCCTCAACATAATCTCGAACAGATGTGTACAATCATGTCGGTGCCTTTCCGCGATCCTCTGGAGTACCTGAAACACATAACATGTAACACGGTAAGCATAAAGCTTAGTGAGTTCCCCAAAATACCACATACAACACATTAGCCACTCGAGGCTATAACTCTGTAAGACCCTCCGGTCAATGTGTCTCAGTAGGACCCTCCAGTCCCACAACTCTGATGGACCCTCCGGTCCTAACTCTGTGGACCCTCTGGTCCTAACTCTGTAAACTCTGAATAACACATAGCATAAATCACACAGACATAATGCAATAATATCACAGTACTCAAATAAACACAATATACCCTCTGGTCACACATAGATACCACTCTAGGTAAAGTATGGTGAAAAGACTCACCTCGTAAGCTAGCTAGTAAAATCTCGTGCTCGAAATCCTCGATCTAGCCTCCGCCTAACATATTAGATAAGTATCTCTAATCAATATCCAACTCTTACTCAAATACACCAAAAGTTATCTTACACTCTTTCTAACCCTTGGAATGGGTAAAAGACCATTTTACCCCTTCCTTGTCTCAAATGCTCATACTTGACCCAACCATAAAGTCAACAGAAGTCAATACGAGTCAAGAGTCAGAGTTGACCTGACTCGCCGAGTGCACTCTTGTGACTCGCCGAGTCCACTTGTATCCTCAGAGCTCTTCCTAGGGTTTCACTCAGCTCGTCGAGTTATCACTGGGTCCAGAACGCTGGGGCAACCCGCTCCGACTCGTCGAGTCATCTCATAGACTCGGCGAGTTGACTCATTCGTATTTCTCATTTGGGCACCTGAGGTCAGATCTGCAATTCCAACCTCTAGATCTAGCCTCCTTATACCCAAAAGTCACGTAAAGGTTCGATCTTGATGACCATGCATGGCATATATTTCTCTATATGTCATCACTACTCCATTAATGCTTCCAAAACACAAAACCCATTGGTTGATTCACTAAGGCTCTAAACTTTTGGACTCTCTGGACCTCACAAGGTCCAGATCTGAAGTCTAAAATCGAAAAGGGGCTTGATGCATCCATAGCCCCATCAAGAAGGTGTTATAAGCCCTAAATCTCAAGAACATGAGATCTAATCATCCTACAAGAATGGTAAAAGCTTTTTACCTCGATCTGAAGCTTAAGATGAAGAAGAAAAAGATCTACTGGCCCTCCCTTCTTGATCTTTGAAGAACCTTCCTTCCTCTTCAAGGAAATGAGCCAAAATGAACACAAGATTAGCTATCCTCACCACTCTAGCTCACTATGGACGTTAGGGTTTCTCTCAAGGGTGTAAGGGTTCTGCTGAGACGGAATGGAGGCTATAAGTGCCCTTAAATAGGCCGCAAGCCTGAGAATTTAGGGTTTCCTTCAGCAGCGCTGACTCGGCGAGTCGCCTCATAGACTCGTCGAGTCCATTCATTAATCCACGTCACTAGTCTCGATTCTACTCGATGAGTTGAGGCACTAACTCGTCGAGTCACTCCACAAATCTTAATTTAAATAATAAAATATTATACCTGGGAATCCGGATGTTACAATTCTCCCCCACTAGAATCAGACTTCGCCCTCGAAGTCAGGCTCAGTAAATAGCTCAGGATGTTGCTCCCGCATTTCCGACTCCGGCTCCCAAGTCAACTCGGACCCCTTTCGATGTTGCCACTGGACCTGAACCAGGGTCACTTCCTTGTTCCTCAGAACCTTCACCTTTCAATCTAGAATCACGATCGGCCTCTCAATGTAGTTCAGGCTCGCATCTACCTGAATGCCCTCCAGTGGTACTATTGCCGTCTCATCGGCCACAAACTTCCTCAACTGGGACACATGGAAGGTGTTATGGATCTGGCTCAACTCCGCAGGTAGCTCCAACTGGTATGCTACCTTGCCCACTTTGGTGGTCACTCTGAAAGGACTGATATATCGGGGTCCTAGCTTACCCCGCTTCCAGAATTGGATTACCCCTTTCCATGGGGATACCTTCAGGAGCACAAAATCTCCGACCTGAAATTCTAGCTCGGACCGTCGCTTGTCCGCATAACTCTTCTGGCGACTCTGTACCGTCAGAAGCCTCTGTCTGACCTGCTAGATCTGCTCGGTTGTTTTCAGTACTATCTTCGTGCCACCCATCACTCTCTGTCCTACTTCTCCCCAACAAATGGGAGTTTGACACCTTCTCCCATACAGAAGCTCAAAGGGAGGCATACCAATACTCGAATGATAACTGATGTTGTAGGAAAACTCCGCCAGTGGTATGTAGGTGTCCTAACTTCCCCTGAAGTCCATCACACATGCCCGCAACATGTCCTCAAGCGTCTGAATCATCCGCTCACTCTGCCCGTCTGTTTCTGGGTGATACACAGTACTGAAATGCAAGCGCGTGCCCAACTCCTCATGAAACTTCTTCCAAAACCTGGAAGTAAAACGCAGGTCCCAATCCGACACTATCGAGACCGACACCCAATGATGTGCTACCACTTCTTTCACATAGATCTCAGCTAATCTCTCCGCAGAAGAGCTCTCACTAATAGCAAGGAAGTGAGCACTCTTCGTCATTCGGTCCACAATCACCCAAATCGCGTCAACTCCTCGCGCAGTCCTTAGCAACTTGGTGATAAAGTCCATCGAGATTTGTTCCCACTTCCACTGGGGAATCTCAAGAGGCTGCAATGGACCATGAGGACACTGGTGCTCTGCCTTGACCCAGCGGCAGGTCAAGCACCTCTCAACTACCCAAGCAACATCCCTCTTCATACAGGGCCACCAATAGTCTATCTTCAGGTCTAAATACATCTTAGTAGCCCCGGGATGGATCGAGAACCTCGATCTATGTGCCTCCTCCATCATTATATGCCGAGCTCCGCCCGTATAGGGCACCCAAATCCTCCCTCGGAAAGTCATGAGTCCTCGGATATCCGTCACAAACTCGGACACCTGCCCAATCACTCGTTCCCTCTTGCGGTTCTCCGGTTTCACGGCCTACGACTGGGCCTCTCAAATGGTATCCAAGACTGGAGTCATCATTGTCATCCTCATACACACATCTCAAACCGGGGCGCCCTCCGCTCTACGGCCCAGGGTGTCGGCCACCACGTTAGCCTTGCCCGGATGATATAGGATCTGACAGTCATAGTCCTTCACCACATCCAACCATCTCCTCTGTCGCATATTCAGGTTGGGTTGATCCATGAGATACTTCAGGTTCTTGTGGTCTGTGTATATGGTAAACCGAACCCCATACAAGTAGTGGCGCCAGATCTTGAGGGTGAACACCACCGCCCCTAACTCTAGATCATGGGTGGGATATCTTGTCTCGTGAGGCTTCAACTCCCTCGACGCATATGCTATCACGTGACCTCTCTGCATCAACACTGCACCCATCCCTGAGATAGACGCATCACAATAAACCAAAAAGTCCTCCACTCCCTCCGGGAGAGCTAGTACCGGAGCTTCGCACAATCTCTGGCGAAGAGTCTCGAATGATGCTTGCTGCTCAGGCCCCCAAACAAAAGTAACGCCCTTCCGGGTCAATCTGGTGAGAGGAACCACAATCTTGGATAAATCCCTGATAAATCTCCGATAATAGCCGGCCAATCGCAGAAAACTCCTGATCTCGGATGGGGATCTCAGCACCTCCCATCGCATGACTGCCTCAATCTTGGACGGGTCGACCAATATCCCATTCTGATTAACGAGGTGTCCCAGGAACTGGACCTCTCGTAACCATAAATCACACTTAGAGAATTTTTCATAAAGCCTCTCCGATCTCAATACTCCAAGAATCTCTCTCAAATGCTCCTCATGCTGCTCTCTGGATCTCGAATACACCAAAATATCGTCGATGAACACGATCACTGATCGATCCAGCATAGGCCTGCACACCCGGTTCATGAGATCCATGAACGCCGTCGGTGCGTTGGTGAGTCCAAAAGGCATCACCACGAACTCGTAATGCCCATAATGAGTTCTAAAGGCCGTCTTCTGGATATCCTCCTCCCGAACTCTCATATAATGATATCCAGACCTCAAATCGATCTTGGAAAACCAAGACGCACCCTGCAACTGATCGAACAGATCGTCGATCCTCGGAAGTGGATAACAGTTCTTGACTGTTAGCTTGTTCAACTCCCGGTAATCAATGCACATGCGGTGTGAACCATCCGTTTTCTTGACAAAAATGATTGGTGCTCCCCAAGGCGAGCTACTTGGTCGGATAAGACCCTTCCCCAACAGCTCATGAAGCTGCGAGGATAACTCCTGCATCTCGGGCGGCACAAGGCGATAAGGTGCCTTAGCAATAGGCGCCGCTCCAGGAATCAAATCAATCCGGAACTCTACCTGCCTCTCGGGAGGCACACCCGGTAAATCCTCGGGAAACATCCGGAAACTCACTCACTATCGGAACCTTAGCGATAGAACTTGGTCTCTCAGCAGTAACCCACGTATCCATCACATACGCGAGAAAACCCATGCAACCCTGTGTAAACTCTGTCTTACTCGGGCAGCATAGCAGAAAGCTAATCCAGATCGGGTACCCTCGCCATATACTGTAAGCACTCCCCCACTAGGGTCTCGTATGGTCGCCAACTGATGCTCGCAGTCAATTACCGCTCCGTACTGACTCAACCAGTCCATGCCCACAACTGACGCTCGCAGTCAATTACCGCTCCGTACTGACTCAACCAGTCCATGCCCACAATGACACATACATCACCCCTGGATCACATCAGTGGCAAACATCCCACACTCATCGGCTATAGAAACTCTCAGAGGTCGACTGAACGACTCACGTCTGATACTGATATGGTGACTAAACGCTAATGATACGAACGATCGACTCGCACCCGAGTCAAATAACACTAAGGCGGGTACATAACTCACAAGAAAAGTACCTACGCATATCACAATATAAGCACATATATCTCAGAATAGAATAAACAAAGGAATACATACCGGCCACGACATTAGGTGCTGCGCGGACCTCCTCCGCTGTCAGCTGGAAGGCTCTCCCACGAACCTTCGGCGCCTCGGCCTTCACGGGCCGACTCTCGGTAGATCGTATAGTAGCGGGTGCAGATCCCTGAAGCAGCTGGGGGCACTCGGCCTTCCGATGGCCGGTCTGGTTGTAGTGAAAGTAGACTGCAAACCCCTTGGGGCAATCCTTTGCCATGTGCCCCTCCTTCCCACACTTGTAGCAAGACCCCGCTCGACATATCCCCTCATGACCCTTGCCGCACTTCCCACAAGTGCAGCCCTTCTGGCCCCCTGATCTCGAATCTGCGGGCTTAGCCCGCTTGGTTTCCGGGTGAGACTGTGCCGGTTGCCGATCCCTCCCCTGAGACTCCACCTCCTCTCTGGCCTGAGTCTCCAGCTCAATCTCCCTCTTTCAAATATCCCTCCTCAGAATGCTCAAATACCGGCTCATACGTGCCTGCTCGGTAGACACGTGCTCAGGGCAGAACATTGCCCTCTCATGGAACATCCTCGTAATCATTGTCACTGACTTTTTCCTCTGCTTGAGGGACGGAAACTCCTGGGCCAACCGTACCCTCTCTATCGGGGGAACATACTCATCTCGGAACATCACAGTAAACCTCTCCCAAGTCACGGCAGTGTGCTCTGCAGGAGTAAAATGAGCTGTCACAAACTTCCACCAATCCTTCGCTCCCAAACGAAGCTGGTTCAGCGCGAACCGTACCCTCAAGTGCTCTGGACATGAACAAGTGTTGAAACACCCCTTGATATCAGAAATCCATCTCATCGCAGCAATCGGATCCTGTGTCCCATCAAACTCAGGTGGCTTCATGTTGCTGAACTCCCGGAACAACAACGAGTCACCTTCCTGTAGCCTAGCAGTAGCGACAACTGCAGTGGTGGCAGCAACAGCAACCTCAGTAACAGCAGTGTATCTCTCATCAAATGTCTCAATCAGGGTGGTCTTGATAGACCCAAACATCTTAGGAATCTCTGCTCGGATGGCTGCGGCCACCTCCTCATGAATCATCCTCCGAATCTAATCATCACTGGTACCACTGGTACCACCGCCCCCTGGGTTGTGGCGCGTACCTACCAGGATGTCTCTGAAATACAACACAAAATAATCAGAGAGTCGCTCGATTATACTCACACTCGATCACTCCCCCTACTTGCTCCTTAGCATCCCAAGGATTCTTACTTGAACTGCTCACCGACCCGGTGCTTCCTGTAGTACGGGCCCAATACTACCTTCCACACCGCATCCGTAATCAACCCAAGTCCTCCTCCTAGGATTCTAGATTGCAAGTACTCTATATCTTGCCGAACACCGACTACCCTCATAAGCTCATTTCTGCTACATACTCGAACTCAAAGCAAATCACAGGTAGCAGTAACTCCTAGGCTAAGGCATCACAAATCATGCCACTCTAGTCCTAAAATATGAAATACCTAGCCTACTCTCTAGCATGCATAATATATATCTCATAATATCTCATAAATATCTCATAACACAGAAAGTAAGGATATTTTAGGAAATCGCCGTTCGGGCGTTGGCTGATTGTACACACTGCTCTTTCTCGTTTTTCTCTTAGAAACTCTTACTCATTTAGAAAAATCGTTTCTCTTAGAAAAATTTCTGAAATCCTCAGTTTGAGTCCAGACATACCCGAAGGTGCATCTGAATCCCTCAAACCAAGGCTCTGATACCAACTTGTAACGACGTAATTTTTTTTTCAAACCAAATTTCCATTTTTAAATCACATAAAACTCATATATTATATTTCATAAAAATCATAAGTGTCTCAAAGTCAACATAAATCCACAACAAAAGTCAAATCGCAGAATCCTCAACATAATCTCGAACAGGTGTGTACAATCACGCCGGTGCCTTTCCGCGATCCTTTGGAGTACCTGAAACACATAACACGTAACACGGTAAGCATAAAGCTTAGTGAGTTCCCCAAAATACCACATACAACACATTAGCCACTCAAGGCTATAACTCTGTAAGACCCTCCGGTCAATGTGTCTCAGTGGGACCCTCCAGTCCCACAACTCTGATGGACCCTCCGGTCCTAACTGTGACAACCCGAAAATATTTTGCTTTAAAAGCTGAGTCAGTCAACTCAACTGAGTGTCAGACTCATTGGTAATAAGTTCTAGCCTGGTTAAAGGTCATTCTAAGGAGTTTTAAGCCTAGTACACTTAAGGAATGAATGTTAGAATGTACCTGCTAGAGACATTGTTCAACAAATCCAGCCTTAACCTCATCATAAGGAGTTCACGGTCACAATGTCAACGAGTTTACGGCCGTAAACTCAAGTGGCCGTAAACTCAAGTCCATATATATGGCCCTTGATCATTTCTAGCCATTTCTTACATTCCAACCTCAAGAACACTCCATTTCTCTCTCAACTATCATCCCGATTTTCATCCTAGATCTTTGAAAGTTGTAAGTGTTCTTCCTTGATTTGTTGATACATCTCTTAATCTAGTATCATCTAATGATTTCATCCGTGGAAATCATCTTTTCTTAGATCTTCAAGAAACACCAAGAACACCAAGAACACACACTAGTGTTCTTGGACCTTAATCACCATTTCAAGCCTCTATATCGTAAGTACTCTTCCCTATACTTGATATCTAGTTAAGAATCATCCTTAGAACCTTGAAATCATCAAGAAAGCAAGACCAAAAGGAGTTTACGGCCAAGCAATCTCCCATGGCTGTAAACCCCTCTAAGTATGCCATTTTGGCCATAAACTCTTCCTAAGGCTTGGATTTGAGGCTAGAACACTCCCTTGTGCTTTGTAAGACCTTGAATCATCACCAAACTCATCATTTAGAGAGTTTACGGCCCAAGAGTAAACATCCTTGCCCGTAAACTCCAATTATGGTCAAGTCTTGGACCTTTAACACATCTAGGCCTTTGCTAACCTTTGGGACATTTAAACCTTTGAAACTCCTTACCTTTAAGACCCTAAATGTGACCATTTAGAGGGTTTACGGCCATATAGTTTATGGTGTGGCCGTAAACATCTCAACACTCTCCATTGAGTTGGTCTTTCTCACCCTTGTGTAGAGCAAAAGTCCCTCAAGCTTCCCTAGCCTTCAAACATCCTCTTATGCATGTTTGACCATGCGTTTACGGCCATAAACTCCCTTGGACGTAAGCCCATGGCAGTAAACTCATGGTAGTGCCATTCCACTTTCCTTTGATGAATCACATGTGATTTCAACACTTGGTCAAAGTGTTTCCTAGTCCCGGAAGGTGTTTCCTTTCATATAGTTGCTTATAAACACTATATTCATGCCAATATATGTCATTATATGTCATTTAGGACTTGTTGTGTTTCAGGACTTCATTCGTGGAACTTCTCATCCTTACGCGCGTATTTGTTGAATCACCCACATCAGGTGAGTTCATACCCTGTAATGAATCTTTTAACTGTTTTAAATGCTTTTAAGGGGGGGATACAAGTTGAACACAATGATAATTTTGTAAATGTTTGCTATAAATACCTTTTAAAAAGATTGCTTATGTCTTTTATAAGTGATCAAAACATTTCAAAAACTCTTTTAAAGTTATGTTACTTTATAGTTTTACAAAACTCCATTTTTAAAGTACAAGCATAACTTAGTAGATAAATGAGTCTTTTCAATAACAGTTCAAGTAAAACATTAGTAAACTATAATAGGTAGAGTTTAGGGAGTCACTACTCATTACTTCTAGTACAATGAAGCATACAAAGAGTCAGTCCATACATGAGTCAGAACACGCTATTATGAGAAACAATACACACTATACAGTATACAAGAGAATATACTATACACTAGAACAGAAACAACATTACTACGCTATGAATTACTATACAAACACTGATATACGATAAATTAATGTGACATACTATTTAAGGATACAACAATACAGTGTTGTATCATATTGTAACCAGAGTCTCCTGGAGGGAGAGCGGGCATCTTGTGTATAGATCTATATGGGACAGACACTCCCACACCCCGACTGCTAGCTACAGTCCCAGCCGATAAGGCCAAGGGGTGACAAAATGTCACCTCACTACATATGACACCGGAGGGTCATCATTTATTCAGTCGTCGATCAGCATGGTTACATACGAGTTCACATTTAAACCTTTAATTAACCGACTAAGGATTAAAGGCAAAAAGACTCCCCGAGGGGTATTGTACATTTAATACTACCTGGAGTCTGTATTTTATCACTTTATAGCCAGCAGTGTCACTGCTGAGGTAAAACATTATTTTCCCTATTACATTACTTTGTGACCTTCTCACATATTCATTAATGTATAAACTATATTTAGTTAATGATAGTCATACTTGGGAAAATACACACTCGTGCGAGAAACAAACACACATAACATTAGATGCCTTGGTAGAAGGCTACGTTTAATAGAAGGGACCATAATGCTAACCTTATGATTCCTTAATGTATACATCAAAGGATATACATATATCAATAGGATCCGACAGGTAATAGGATGTGTGCTCTCCGCTTCATTTCCTGTTCCTTGTTTGGTTGTGGGCTTGGAACAAATTCACCCAGTCTATTTTCTATTCGATTCTAGATATATATATATATATATATATATATATATATATATATATGTTCAGTACACATTAAGTCATCAGAAGGGTACCAGGTACGGGTCAACTCATAGGACACAGAGTCTATGCATAGTTTTCTAGTACAAAACATACTTTCCAAATCAGAACTTTTAGTATACAAAACTAGAAACTTACCAGTTAAGGGTTTAATCCATTTTATTAAACCAGTATAAACTTAAAGGACCTTAGGTGATTAACTTCTATAATCACTTAACTTATACTGGCTATATATGATCTAACATCGAATAGATAGTTAATTGGGTGAATCTGCCCTAAGCCCACAATCAAACAAGAAACAGGAAGTAAGGCGGAAAGCACACATCCAACTACCTATTGGGTATTAATGATATATAACCATGATGTATAAACTAAAGTATTATAGAGTTACTATACAAACACTGATATACTATACAAACACTGATATACGATAAATTAATGTGACATACTATTTAAGGATACAACAATACAGTGTTGTATCATATTGTAACCAGAGTCTCCTGGAGGGAGAGTGGGCATCTTGTGTATAGATTTACACGTCACACTAATAAATAATAATCTTGTTAACTTAATGAGCGAGTGGAGACACTGCTCACATTATGTGTTAGGATTATTTTCTTACATGCAGCTGGTAACAGTTATTTAGGTAACAGATATTCATTCGAGGATAGCCATTTCAAATTCATAGAGTTTATTAGGTATGGACTCTTTTACGCTTCTGTTAACTCTGATCAAAATCTTGTCCTTCAGATAAGGGATCGTATAATCCTCTGTTCTAGATATCATGCTGACAATACTTATTGTCCAGCATTTTGTTTCTCGATCTCTGATTCGTTCGACATAGAATTCAGTTGAACACATCAACCTCATCCTGACAGGGCCCGGCACATAAGTCAAACCAAATCATCAAGTGGCCAAGATATCGCTTTTATCCTCTTAGAATAAAACGAACAGATAAACTTCGATTTATATGCTTTTATTATCTACTAGCTAAGTTACACACAATAATACGTTTTATAACATCAAGTTACTGATGCGTTTTCGTATTATCAATATATAATCAACTAGCAAACAATAACCATATCTCTAGGTTTTAAGATTATATGATATTATCATCTTGCGATCACTTATGATAACATTCAAGAAGTGATACTAGCAAGTGCAGGTTTATTCCAATGCTCAAAACATATTTCATAAGCACTCATAAACTTCGTAGCAAACCTTTGCTATGTCTAAACTTTTCAGACAATCTATAAAAAAATTTATGACAATCTTCATTCATATCTAGTTCCAACATATGAGCGATTGTGGACTGTTCGAACAATCTTATTATTCAGAAAGTCAAAACATGCAAAATTTGGAAATAACAGATAAATTATCAACACAAGATAGTAACTTTCTTATAAATAACACACCTTTATTTAATCATCAAAATGTTGAATACAAAATTATCCATTACAAATTTCCTACCTATCTAATCTAAACTAATATCGTCCTTTAGTCCAACGCTCCTAGCGTGCTTCAAATGCTTTACCCTACTCAGTCCCTTCGTAAGGGGATCTGCTGGGTTATCTTTTGACGATACCCTCTTCACAACGAGGAGTCCCTCTTTTACCCGATGTCTAATAAAATGGTATTTCCTGTCGATATGTCGAGATCTGCCATGATCTCTTGGTTCCTTGGTCAAGGCAACCGCTCCTTCATTATCACAGAAAATTTCCATGGGCTCCTTTATGGATGGCACAACTCCAAGGTCTCCAATGAAGTTCTTCAACCATATAGCCTCCTTTGACGCCTCGCTTGCCGCAATGTATTCTGATTCGCACGTTGAATCAGCCACGGTCTCTTGCTTGGAACTTTTCCAAGTCACTGCTCCTCCATTCAGGGTAAAGACCCAGCCTGACTGCGATCGGTAATTATCCCGATCCGTCTGAAAACTAGCATCACTGTACCCTCGCACCCTTAAGTCATCACTCCCACCGAGGACTAGAAACCATTCCTTGGTCCTTCGTAGGTACTTAAGAATATTCTTGACAACAATCCAATGCGCCCTACCAGGGTTCCCTTGATATCTGCTAACCATGCTCAAAGAGAAGGCCACATCAGGGCGAGTACAGGTCATAGCGTACATAATTGAGCCAACTGCGGAAGTGTAAGGTACTCGGCTCATATCAGCTATCTCTGCCTCTGTACTCGGGCTCTGAGTCTTACTCAGTTTGGTATTGCATTGAATTGGCAACTCCCCTTTCTTGGAATTTTCCATACTAAAACGTTTTAGTACCTTTTCCAAATATGTATCCTGACTGAATCCTATTACTCTCTTACTTCTGTCTCTTACTATCCTTATTCCCAGAATATACGAAGCCTCTCCAAGGTCCTTCATAGCGAAACACTTCCCAAGCCAGGACTTGACCTCCTGCAAGGTTGGAATGTCGTTTCCTATGAGCAGTATGTCATCGACATACAATACGAGGAAGCTCACTATACTCCCACTGGCCTTGACATACACACATGACTCATCTTCGCTTCGCAGAAATCCAAACTCTTTGACCTTCTCGTCAAAACAAAGATTCCATCTGCCAGATGCTTGCTTTAATCCATAAATGGACTTTTCAAGCTTGCACACCCTATTGGGATGCTTCGCATTGACAAAACCCTCTGGCTGATTCATGTAAACATCCTCAGCTAACTTCCCATTTAGGAAAGCGGTTTTTACGTCCATCTGCCAAATTTCATAATCATGAAACGCAGCAATTGCGAGCATTACCCTAATAGACTTTATTTTAGCAACTGGTGAGAAGGTCTCATCATAGTCAACTCCAGGAGTTTGAGTAAAGCCCTTCGCGACCAATCGCGCTTTATAAGTGTGCACTTTCCCATCCATGTCTGTCTTCTTCTTGAAGATCCACTTGCACCCGACTGTCTTACGACCTGGTACATTATCAACCAAATTCCAAACTTGGTTGTCATACATGGACTGAATCTCGCTGTCCATTGCCTCTTTCCATTTAGCAGACTCTAGGCCTGCCATGGCTTCCTTATAGCTATTAGGTTCGTCCAGATACGTATCCCCGTCAGTAGTAATATGGAAACCATAAAACTGGGGTGGAACACTAACTCTATTCGAACGTCTAAGAGGTAAGGACTGGTCAATTGGTTCAACAGGAGTTTCCTCCTCAGGTTGCATGCCAGTGTCAGAGGTTCCTTCATCTCGTGACTCTTGAAGCTCTTCAAGGTCAATCTGAAAACCCCTCTCCTAGCAACAAAAACAACATTGTCACTTGGTCTATAGAAGAGATAGCCAAAAGACTTCTGTGGATAGCCGATGAAATGACACTTCTCACTACGAGGTTCTAGCTTGTCGTGAGTCTCTCATCTTACGAAAGCTTCACAACCCTAAACCTTGATATGTGCTAACGAGGGAGCTTTCCCTGTCCACATCTCGTGAGGTGTTTTGGCAACCTTCTTGGTAGGAACTAAGTTAAGGATATGGGCGGCAGTCTCTAAGGCATACCCCCATAATGAGATTGGTAACGAAGCACGACTCATCATAGAACGAACCATGTCTAACAAGGTTCGATTACGTCTCTCAGCCACACCATTCAATTGTGGCGTTCTAGGAGGCGTCAATTGCTAAACTATTCCACATTGTTTTAGATAGTCGTGAAACTCAAGACTTAGGTACTCTCCTCCTTGATCAGATCGAAGCATCTTGATTTTCCTGCCCAGCTGATTCTCCACTTCATTCTTAAACTCTTTGAACTTTTCAAAGGTTTCTGACTTTTGCTTGATCAAGTAGATATATCCATATCTGCTATAATCGTTTGTAAAAGTCACGTAGAAGCGACAAGCGTCCCTTGTGGTGGATCTAAAGGGTCCACATACATCTGTATGTATGAGATCCAATACACCCTCACCCCTTTCACATGTACCAGTAAAGGGTGACTTGGTCATCTTCCCAAGTAAACAAGATTCACACACGTCATCGTCCCTAAGGTCGAATGACTCCAAGAATCCATCCTTTTGGAGTTGGGCTATGCGTTTCTTGTTAACATGGCCAAGGCGACAATGCCACAAGCATGCTTTGTCGAAACTTGTGGACGAATCAAATTCAAAACATCATTTCCTAAATTATCTATAACTAACACAGATCCATAAATCCCAATACAAGGTAATGCATTGAAATAAAAGACACCATTCAAATAAGCATTAATAGAACCATTACTATTATCAAACGAATATTTGAAACCTTGTCTAAACAATCTATGAAAAGAAATGATGTTCCTTGCCATATCTGGCAAATAGCAACAATTATTTAAATCTAGCCCTAACCCATTACTCAACATTAAGGAATAAACTCCGATCTTGGTTACTGGTGAAGACTTCTTGTTTCCCATGATCAAGTTTATCCTTCCATGCTCCACTTCCCAACTTTTTCTTAGCCCCTGCAAATCAGAACAAATGTGGTAACCACATCCAGTATCAAGGACCCATGAAGTAGCAAGTGATGAGTTATTAGATTTAATTAAATACATACCTGCAAAGGTGGGCTTTATCTTCCCATCCTTAATATCCTGCAGATATTTAGAGCAGCTTCGTTTCCAGTGGCCCTTCTGGTGGCAATAGAAGCAATCTGCTTCCTTGGGGTCAGAAGAGGGCTTAACAGAACCTGCTTTGGTCCCACTAGAAGAGGAACCATCTTGGGTCTTACCCTTATGGTGGCTCTTAGAAGGAGCCTTCCTCTTCTTTCCCTTTCCTTGGCCAATAGCCAACACAGGAGCAGTTACAGTAGAGGATGATGCAATAGATTTGTCCTTGAGGTTGCTCTCAGCTGTCTTCAGGAGCCCTTGAAGTTTACTCAGGGTGACCTCTTCTTTGTTCATATGGTAGGTCATTCTGAACTGGTTGTAGCAGGAAGGCAAGGAGTGGAGGATGATGTCGATAGCCAAATCCTCATCAAACTTAACATTAAGTTTGAGAAGACGATCAACATACCTTTTCATTCTTTGCAAACGAGCAGTTAGGGATTCTCCACTCCCCATCTTAGCGGTGATCATGTTGGTAATGATCTCATAGCGCTCTTGCCTCGCGCTCTGGTGGTACATGTCCAGCAAATCTTGATGCATCTCATATGGATACATGTCCTCATAGGACTTTTGGAGTTCGAGGTTCATGGTGGCCAGCATGATGCAATGAACTTTCATAGCATCACGCTCGTGGGCCTCAAAGGCGGCCATTTCTTTAGGAGTAGCTTCTTCTGGGTTGATCTTTTCTAGCTTCTCGTCGAGGACATATTCTTTGTCCTCGTAGCGAGTTATCATGCGAATGTATCTCATCCACTCGTTGAAGTTCGAGCCATCAAATGTCACCTTTTGACACAGGTTCATCAACGAGGATGACCCAGAAATGGTTGTTGTTTGCGTTTGCGTTAGACATCTGAAATAGAAAGGAACAAAGTTTGATTAGAAATGAATCCCCAATTAAACACCCAAATGAGAAATTAGGGCTAGGATCCAACAACATTATTTACAACTTAGAAAAGGGATGCCGTAATCTAAAAGTAAATAATTGGAAGGTAAGTGAATGACGATTCACTAATTTTCACAATGAAAAACGAAAAAGAATTAAGTTTTTAAATGTATTTGAAAATTCCTAGATTTCTTTTGAGATTCATTGAACACTTCAATGGCATGTTTAAATCTCGATATGCACTTCAAATTTGCGACTGGGATGCCGAGGATTGCAAACAAGTTTGTGAATAACCATGCGAATCAACATGGTGCACTCAATGTCTTCATCACCTAATCAATGTGCTGGTTAGCCACGCACGCTCCATTGATCCATGATAAAACATCGAGCCACCCTTTGTCACCAATGTCAATCCCAAATTAGTGTGCCGGTTAGCCACGCACGCTCCACTAACGTTTGACAGGGGTACAAAGTGTAATTCCATGGAATAGCATCATTTTCACATTTTACCCTAAAGTAACTAAGATTGGGAATTTATAAAACAATGTAGTTACTTTAATATTTCCATTATACTTATAATGAGGAATTAAGTGCCCTATCCTATCTGTTCGGCTAACGACCCTCCACCAGTCAAGCAAGCGATAGGTGTGAGTGTACACCCATTAAGCACCATTTTATAGGCAGCAACCTTATACCCACCTTATAGACTGGCTTCGTGAATGAGGCCTACTAGCGATAAGACTAGCTTATTCTTATACATATATATTAATTAATCTTGTAATAATATAATAGTATAGGGTTGAATTTTAAACTTGTAAAATTCTAAGGGTTTGAAATTTAAATCATTCAAAATTAAACTTTTAATCACAAAATTTAAATTTCAAAACTTGAGGACAAGTTTTGAACTTTTCAAAACACAAGGGATCAAATAACAAATAATATAAATCAAACAATTAATTTAGTGATTATCTATATTTGACCTAATTCAATTTCTTGCAAGATAAGTTACCCAATTAATACAAATAATCAATTTTAATCAAATAAGGAATTTATTATCTAATCAATTGGTAAATATCTTTTGTTTTTTGCAAGGATAGTCTCACAAAATCATTAAAATTCGAATTTTATCAGTAAAAACAGATTAGGCAACTATTCCATAGTAAAAACAGCAAGAAATCCCGATAAATCCTCTGTCAGACGATCCGACTCGCCGAGCCACTCATGGACTCGCCGAGTACGGCCGACTCGCCGAGTGCATGAAGTGACTCGCCGAGTCCAGTCGAACAGAAGCCAAAAAAACGATTTTCAGCATACAAACAGTTAATGCATCACATACAACAGAAATTAACCAGGCTCTGATACCACTGATGGTTTTTTATGCATAAGAACAATCCTATGTGCTCATACAAACCCTAATGCTTGGATCTAGGTTTCTCTATTGTACATGCATTGAACCCAAGACTTGCAAACCCTAATCTAGCATACATAATCCGAAAATTAACTTATTACATCAGATCTAGATGTTTACCTCTTCAATAGTAGCTTGAATCTTCTTTTCTTGAGCTTAGAATCACAATTGTAATTCCTCTAATGGATCACAAACACCACACAAGCAAGAAGGAAATTATGAGAGAGGAAAGATGATGCTAAAATCGGCCCTAGGGTTTCTCTTGGAAGCAAGTGGCCGAAAATTGGAGCCTTGGGCTCTTATTTATAGTGCAGGCTGCTAGGGTTTCAGTCTAAACCCTAATGGATACCTTAGCCACCAAGTAGCCCAAGGAACCTTCTGGAATAAGGCCCTTGGACGAAAATATGATGATCTTTCATCATAATTTCGTTGCCCCTTAGTCCATTAGGTTTCCCAGCCCAAAACTCAACTATCACACATTTGACAGTTTATGCCCCTTTATTTAATTAATCTCTTTTAGTCACCAAATTAATTCCTAATTAATTTATGAATAATACTAATGAAATAAATATGATTTCTCCTTTAATATATTATTCTTATAATATATTAATAAACCATAATATCCTCTCTCTCATATCAAATTACCTTGTCAAGTTGCTTTGGTGAAGGCAACCCAAAAGGACCATGCATAACCGGGTCAAGTACATACCAAATATAGTTACGGGCTTAGACACTAATCCAACAGTTTAAAACATACCAATTAGATTACATTAAAATACTATAGGAGTATTTTAGGCACTATATAAACAAATTACATGATAACTTAAAGGACCCTTACGGATAGGTCTATAATCTTACAATGTATACTCCCAAGGTTTTATATAATTGAGATCTTATAGACTTAGAATTTGTGATCTACGCTTCACTACCCATTCCTTATTTGGTTGTGGTTTTGGAGTAGGATTACTTATTCGAATGTCTATTTAATCCTGAATTATATACAACTTGTATACATTGTGCAATTATAGGAGGACTCTATAAGGATCACCCCATAATGTTTCACTTAATCTCATAGATTCTTTAGATACTTCCATTCTCGCACGACAAACCCAGATAGATGTAACCACTTCCTCATAGTAGACAACAGAAGAGTCCAGGAGGAACAAGAGCAAGTTCATGAGAAGTTTTCAAAGAGGGATCAACCAAAGTAACCAAAACGACTTACACGTCACACTAATAAAAAATAATCTTGTTAACTTAATGAGCGAGTGGAGACACTGCTCACATTATGTGTTAGGATTATTTTCTTACATGCAGCTTGTAACAGTTATTCAGGTAACAGATAATCATTCGAGGATAGCCATTTCAAATTCATAGAGTTTATTAGGTATAGACTCTTTTATGAATTGTTTCTAGAACCCTGTGGAAGTCAGGACCCGATGCACTCAGAACTAGGATAACCTTGTCTTTTCAGCTTTCGGCTTGTGTTCACTGCTATAGACTTATTCCGTCTCACCTATGTATTCTTTTAGAAAAGATGCCTCCTCGCAGATCGAATATACGCACTACTCCGATAACTCCAACCCAACCGCCACTACCCCCGCCACAGTTCGACCTAGCTGCTTTTCAGGCAGCGGTAATAGCAGCAACGACAGCCGCCCTAACCCAAATTCGCGCAAGTGGTATCAGTGGATCTGGTAGCGCTGCTCACCTAAACAACCACAGAGATACCCACGAACACCCAAGGGAATGTTCGTATAAAGACTTCATGAACTGCAAACCCAATTCCTTCGACGGAAATGGTGGAGCCATCGCTCTGATGCGATGGTTCGAGAAAACAGATTCGGTCTTCGAAATCTATTCATGCCCAGAAGGGAGCAAAGTCAAGTTTGCTGCCTGCACCTTCTCCGGAAGAGCCCTAACATGGTGGAATGGCCATGTTAAGTCACTGACTCTAACAGTGGCAAACTCTATGGGCTGGGAAAACTTGAAGGAAATGATGATGGGAGAGTACTGCCCAAGGGGCGAAGTACAAAAGCTGGAACAAGAGCTATGGGAGCTCAAGATGGTTGGCTCAAACATAGTGGCCTACACTGACAGGTTTAGCGACTTGGCAGCACTATGCCCCGGGATGGTTACCCCGGAGAGCAAGAAGATAGAAAGGTACATCTGGGGTCTGACTGCCCCGACCCAAGGAGATGTGTTGTCTTCTAACCCAGCCACATTCGATAGTGCCAAACGTCTGGCCCAGCGACTCATCGACCATGAAGTCCACCATGGCGTAGAAGTCCCGGTTCCCGAGCCATCGAGCGAAGAGGACTATGGACAGAAGTCGGGGAACAAGAGGAGGAAGAAGCAAACAACACAGGACACCCCGCAGGAGGAACGAACGAGTACTATGTACACCGCCACAACACCTGCTACTCCATCACCTACGAGTCGATATGCTGGAACCCTTCCGAAGTGTGGGAAGTGCAACTATCACCACATCGGAGTATGCCGGAAAATGCAGTGTCTGAACTGCCACAGAAAAGGACACACAGTCCGTTTCTGCAGGGCACCGGCTCAACCGATCTCCCAAGTCCCCGGAGTTGAAGAAAACCAAGCCTGCTATGGCTGTGGTGAGACTGGACACTACCAGAGGGACTTCCCGATAACAAAGAACTCAGGCACGGATGGAAGAATTCTGATGATCACCGCAGGAGAAATGACCTCGGAGTCGCCATCGAGCAGCGGTACGTTTCGATTTAGAAATTGCTTTGAAAATTAATTTATATTTATATAAGATTAAAACCTGGGGATAACACTTAAAAGTAATTATAATAACTCACTCATAGGAACAAGTCACAGTATTCAAGAGAACTAAAAGGATCCATTTAGAGAAGTTATGATGGCTGAACATATACACTAGGGTTGTGCATAACTAAGATGTTGCGGACTTAGAGTGAGTAATTCCGCCTTAATTCTTGTTCCTTGTTTGGTTGTGGATTTGAGGCAGAGTTACTCAGTCGACCGTCTTATCCATCTTAAATATTCATAACTTGTATATGAAAGGCAATCGTAGTGGTACCGAGGAGGATCATGATATAAAGTATCATCACCAGTTATCAAAACACTTTCATTTGTATGTACTCGCTCATCGCGGTACGATACGTAGAAGTGTCAACACCAAGGGGTACATTATCGAACGCACTAAGAGTACTTCGAGCACACTAGGAGTACATTGTCGAACACGCTAGGGATACATCATCGTATAACATACATTTCTTTCCAATCGGCCAAACCTTGTTCAGTAAAGAGTCCGTTACTATCATTTGTCATGAATTGGCGTGGTCCTCACCATACTAAGTTCATATGTTTCTATCGCCTCGATCGTCAAGTTCTCGAAACCTTCATCATTCGTATCGACTGTCCGACCTAAACGTCAGTTTTATCTTTCGTATTCTAAACCCCAAAGTACTCGTGTGAAGAGTACTTTGTCCTCCGAAGCCTTATCGTCAGATGTCCACAGACCGTCACGAAATACCACTCGTCCACCAGACCAAGTTCGAGCACAGAGGCTATGGACGAATACAGCCCACCTATCACTATTTAGTGTATACGCGAGGGTAGTATATGATTATGATTACGCAGATCTAGTATGTGTTTTTTCGCCCTATCTGCTATTCCTTGTTCGGTTGTGGACCTGGGGAAGAGTCGCACATCCAACCCTCTAACTAATCCTAATTATATACGACTTGTATACACGAGGTAATGATAGATGGACCAAGTACGAATCCTATCATGAACGCCAGGGCAAAGTTGCCAGGTCTACAAGTAGGTATTTTACCAATCAGAGGAGCGCAACCCCAGTAGTACTGCTAAGAAAGCTATTTCGGGACGAAATTCCATCTAACGGGGGGGTGATATGACAACCCGAAATTTTTTTGCTTTAAAAGCTCAGTCAGTCAACTCAACTGAGTGTCAGACTCATTGGTAATAAGTTCTAGCCTGGTTAAAGGTCATTCTAAGGAGTTTTAAGCCTAGTACACTTAAGGAATGAGTGTTAGAATGTACCTGCTAGAGACACTGTTCAACAAATCCAGCCTTAACCTCATCATAAGGAGTTCACGGCCACAATGTCAATGAGTTTACGGCCGTAAACTCATGTGGCCGTAAACACAAGTCCATATATATGGCCCTTGATCATTTCTAGCCATTTCTTACATTCCAACCTCAAGAACACTCCATTTCTCTCTCAACTATCATCCCGATTTTCATCCTAGATCTTTGAAAGTTGTAATTGTTCTTCCTTGATTTGTTGATACATCTCTTAATCTAGTATCATCTAATGATTTCATCCATGGAAATCATCTTTTCTTAGATCTTCAAGAAACACCAAGAACACCAAGAACACACACTAGTGTTCTTGGACCTTAATCTCCATTTCAAGCCTCTATATCGTAAGTACTCTTCCCTATACTTGATATCTAGTTAAGACTCATGCTTAGAACCTTGAAATCATCAAGAAAGCAAGACCAAAAGGAGTTTACGGCCAAGCAATCTCCCATGGCCGTAAACCCCTATAAGTATGCCATTTTGGTAATAAACTCTTCCTAAGGCTTGGATTTGAGGCTAGAACACTCCCTTGTGCTTTGTAAGACCTTGAATCATCACCAAACTCATCATTTAGAGAGTTTACGGCTCAAGAGTAAACACCCTTGGCCGTAAACTCCAATTATAGTCAAGTCTTGGACCTTTAACACATCTAGGCCTTTGCTAACCTTTGGGACATTTAAGCCTTTGAAACTCCTTACCTTTAAGACCCTAAATGTGACCATTTAGAGGGTTTACGGCCATATATTTTATGGTGTGGCCGTGAACACCTCAACACCCTCCATTAAGTTGGTCTTTCTCACCTTTGTGTAGAGCAAAAGTCCCTCAAGCTTCCCTAGCCTTCAAACATCCTCTTATGCATGTTTGACCATGAGTTTACGGCCGTAAACTCCCTTGGCCGTAAACCCATGGTAGTAAACTCATGGTAGTGCCATTCCACTTTCCTTTGATGAATCACATGTGATTCCAACACTTGGTCAAAGTGTTTCCTAGTCCCTGAAGGTGTTTCCTTTCATATAGTTGCTTATAAACACTATATTCATGCCAATATATGTCATTATATGTCATTTAGGACTTGTTGTGTCTCGGGACTTCATTCGTGGAACTTCTCATCCTTACACGCGTATTCGTTGAATCACCCACATCATGTGAGTTCATACCCCGTAATGAATCTTTTAACTGTTTTAAATGCTTTTAAGGGGGGGATACAAGTTGAACACAATGATAATTGTGTAGATGTTTGCTATAAATACCTTTCAAAAAGATTGCTTATGTCTTTTATAAGTGATCAAAACATTTCAAAAACTCTTTTAAAGGTATGTTACTTTATAGTTTTACAAAACTCCGTTTTTAAAGTACAAGCATAACTTAGTAGATAAATGAGTCTTTTCAATAACAGTTCACGTAAAACATTAGTAAACTATAATAGGTAGAGTTTAGGGAGTCACTACTCATTACTTCTAGTACAATGAAGCATACAAAGATTCAGTCCATACATGAGTCAGAACACACTATTATGAGAAACAATACACACTATACACTATACAAGAGAATATACTATACACTAGAACAGAAAGAACATTACTACGCTATGACTTACTATACAAACACTGATATACGATAAATTAATGTGACATACTATTTAAGGATACACACTATATTGTAACCAGAGTCTCCTGGAGGGAGAGCGAGTATCTTGTGTATAGATCTATACGGGACAGACACTCCCACACCCCGACTGCTAGCTACAGTCCCAGCCGATAAGGCCAAGGGGTGACAAAATGTCACCTCACTACATATGACACCGGAGGGTCATCATTTATTCAGTCGTCGATCACCATGGTTACATACGAGTTCACATTTAAACCTTTAATTAACCGACTAAGGATTAAAGGAAAAAAGACTCCCCGAGGGGTATTGTATATTTAATACTACCTAGAGTCTGTATTTTATCACTTTATAGCCAGCAGTGTCACTGCTGAGGTAAAACATTATTTTCCCTATTACATTACTTTGTGATCTTCTCACATATTCATTAATGTATAAACTATATTTAGTTAATGATAGTCATACTTGGGAAAATACACACTCATGCGAGAAACAAACACACAAACATTAGATGCCTTGGTAGAAGGCTACGTTTAATAGAAGGTACCATAATCCTAACCTTATGATTCCTTAATGTATACATCAAAGGATATACATATATCAATAGGATCCGACAGGTAATAGGATGTGTGCTCTCCGCTTCATTTCCTATTCCTTGTTTGGTTGTGGGCTTGGAACGAATTCACCCAGTCTATTTTCTATTCGATTCTAGATATATATATATATATATATATATATATATATATATATATATATATATATATATATATATATATGTTCAGTACACATTAAGTCATCATAAGGGTACCAGGTACGGGTCAAGTCATAGGACACAGAGTCAATGCATAGTTTTCTAGTACAAAACATACTTTCCAAATCAGAACTTTTAGTATACAAAACTAGAAACTTACCAGTTAAGGGTTCAATCCATTTTATTTAACCAGTATAAACTTAAAGGACCTTAGGTGATTAACTCTATAATACTTTAGTTTATACATCATGGTTATATATCATTAATACCCAATAGGTAGTTGGATGTGTGCTTTCCGCCTTACTTCCTGTTCCTTGTTTGGTTGTGGGCTTAGGGCAGATTCACCCAATTAACTATCTTTTCGATATTAGATCATATATAGCCAGTATAAGTTAAGTGATTATAGAAGTAATCACTGTGGTCACCATTTTATTATAAGGAATAAGGGTTTTCTTAAAGAATCTTTTCATTAAATATAAAGGAACCATTACAATTAACTCCATGAGTAACAAGTGAATACGCCTGGGTTGTATACAACAATGATCTAACAAACAATGGGATGTGTGCTATCCGCCTTACTTCTTGTTCCTTGTTTGGTTGTGAGCTTAGGGAAGATGCGCACAGTCGATTGTTTGTTTACTCTGAGTTTTATATCGCTTGTATCCATTTAGTACTCATAGAAAGGATTGTAGAATCATTTTTACGTATCTTTCATGAAAGTAGGAAATATAGGATTTTCTAAGAGGAACAGGCGAACTTTTCTAAACGGAACTTACAACTTACTACATTTTCAATTACATTTTACAACAACTTTCTACAACTTACTTACATCACTAAAATCTTATGAACTCACCAGCTTAATTGCTGATCAACTCTTTCAAATAACTTGTATTCTCAGGAGCCTAATAGACAGGTACTCGCACTGGGATTCAAAAGATGGAGCAATATAGCTTCAAGTCTTGGTTGTTATTCACTTATGTATTCTATGTTTTGTGAACACACACTTTGTAAACACTTTCTTTCTAATGAAATGGTTGTTCATTACTTTGCTTACTATGATGCATGTCTTGTGATACTAAACATGATG
The DNA here is from genome assembly GCF_052849685.1 of Lactuca virosa. Lineage (NCBI taxonomy): Eukaryota > Viridiplantae > Streptophyta > Magnoliopsida > Asterales > Asteraceae > Lactuca > Lactuca virosa. The sequence goes on along the minus strand of NC_136429.1, from coordinate 12,436,006 downwards.
TCCTCCACCCCCGAACGTTTCCGCCGTTCTGGTTTTGGGGTGTGACACTAACTCTGTGGACCCTTTGGTTCTAACTCTGTAAACTCTGAATAACACATAGCATAAATCACACAGATATAATGCTGTAATATCACAGTACTCAAATAAACAAAATAGACCCTCTAGTCACACATATATACCACTCTAGGTAACGTATGGTGAGAAGACTCACCTCGTAAGCTAGCTAGTAAAATCTCATGCTCGAAATCCTCGATCTAGCCTCCGCGTAACATATTAGATAAGTATCTCTAATAAATATCCCACTCTTACTCAAATCCACCAAAAGTTCTCTTACACTCTTTCTAACCCTTGGAATGGGTAAAAGACCATTTTACCCCTTCCTTGTCTTAAATGCTCATACTTGACCTAACCATAAAGTCAATAGAAGTCAATACGAGTCAACAGTCAGAGTTGACCTAACTCGTCGAGTGCACTCGTGTGAATCACCGAGTCCACTTGTATCCTCAGAGCTCTTCCTAGGGTTTCACTCAGCTCGTCGAGTTGACCCCCAACTCGACGAGTTGTCACTGGGTCCAGAACGCTGGGGCAACCCGCTCCGACTTGTCGCGTCATCTCATAGACTCGGCGAGTTGACTCATTCGTATTTCTCATTTGGGCACCTGAGGTCAGATTTACAATTCTAACCTCTAGATCTAGCCTCCTTATACCCAAAAGTCACATAAAGGTTCGATCTTGATGACCATGCGTGACATATATTGCTCTATATGCCATCACTACTCCATTAATGCTTCCAAAACACAAAACTCCTTGGTTGATTAACTAAAGCTCTAAACTTTTGGACTCTATGGATCTCACAAGGTCCAGATCTGAAGTCTAAACTCGAAAAGGGGCTTGATGCATCCATAGCCCCATCAAGAAGGTGTTACAAGCCCTAAATCTCAAGAACATGAGATCTAATCATCCTACAAGAAAGGTAAAAGATTTTTAGCTCGATCTGAAGCTTGAGATGAAGAAGAAACAGATCCACTGGCCCTCCCTTCTTGATCTTTGAAGAACCTTCCTTCCTCTTCAAGGAAATGAGCCAAAATGAACACAAGATTAGCTATCCTCACCACTCTAGCTCACTATGGACGTTAGGGTTTCTCTCAAGGGAGTAAGGGTTATGGTGAGACGAAATGGAGGCTATAAGTGCCCTTAAATAGGCTGCAAGACCGAGAATTTAGGATTTCCTTCAGTAGCGCTGACTCGGCGAGTCGCCTCACAGACTCGTCGAGTCCATTCATTAATCCACGTCACTAGTCTCGATTCTACTCGACGAGTTGAGGCACCAAATCGTCGAGTCACTCTAAAAATCTCAATTTAAATAATAAAATGTTATACCTGGGAATCCGGATGTTACATTATGGGTGTGTGTGGATTGGTGTTTGGAGTACTTTTGTCTCTATTTTGGCCTAGAATCATAACCACCACCACCGTCAGGTGGTGGCTTCCGCCGAGAGCCACCATCGACCACCACTGCCTGAGGTGGCAGTGGGTGGTGCTCGATATAGTGAAACCCTAATCGGCCTAATAGCTTAATCTTGGACTTGGTTGGCGTGTGCTTGGGTTAGAAACCCTAATTAGGGTTTAGAAAACCCTAATTTTGGAAGATGTTAGTTTTGGATTGTCGGGACCCGCGTTTGGACCAGTGGATTGAAGTATGAATTATGCCCAATTACACTGTATTATTGACCTAGTAGATTGATGGACTTAATGGATTAAGTCCTTAATGGGTTAAGTGTTTCTAATTAACTATAATCGTCATTTCATGTGAAAACCCTAATTGTGTTGGGTTTGAGTTGGGCCTAGATGTTTGGACTATTGATGGGATATCCAAGAACAAGTATACGGACTAGAATATCTGGATTGTGCTTTAGGATAAGGTCCATTGGACAGGCTTGGGCCCAACTGGGAAAAATTAGGCCATAGATGGGCGATAACTGGGCCTTGATGATTATGATATATTGGACCATTGGATTGCCAAGTGTTTGGACCAAAATAAATGGTTGGGCCTTAAGGTAATACCATGTAGGGGTTTGGGCCCAATTTGGAAAATTGGGCCATATGTTGGGCGTTGGTTCATTATTAGACTTTTGGGCCTTTGGATTGGACCTTGGGCTTGAATCAAGCTAAGTTAGGGGTACAATAGTCTTTTACCCCAAGCATGGACTTATGGATATGTGTTGGGACCTAATTATTAATTGGGTGTTATTTTCATGTTGACAGATTCGGGAATCTGTCATCCAACAGCTAGGGTTTTGTCCGCGGGACTTCAGCAGTGTGAGGTGAGTCTTCTACTGTAGCAATGGGTCTAAGGCACCAATGCCGGCCATTTATGTATGTTAGCCTATGCCGGACTTAGGTCCGGTGCCGGGGTTAGCCCGATGTATATTATATGTTTTCGGACATCAGTCCGATGTCGGGCAAGCCTGAGGAATGTTTTTATGCTTGATGTCTTCGTGATTCTTGCATCTGTTTGTTATATGTTCCGGATTTCGGTCCGATGTCGGGGCAAGCCCGAGGAATGTTTAGCTTATATGTTATGTGTTATGTGTTCCGGACTTCGGTCCGATGTCGGGGCAAGCCTGAGGAATGTTTATTTGTTTATGTTATGTGTTTATGATATATGCTTGTTGATATGTGATATGCATACGAGACTTCGGTCCGATGTCGTGCAGGGCCTGATGCCGGATGCCGGTTGGGTCCCAATGTCGGGTAAGCTGATGTCAGGCGGGGCCCGATGTAGTGGGCTAGGCCCACGTTATGTTTATGTTATGTGTTTATGTTATATTCATTGCTGATATGTTTATATGTATACCGGATTTCGTTCCGATGTCGGGCGGGGTCCGATGTAGCGGGCAAGGCCTGATGTATGGTACTATGTGATTATGTGTATGGTATGTGATAGTTTGGGGAGACTCACTAAGCTTCGTGCTTACAATTTTCAGTTTTGGTTTCAGGTACTTTCGGTAGCAAAGGGAAGAGCTCAAGATGATTGCAGTGCACACACCATTTGTTCAGCCTGGGATGTTTATACTCTGATATATTTGACAGATGTTATGATATTCTTGAGATACACGATTTATGATTTTTATATGCTGAATGATAGTTATGGTTTTATTAATAATTTAAAATGAAATTTTTAGACTGTATTTTTGGGATGTTTCACATATACCAAGACCTCAATGCGCATATTTGTGTCTAAGGTTCCTAAAAGCTTGCCAATCCTAAATACTCACAATCCTTATGAACCTTCACCCCTTAGTTTATACGTCACTCATTTTTGCAACCCTCCGAATCCATCCCTAGAAATATTTCTTAACCTCAAGGTATTTTTGGTTAAGCTACCCAAGCATACATAATATCTAGAAAGAATTACGACTTTGATACCATAATGGAGCTCTTCAAATTCATCTCTTCGTTGATATTTGCTTTTCAATTTCTTTGAATTCACCACCTTCTTGTTTGATTTTTGGTATCTTCAATTTTTGATTCTTCATACTTTTTGATCTTTTGATCTTCATACTTTGATAGCTCCAAAATTCTTACAAATTCTTTTCTCTCTTTTTTAATATCTCACTTTTTTCGCTCAAATCCTACATGCTTAGGCAAGGCAGCTTAATTTCAACCTTTATTGGTAATATTTATTAGTCTAAGTGCAATGACAATATAAGCTCTCCAGGATGGATTTCAGGTACATGCTGCAAAACTTATTATGTCATATAAGCTACCAGATTACCTTTCATATCTCATAAATTTTCACTAGAACTTGGGAAGCCACAAATATACTATAACATATGTTGGCTCAATTAAACATTTGAGCTCCCATTGGATCATCCCACACAACACTAGCAACTTACGTTTTAAATTATCACTAGATTTAGTTTTTAGATTATTATTTTAAATCTATTAGAAAATTTTTAAATTTTCTAGCAATTTTTAATTTAAATTCCTTTTTTGACCCCCTACCCCACACTTATTTCATACAATGCCCTCATTGTATGCATAAAAGTATAAAAATAATAAAAAAGGAGAAAAGAGAACAGACTCCCCTGGGGTAGTAGTGGCGATATCGAATTCTTTAACACGTGTGGAAAACATGAACATATTGAATAGATAACTAGAACTTGGACTTCATTGGTTCTCGTGAACGTGCTGGAAAGATGTGAATCCTAAACTTGCATCTTTATAAAGTGTGGTGCATAAAATCTTCAAAGTAAAGCATCTCAATGTAAGAAAGCATACACCACATTTTAAGGTTGAAAGAAGATAAAGAAACGTGATATGTAACTTTACGATGTGAAAAGTGAGAATTTACGACGTGAAAATGATTTAAATCAATTTGGGAATCGCGACTGTATCAACCTCACGACGCGAGAATTATAACCTTACGTCATAAAAACTGGGAGTTCACAGATTACATCCTCCTTTACAATTATCTGTGCATGGAATCTTCACTTTTACTCTTAACTCATTACGACTCTTTTCAAGACCCATTTTAATGGAATTCTTTCTTTTCTTTACTCTACCTTCTCTCATACGAATGTCACCCCACAATAATAAAAAATTATGGGCTTCGATTCTTTTCTCTAACGCACACGACTTCTCTCGCTCTTTTTTTTTCTTTTGCTCTATCGATACTCTAATAATTCTGCAACCAAAACAAACCATCGGTGGAAAATGGAAAATGACATTACATATTCGGTTACATGTTTAATACATACCAAACAAAATAAAAAAACACAAAATAAAACACACCAAAGCTCCTCCCATTTCGGAATATAAGGATAATCAAGTGGCATGGTGGGTGGTCTCTCAATGTGAAAGTGTGAAAATAAAACATCCATAGCTTCGTTATGATATTTCACACCCCCCACAAAGATTATCCAACTAAGTACCAACCCATCTTTGAAACGGGTCGGTTGGTACCCCACCCTTAAATGGTTGAGGTTGTTGTTACCCCCTTTCTCCTCGTGCTCTCACATTTCTTCACCCCTTTGGCCTCGGATGCTCCACGAGACGCACAATTGGTTCTTCTTCATCTTCCGGGGGTATGATATATTCCCCACCCACATTGACCACGGCACACATAAGACCCAAAAATTGAGTTGTTAAATCGGAATCCTTGAAGCATGTCAAATTCCGAACAAAAGTTGGACTCAAAATTCCATACGATCATGCGAGTAGTGTAACCAAATGGCCTCTCATGATTGGACTACCGGCCCTGGAATTCACCGCCTTCGTGCCCAAAAATCTCGCCAACATATAAGGGAGATCACAAAATATTCCCGGTGTGATAATGCTCCAAAAGTAGAAAAGATTTTGGGATGACACTTTGTCACCGTGGTGCTTGTGATTGATGGTGAATGTGATTATACGATGCAAAAATCGATGAATGGGTGATTGAATATACCCTTCACGAGAATCCCAAGGACTATATTCATGTTTTGCAATAGTCCTCCAAAATTGCACATCAATCATCCCGGTAGTGAAATCTCGAACACAATCCTGTAAAAATAAAATGAAATTTGGTGATTGTCTTTCAGCTTCAGTGTATAATCCCATCCTCCAAGCAAACTCAAGTAAGTTGCACTCTCGATAAACGCATCGCAACCGAAATGCAAGAGCCTGGTTGAATGTTGGGTCAGTTGTCCGTTCTTCAAAATTAACTGTAGCAAAGAAATCCACGGACAATTCTCTATAAACTGGCTCTTGAATTGAGAATAGATTGTGCCGCCCTTTACATTGAAAAGCAAACCCATTTCCTACATATTGCTTTCGCCAAAATCTTTTCAATTCCACCACCATTCCAACCCCGCCTAGCCAAGACCAGTCAACAACGGGTGCTAGAGCGAATTCCCTATTGTATAACCAAACCAATTTGTTCGAGTAATTATTCAACATCGATTGTGAAAAGTTTTGTGGGAACCTATTAAGTGAGTGTAGGCTTTGGGGAAATACACGTCTTGGTCCCATGATATTTAAAAATTTAACAGCAAAACAACCCAACAAAACACCAAAGATTAAGTAATTAAAAGAAACAGAAAAGCTGATTTCCCAGATATCATGACGTGGTATAAAAAAATCATGTCGTGACGACAGTTTGAAGCCAAATATGTTATCGGTCTTTATGAGGGCAAATCGAACTCAAATCAATGTTTGGGGTTTGCTTAAGCTATGATTCTAAGCCTATTAAGTATATATGCATCAACAAATTCACCTAGAAAAGCACCAATTTTGACATTTAACCCTCAAGAACAACCCTAACTATAAATGCACAAAATTAGCAAAATCAACAAGATTAAAGTAGGGAGATCTTACCGAAATCGAAGATTAAACACGAAATCGAGCAAACTTTGAAGAAAAATCTGTGGCAAAATCAAGTGTGGGGACCAAAACTTTTCCGTTCGTGTGAGTAGGTCTAACCAAATGGGAGTAAAGTCAAAGGTTTGAGGTTACGTATAAATGGTCCACCGTGTTTTTATGGCTCACGTAAACATCATGTCGTGAGTTTTAAACTATGTAAAAATCATCAGGACAAAATTATTTTCCATGTCGCGGGGCTTAATCCCACGTCGTGGTTTCGAGTTTTTTCACCACAAACACTATTTTTCCTTAAGAATTTTTACCACTCTTGAATATAACCCCACACTTGAGTTTTTCTCTTATCTCTAAATATTTAGATGACTGTGAAAATGACGTATCCTAAAACTTAAACGAAAAAGAAAAAAAGAAAAAGAAAAATAAAAATGCAGACCGAGCTCGGGTTGCCTCCCGAGAAGCGCTTCGTTTTATGAAGTCATGAGCCGGACTCCGTGCCGTCCTACGTTGTACTGGTCGGAGGTACGATCTCTATTTGCACTTTTTGTTCCTTCAACCTTCTTTTGTAAGCGTTCACCCTTCTTAAATATATTTTTTTTAGAATTTTCCTTCTTTGTTTTGGCATCGCCTTCCTCGTGTTTCCGCTTCAACACTGTATTCCTCGCAACATGTTTAGATTCTTCTTTTTCTTTTTGTTGTTCCCTAGCTTCAACATCCATTTTGTCCAAAGTTGGCTTGTTCAATTCTTGTCTAATCTCATTGTCACTTACTTCTTCATCATCGCTTGAGACCAAAGATTCTTCACTTTCTTCATTCAATTGGTACTTTGGTGTTGTAAATGCGAAGACTTCAAAGAACATTGGAATTAATGCTCTTGGCTTGGTACGCTTTATTTCTTCTCTTGTATGAATTTCTTCTTCCATTATTTTTTTTAACTGTTGAATCTCATTTTATTCATCCATATAGAACACTTCGTTTTGAGCCTTATCCTTCTTGAATCCGTCTTTAAATCCAAATGTCATCTCCTCATTTCCCACTCGCAAGGTAAGCTTTGATTCACGAATATCCACCAAGGCCCGCGCGGTATTAAGTAATGGGCGTCCAAGGATAATAGGGACATCTTCATACTCTTTCATGTCTAGCACCACAATGTCGATAAGAAAAATAAATTTTACAATTTTTACCAATATATCCTCAATTATGCCTCGAGGATGAGTCACCGAGCGATTTTCCAAATGAATTGTCATCCTCATGGTCTTCAATTCTGGAAGGTTGAGCTTTTGGTAAAACGAATATGGCATTAAATTACCACTTGCTCCAGAATCGGCTATCACAAATGTCTTCGTGTTATTTCTAAATTCACATGGAAGTGTAAGGCGTTCGGGATCTCCCATTTTCTTTGGTATTCCATCCATAATCACCATTGAACTTTATTCACTAAGGACTACCTTGGAGGTCTTCCCTAATTGTTGGGTAGTATCTAGTAAATCTAGAAGGAATTTTTCATAATTGGGAACCATGGCTAAGGATTCAATAAATGGAGTATTGATTGGAATACCCTTGACTTGTTGCATAAACTTTTTATGTTCTTGTTCTAATGGGTGAACTCTAGCTCAAGAAGGAAACGGTAAAGGAGGTTGATATGCCTTGACAAAAGAAGATTTATTCTGATCAGAACCAGCCCACGACTTGAGGGAAGGATCCTCATGACGTGAGAACTGGGTATCAACAACTTCATTTTTTTTCTTCCAATTTCTTCTACTTTGGCAGTGGATCGGCTTCTTTGTGTCTTCTTCTAATGCCTCCAAAAACTCAGAAATAGTGTCTTCTTCAGTGGATATGGCCATGACATGTGGTTGCTTCTTTTGATCGGGAAATTTAGGTGGTAACCGCTCGTAAACTAATGTGGTCAATTACTTGAGTTGAGTCTCAATATTTTTTATGGAAGCTTGTTGGTTTCTAATTGTAACATCAGTTGCATCATGTCGTTTTTCAGAAGGCTCCATGAACCTAGTAAGCATTGACTCTAAATCCACCTTCTTCTCGGGTTGTGGTTGTTCTTTTTGGTAGTAGCCTCGTCTGGTTTGCCTATATTTTTCTTCTTTTTGTTTCTTATACTCTTCATAGGGTAACCATTCTTTCTTTGGCGTTCTCCAATCTTCCTCATATCGGTCTCCACTAGAGTAGCAAATGTTATTTTTTATGTATAAAAATGGTTTTTACATGTCAAATAAAATATTTTCATAAGATAATATCACTTGGAGTTTGAGTAAAAAATATTTAAAAGATAACATAAAATGTTTATAAATGAATATTTATAAAAACGTTTTACCGGTTACCGGTTAAAACTCAATTTTTTGTTGAAAATAATTTTATTGTAAAACTTATAAATACCCAACTTTAAAATATTTGAAATGGTTTAAAAAGATGTTTAAACATTATATAAACTCCATGTCTTTATAATAAATAAGGAGTTTTTATTAAAAACACTAAAATCGGTTTATACCGTTATAACGGCAAATAATAAAACTAGTGATTATTTTTTGCGTCGAAACTTAATATATGATATTGATGTTTTAAACGTAACGCAACATGTTGATATTATGTTTTATGCATGTTAAATGAGATTTAAAACATAAGTATCATCACCCAAGTTTTTGGTTTATCAAAAATATGACTTTTATCATAAGATGCATAAAATTGAGTTTTTAAAACAAAATGAATTTATTCTATACATTCATGAAGTCATAAGTTTTTGATTGTTAAAATGAGATTTAAAATAGTGATTTTATAACTCATCCAAAACTCCAAGTCTTAAGTATAAAATAAAGTTTTATTAAGACTATTACCGGTTCTTAAAACCGATCTACGACTAAATTTTAAAATACCAGATTTTAGTTTTTAATTGATCGCGGTTAATGGCAAATAAAATGAAGTTTTATTTGCCACCTAAAGAACCTTATAACAAGTGATATGAATTTTACAAAAGGGTACATGAATTGTTGGATGCATGCAATATTCATGAGACCATGTTTTTATAAACTTTAATTGTAAAACATATATAAAACCTTCTCCAACAATGCAAGTCATTGCCGTCCTTTTAAGAACACTCGTTATCATTTGAGGGTTTTAGTGTCACGGGGTCACCCGGTCACTAGGATTAGATTTTGATGTTCGGGGTAGTTTTGTAGTTTCTAGTTTGTAAAGGGTCACCTTGTTACTGGTTAGTTACAATGCTACAAGTTGTTTCAAGTAGGATTACTTAATCAGAATCTTATGTGATAAATGTCACCTAAGCATGAGAGGTCTGAGGCATAGATGGGATCAACATGCCAAGCTAAGCAGTAATTGTTTAGGATCCCATAATCTAGGAATGACATATCATATGCAATTGTTAATCGTACCGAGTTTGATTAAGTTTATGGGATAAAGGTCACCTAACCATTTACTTGTTTCATTACTTTGATCCTAGACTTTAATAAATTAATGTTTTAAGAAACAATAAAAGGTATTAATTTTTAAAGACTAAATATTAAAAATACTAAATGAAACTTTGTTAAATTCTGTTGATAACTGTTAATAATTTTACGCCCTACAAAACCTTTCTCTTGTTGAGTTTCAAGAGACAGTAACATTTGATGGTTATAATTTCTATAACTTGTATAATATCTTGAGGTTTTACCTTTAAGATAAATAGAAATTATATATACTGAAAGATCCCATACCTAAATAACCTTTGCAACCAATTAGTCTGATCATGATACTTTGATGGAAGTATTATTGTGATGATATTGATGTCTCTCACATCATACTGAACAAATTAACCATGACTTGTAGAAAGTCTTGGATAATTATGAAACATATTAGATGTCTCATCAAGTAAAGCAGATATTCAATCAAAACACTAGAAATAGCTTCAAGTTTGTTCAAGCATTGAATAAAAGGAAGTCTAAGAGATTGTGCAATCATATAGACTTATAGTTCAGTTAAGGGAAATACAGCATAAACCTAGAAATCAAGAAAGGACCAAATGATTAGTGTCGTTTCTATTGTGGAAGAAATTGGACACTAAAGGAGGAATTGATCCTCTCATCTCATCGAGCTGAAGAAGTCTGACTTGGACAATACTTCAAATATCTATATGATAGAACTACTTATTTTTCCATCATTTACTTGAGTATGTTATACTTAAAGTGACACTAATAATTGATATTATGTGTTGATGATTGGAAGAAATAATCAACTGATTAAAACGAATGACATTTCGTGTCAAAGATATAGCAAGTATTGTTATAGTCTTTTATTTAAACAACAGATGTTTTGTACCTATTCTTATAGGAACATGTAACGGTTGTATATTTATGAATAAATTTAGATTTACTTATCATTGAATGGATGTTCGCATTCATGTTAGAAACAATGTATTCTGTGTTAAAGAATATTTTCTCATAATGTTAACTATGAAGTAAATATGTAAGCTTTCATTAAATTGATGGTTCTAATCATAACACCTAATTAATCAAATGATATTTGATTCAAGCTTATCTATGTCATAATCATCATGAGTATATAAATAAGAAATACATATACCAACTTCAAAAAGATGGAATTTTTGAAGGCAAATGAGCTTGGTTCATTTGATATATGTGGATCCTATTTATATGGGAAGATGATTCATAGGTGTCTTTACCTATTAGTAGTTAAAGAATAAAAGGCTTGAAAAAGAATTATCCATAAGTGATGTATGTAATCTTTTCAATCCATGAATAGATTTGGTGATAAATATTTAATCAATTTCACTGACGACTTCTATTCGTTATTGTTGAAACCTTTGATTTGCTCAAATTCTTTCATAGTGAAAATTGAAATACAACTTAATGAGGTCATCATTAACCTTTCATTTTGATAAAGAAAATGATTTATTGTAAACCAAGTTTTCTTGGAACATCTTAGGAATTGTGGAATCGATTCACAACTCATTCCGACAAAAACATTCACTTGTCATTAGTATGTTTCTTGTGGCACAGGATCACCTGGTCGCTTGGATCTGTCTTTTGATGTTTGAGGTAGTTTTTGAATTCTCTAGTGGGATAGGCTCACCTGGCCACTAGTTGAATGTCGATAGTACAAGTTTTTGAAGATGATAAGGATAGACCTTTCGGTCTATTATATGATGTTTTAAGAGAACTAATTACTTTATAGATTTTTGGAATTATGCTCATTGCAAAAAATATATATTGAATATATATTTTTTCCAACCAAACAAGTGGATTAGATACTTATATTAGACTGGGGATGAAATGGTTTATCCTTATCTAAAATGTATAGATTTATAGTGCTTATGTAAGAAAATAAGTTCAACCACTCTAGCATCTACTAATTGCATTTATGTAGACTATCCTAAATGATTGTTTAAGATGAAGTTTTTACTAATCCCATTAATTTTCATTCCAAAAGACAAGTACTTAGAAATTTCTTTTTCTAAGTGGGAACTATATGGATCTTTTAGAGCTAAAGAACCATAAACTAAATGCATCATAGTTTGGAACTAGCAAGTTTTCAACTGTTGTTGAATCTGCTCAATAGTTGATCAGAAACTAATAAAACACATAGAGATGCATTCATGGGCTTGATTAATCTTCCTCGATATAGTTTGACTATAAAGAGTAAGTGAGTTTTCAAGGGAGAAAACATACATGAATGAAAATCTTTCCAAGATTTAAGCTAACATCTCAAAGTAAGAATCTTCTTTCTTAAAAGTTAATTACATAGTGTGATTTAATTATGAATCTAGATGACTCTTGTGTTTTCTACAAAGCTACTGGGAGCATAGTAACATTCCTAGTCTTATATGTAGTCGACATACTAACTCTTGGAATAAATATATATATATATATATATATATATATATATATATATAGATAGATCATGGCAACTTAAAGGATTAAATAAAATTGCATTAATTGTCAAGGATCTTAAAAGAGCTTAAGATAAAGGACTCTGAGAGAGTCATATGGTCAAATACCACAGGACATGATTTTGAGCAAAATCCTAGTGCAAATGTTTCTTTACTAGATAATATGATTGTATTTAGTATGCTGATGCAATTGGATTAATCATATATGTCATGATTATGCATAAAGGCCAAATGAGTCGTATGCTTAAAGCATGCCGAATGATACCAGTATAATCTGAAAACAAGTCATTATGTGAATTATAGGAACATTCTAAAGTACTTGTGAGAACTAGAGAAATATTCCTAGTCTACGGAGTATTTGAAAGAAAGTTATGTTTAAAGTTGTTACATATGTACTAATGTAACACCTGGTTTTGAAAGTGATTCGCTGCTAGGGGTTGCAGCCCAATCATCAGTGGTCATAGGGTTAGGGCCTTGAGAAAGGAATGATTTGGCCCATTTCGGATGTGGGTATTAGGGTATACGTGATCCAAGTGTTTGATTGTGTCTTTGGAGGCCAAGGGCATACTCGTAATTTGACATCTCGGTCTTCTAGGGATTTTGGGTTCATGTTAGGGAAGTTTTTAGGTAAAGAGAATTTCTTAAAAGCGTAGGGCTGCTCGTAACCTTTTCATGGATATAAAGTTCGTCGGAAACGGACTTAGAACGAAGAAGTTATAGCAATTTGAAGGTTTTGGCAGATTTAGCCCCTAATGGAAATGTTTGGTAGATAAGTCCCATGCATGCAAGGGATGCATGCACTTGTCCGTCTGGAAACGCCCAGCATAAGCTGGGTTACGCCCAGCGTACAAAGTTAAATGGTCGTGGATGGTTTGTGAGTACGTCGGGCGTACTAAGAGGTACGCGGGGTGTACTCCATTCAGACTAAAACCCTAAATTTTAGGGTATGGAACTATATAATGAACATTATGCCTTAAGACCAGCCTCCATCTCACCCTAAAGAAGCTATTACGAAACCCTAATCCATACTTGAGTGATTTTGGAGCTTGGAAGTCCATTAGAAGAGTATTTTGGTGCTTTTGAAGAAGGTGTTCATTCTTGAAGACTTATTGGAGAAGATAGGGCTTTTAGACCTAGAACTACACCAAATTTTGGCTCTTATTTAAGGTATAAAGTTCTGAACTTGGTGGTTATTCTCTTAGATCTCTTTTAGGATGAGTTTATGGACTCTTTTGGTCCCATGGATGAAGTCCCTTGTGTCCATGTCATTTTTGGAACCTAGAGTTGCCACTCTCAGTGTTATTTGAGTTCTAGAATCAGAAAGTTGCCATCTTGAAGGTCTTAATGGGTTCATGCAAGAGTTATGGCCATTTTCATGGAAGTAGATTTCTATACTTTGAGTTTGGGTTCATGTGGGTCATATAAAGTCACCAAGTCAGTGACTTTATGGATTAAGACGTTGAAGAGGACTTGGATCTATGATTTTAGCCTTTGGAATAAAGTATTAAGTGCTTAATCGTAGAAGTGGCTTCACAGAGCAATACCATGGGCATACATGCATGTACACGGAGTGTACACGCCATACAGCGTGTACGCTTAGCGTATAGAGGAGTACGCCCCGCGTACTCATCAGATTTGGGCTTGGCGTTGTTTGGGCCTCGGTTTGGGCCATTTTACATGGGCTGGTATCTTGGGCTTTAATGGGCCATTTGAATTGGACTTTTGGACTAGAGAAGCATTATTGGGCCTTAGGTTGGGGCCCATGTGAAGGGATTGGGCCAAATTGGAAGTTCGGCCATATATTAGGCCTTGTGGAAGTGTTTATCTTTTTGGGCCAGGTTTGGGTAGAGTTCATTTTGGGAAAAGAGTATGTGAGGGGTAGAATGGTCTTTTACCCCAGTGAGTACTTATGGTTAAGTTATGAGAATCCCCGACTTATCTAACTTGTATGATGATCAATAGCTCGGGGATTCGAGAGATCAGTAGTTCGGGGATCTGCCAGCTAGCAGCCAGAGGTTTATCCGTGGGATTCTACATTCAACTTTGTGAGGTGAGTTTCCTCCAATAGGAATGGGTCGAAGGCAACAATGCTGGTCCGTTTATGTATGTTAGTATGTTCCAGACTAAGGTTTGATGTCGGGCGGTGCCCGATGAATGTTTATATGCATTCCAGATTACAGTCCGATGTCGGGCAGGGCCTGAGGAATGTTTATATGTATGCTTGATGTCTTCGTGATTCTTGCATGTGTTGGTAGTTATATGCTTTCCGGATTACAGTCCCATGCCGAGCGGTGCCCGATGAATGCTTATATGTTTTCCGAACTAAGGTCCAATGTCGGGCGGGGATCGAGGAATGTTTATATGTTTGATTATAATTGTTGTCTATGTGATACATGTATGTGCCTGGTAGGGAGGTGAGTGTGGGTGGGGACCCGTATCTCATCACTAGTTGAGTGTGGACTGGGTTCCATATCTCATCGTTAGCAGAGTAGGGGCGGGGCCCATGATAGGCGATGCCTTAGGATTGGAATAATAGTATTGTGTATGATTCTTTATGTGCTAACATAGTTATATGATATTGTTTATATCTGTATAGCGGGCGAGGCCCAGTGACAGGCGGGGCCTGGAAGAAACAGATCTGTATACCGAGCTGGGATCGATGCCAGGCGGGGCATGATGCTAGGCGGATCCTGATGCCGGACGATGTCTGATGCCGGGCGAGGACCCAGTTTATGTGATTATGTGTATGGTATGTGGTAGTTTGGGGAGACTCACTAAGCTTCGTGCTTACAGTTTTCAGTTTTGGTTTCAGGTATTTCCAGTTGCAAAGAGAAGAGCTCGGGATGACTGTATTTCACACACCATGATGTTTAGCCTGGTATGTTTACTCCGATGTTTTCATTTTGAAACTCTGATAATAATGTTTTGAAATACTTTGACTCATGTTTTTGATGGAATGGTTTTATAGCTATGGTATTATCTAATGATTCAAAACGAAATTTTTGGTCATGATTTTTAGGATGTTACAAGCTGGTATCAGAGCCTTGGTTTGAGGGATTTGGGCACACTCTCGGGTGTGTCTGAACTCAATTTGAGGACTTGGTATAAATTTAAAAAAAAAAACCATTTTCATAAAAAGGATTTTGAAAAGAGAACAAGGTGAGGTGCATGCAATCAGCCGAGCTCAAGTAAGTTCTCCCAAATTACCCATACATGTTTGTTTTATTATAATATGATTATGAGAACTGCATGCTAGATTAGGGCTAAGGATCTAGGAAGGATGCCATTTATGCCTACTGTACGAGCTTATTGAACTGCCTGCTAGTACTGATTAGTCAGTGATATGATGTCCTGATTAGAATATGCTTGGTTTTGTGTACTTGATGTCTGAATGTTGTTTGCTTCGTGCTTTTAGGAGTTCTAGTTATCTTTAACTAAGTAGTAAACGAATACATTAAGTTACATATTACGAGGACTAAATAATTTTAGAAGGTTAGGTCTAGCCCTATTTCGTAGCTCTCGTCTGAGTCCAACCGTTGTAGGGTAGGACATCTCATTCGAAGAATTATTTGGTCTTAGTGATATGTAATGGTATTTGCGAGCTATTTAAGGAGAGATAGTAGGGACTCCTTATGCAGCTGATGGTGGAGAGTGGTTCGGGGATTACCCTAGGGCAAGCCTAGGATGAGATTAGCTGGGAGCAGTAGTAGTGAAAGGGACTTGGTGGAGTCAAGGCAATTCTTGAGGAAAGTATGGATATATGTGGAAGGTAGTATGGGTCCGTACTACTGAAAGCAAAGGATCCGTTAGAGATTCCTGTGTGGAAATGGGAAGACATCACTATGGATTTCATCACAAAGCTTCTGAGGACCGCATGTGGAGTGGATTCGATTTGGGTCATTGTGGATCAGTTGACCATGTGTGCTCATTTCATCCCGATCCAGGAAAGTATATTGGCTGAGAAGCTAGCCGAGATCTATGTACGCGATGTGGTAGCGCGTCATGGAGTGCCGGTTTCATTTGTGTCAGACCGAGATGTTCGCTTCGGTTCCAGATTTTGGAAGAGGTTTCATGACGAGATGGGTACTTGTCTTCACTTCAGTACAACTTTTCACCCTCAAACTGTGACACTCGTCAAATTCTAGTCAAAGTCAAACAAGTCAAACCGGTCGAATTTAATTAGTGCCTGTATGTTAGAAGTTATTCTATGAATAAAATATGTGCATTTGTATGTCAAAAATTCAAGTGTCTCGAAAAATCTATGTGTTAACAGTGTAAAAACCCTAAAAAGGGAGTTAAACGCATCAAAACACGACTAAGGACCCTTTCGGGGACTTAAAACAATCATAAACGAAACATAACGGGGTTCACAAACCTTGCATTACGAGATTATACGATAATAATGGCTAAGACTAAATCTCTCCCAAATCTCTCCAAGTATGTGAAATCTCTCCCAAATCTCTCTAAGTATTTGAAATCTCTCCAAGTATATGAAATCTCTCCCAAATCTCTCTAAGTATGTGAAATCTCTCCAAGTATGTGACATCTCTCCCAAATCTCTCCAAGTATGCCAAATCTCTCCCAAATCTCTCTAAGTATGTGAAATCTCTCCAAGTATGTGAAATCTCTCCCAAATCTCTCCAAGTATGTGAAATCTCTCCAAGAATGTCAAATCTCTCCCAAATCTCTCTCAAAACCTCTTTTGATCTTTTTGTAATCATTTGGGGCATCCCGACACTTGACTTGGTGAAAAACCATGCGAAACCGGAAGATACCTTGGAAAATAGCCTTTTAGGGCCGAAGTCCCTCTATAGGGACCAAACCCTACTTGAACCGGAGTCCCCTTGTGTAGCCGCAGCCAGCTAGCCGCAGCCATCTAGCCGCAGCCTCCGAACCGTAGCCAGAGAACCGCAGCCAGCGAGCCGCAGCCTCCGAACCGCAGCCAGAGAACCGCAGCCAGCAAGCCGCAGCCTCCGAACCGCAGTCCGTTTCCCCTTCGGATTTCCCATTTTCCACCCGGTTTTCGACCACGACTTCGTTTTAAGCCCGTTTTTCATGATTTTAACGTGAGATTTTCACCAAAATCCATATTTTATCATTTTAACCCCCCAGGACTCTTATTATATTTATTTCTCAAGGATTTATTAATTAAAAATCATTAGTTTATATTGAGAAGATATTTACCCCACAAGTGGGTCAAGTGTGCCCACTTGCCTTCCATGTGTCATCCTCTCAATAGTCCAACCCTATCCACATCACACAAACCAAGGTAAACATCCTTTCAATCTTGAAAATTGCTCCAGCAACATTTATATAAAGAAATCCCTGGAGGATTTCTTGGTTCACTTTGATAAATCCTTCACTTACACACTTCTCATATCACCTCAAGAAAGCTTCTTTCCCTCTACTTTCCACCATCTTGTGCAAGTGTTCTTGAGTTGCTACAACACTTTTTGGTAAGTATTCCATCTAAACTCAAGTGGCATTCCATAATTTCATAACACTCTTGGATCATTGACTCATATCTTAACACCAAAAATCGTTCTTAGGATCCTCCGAACTCTCACGTGTTCATCAAGTGTTCTTGACTTGATACTCCTCGTCTTCGACCTTCCACTCTTTCAAGAATCACTCAAGGTGAGTTCATACCCCTACATTTTCTAGTTTTCTTCAGTTTTCAGGGGGGGGGGGGGAATACAAGTTAAAACACCAAAACATATTCAAAACTCGACTTGACAGCTTACAACAGAAAAGTTGTGACCTGTTAACGAACTATTTTAACCAACTTAAACTTAATATTTTTAAAAACTGTATAATATGAAAGTAGTTCAGGTTTATACCTTTAAAATGACTACTTGCACATCTCCATACGATTTTTCTACAATTTATGGTGATTTTTACAAAACTGCCTATCACTGCAGCAACGAAATCAGACCAGGTTGTGAAAATGAACATTTTCACACTAGTTTGAGACCACCAAAAATAATGGGAAAATTTATGAATACAGTAGACACTTTTTACAAATACTCAGAGAATGCGGATTCAGTTTTCGAATTACGATGATTTTTTCTATAATTACTCAAAAACAGTGACAGTTAAGGGTAAAACTGTCAAATACATATTTAAGAGTTATTCACACCTTGTAACATGTTGAGCAAGGTGTGTAAGATTTACACTTAGTATTTCCAATGTACTTTATTTGAAATACATATACATGCGTAACCAGGTTTCTAATACCATCATACAACACTTTTGATAAACTATAATAGGTATAGTTTTGAACACTACATCTAACAAAGAAAACAATAACATTATCGATTTACAAAACGAACTTTCACTACACACTACGTGAACTCGTTAATGAAAATTTGTGAGACATTCTCCTTCGGGGTACTCCAAGTACCACATAAAGTCCTTTAGTTATAATCAGAATCTCTTGGAGTGAGAACGTGATAGTTGTGTATAGATCTATACTGGGTCCGACAAACCCGCACCTGAGCTGCTTGCAACAGCTAGACCGGCAGGTCTGTGGTGACAAGTGTCATAACTTTCCGACGCCTGAAGAACGTCGCATTCAAGGCTATCTAGTCTTTAGTATGATTATAACATCTCGCATGGAATATTAACACAGCATAAAATTCACGGAAATTCTAGGGCTTTATACAAAGGAGTTTTATTTAAATATAAAACACACACATAAGTATGACGATTTACTTACACATACTAGGCCTTGTTTCAATTCAGTTTACAACAAATCTTTTAGAAAATATTGGATTTTCTGGAAACAAACTTGTAACAAACGTTAAGGAAACAACATTCATTTTTATAAAATACTTATGAACTCACCAGCTTTATGCTGATACTCTCTTTTCAAAACAACTTGTATTCTCAGGTAATCAGTAATACAGGTAACCGCAAGATTTCTGAAGTCAAGACGCTAAGGCATAGATTATTTTGCTACATTTTATCATCATATGTAATTTAATTGAAAACATGTATTTTTGAAACATGTATTTTGGAAACAATGTAATCTTTTAAAATTATATCTATGATGGCTGTGTGTTACTTTCTTCACTATGGTTATGATACTGAGCATGACGTCATCCGCCCCCGAACGTTTCCGCCGTTCTGGTTTGGGGGTGTGACAGATTGGTATCAGAGCTTTGTTTATAGTGAATTAAGTATATCGAACCACGTAAGATATACAAACTATAAATACAACGGGACAAAATTCTCTGACGTAGCTTTTCAAAAAAAATGCTTTAAAATAAAATTTTATATTTTTATAAAAGTATTCTCACAATCGCACATACTAATTCAGTATCATAATGGCAATAACATAAAAGTATCAAGACCAGTTGAACGCCATGATTCAACTTCGGGGTATGTAGTCAGATCTTGGATGAATATAGCCTGATCAACTATATTCAGCCAAGGTAGGACCAATGTATGCCGAAGAAGGATCATGGTGAGCAACAAGTCTGCAGCTTACCAAAAATTTCAAGAATCAAACTTAAAAATACTATAGGAGTATTTTAACACAAAAAGCCGTAGTCACAACTTCGACAACTAACTTCTTGTTCCCAAAGTTTTTCTCGCGACATTCCTCCTTATCCCCATTCTCGTACAGGTACGATGGCAGGATTCCACTTACCAGGTGACCCCTACTTTCCCAACCAAGGGAATGCCGGCTGGATCGTGGAAGATCCCGAAGAAGAACCCATGGAAGATGAGGAGCCCATGGAAGAAGAAGAATCAGTGGACGGTGAAGAAGAAGAGGAAGAAGAAGAAGACTCAGATGGAACCGATTCGGAACCCGAAGTTTACAATCCACACCCTGCCCCCATTCCTTCACAACACTACCAGGGCCCGACGCCCCAGTGGGCTGAAACTATACATCGATGGAGCTGAGAGCAAGGTCAACGACCTCCCTATGGCATGTAACGAGGTTTCTACGATCTCAGCAGAGGAGGGTCAGCCGACCGAGCCCTCCCTGTCATAGTTCACCGTGTCACACGCCACGAAGAGCAAACAAGAGTTAACACCCGACATCTCATGGAGGTTGGTGCCACCAACCAAGTCAATTCCGTTCGTATCCGCCGGTTGGATGATGAACACGATCGGACTCGAGACCGCACCGAACTTCTTCGACGGGAAATGGCTGCGACCCGTGCTGAAGTGCAAGAACTTCGAGAACACCGAGCCACTTTTGAAGGACGCCTGGTTGAAGCAGAGAGCCAAGCGCCGAAATCCCGAGCTGAAATGAGGAACTTCGTGTCTACACTTCATGATCCTCAGAGCTTCAACCGCCGCAAGTAGTATTGCACTGCTCGCTTCAGTTTAATATAGTTTGAGGATAAATATTACTATTATTTTCTAGTATTCTAGGTCCGATCTCGCAATTTAAGTGTTTACACTTCCGGGATCTGTTAGGCGGTCAAAATTTTCCGTACATTGATGTAGCATAGACCCCTAGTAGGGTCAAATTTTTCCAAAGTACTGTATACTAAGTTATATCAATGATATTGACGCGCCATTTGTTTTATTGGGAACACTACATCAGATTCATAACATGAACTATTTTTCAGATAAAAATTTACTGGTGCTCAACCTATGATCGCATGAGGTATAAACTAAAGTTATATGTAATTGAGACCATGTCGACCTAGAAACGGTGGTTCCGCCTTGGATCCTGTTCCTTGTTTGGTTGTGGGCCCAGGGAAGAACCATTAGATTCGAAAGTTTATTTAATCTTAATTACATGAAAATATTATACATCAAGGGATTATTAATTGGACCCGGTATGGATACTATCACAGACATTTCATGAGAATCAATACTATCGAAATTTATAAAGTCTATATTTCATTGTTTACAGACTTCTAGTATGAATGAATTCTTACAACATTTTTACAAGTCAGAGTCATGATGCATATAAAGAACTAATAATGTTTAGTTTAACACTCGACTTATATCAAAGACTTATTGTCTTTTCATTCTTGTAAAATGGCAGAAAATGCCACCTTGAAGAAATCCTAGACGCGGCGAAGTAGCTGGGACTGCACCACCCCCACCACCACCTCCTCAATTCGACCCAGCCATGTTCCAGGCTGCGATAGCGGCCGCAATCGCAGTCGTGATAGCCCAAATCAACCCCAGTAATTTGGGAGGTGCAGGCAGTGGTGCCTCGAATTCTAATAATGGAGACGGCCAGGTACGCTCGAGAGAGTGTACCTACAAAGAGTTTACTAACGCCAAGCCCAAAAACTTCAACGGGAGTGGAGGTGTCATAGCGTTGCTACAATGGTTCGAGAAAACCGAGACCATTTTCGAAATATGTGCATTCCCTGAAGTAAGCAAGGTCAAATTTGCTTCATGCACATTCTCCGAAAGAGCCCTCACCTGGTAGAAGGGTCACATCAAGGCACTAACGCTCCCGGTGGCTAACACGATAACATAGGAAGATCTGAAAACCATGTTAATGAAGGAGTACTGCCCCAGGGGTGAGATACAGAAGCTGGAAGAAGAATTTTGGGGTCCTAAGATGACAGCTCTGACATCCTGTCGTACACCTCAAGGTTCAGCGATCTAGCCATGCTGTGTCCCGGGATGGTTCCTACTGAAAGCAAGAAGGTGGAAAGATACGTATGGGGATTATCTCAACAACTCCAAGGGCACATATTGGCCTCAAAGCCAACTACCTTCGACAGTGCCAAGGAACTGGCACAACAACTCATCGACCATAACGCCAGCCATGGCACTGTAACGACCACCTCCGAGCAAGCAAAAGGGGGAAACAACAAAAGAAAATTCTGGAATAAGAAAAAGGGGCAGCCTACTCAAGACCCTGCCAAGAAACAACAAGTGGTTGCAGTGCACGCCGCCACAACCACTGCCAACCCCACTCCGATAAGGCAATACGCTGGGAACCTGCCCAAGTGCAACAAATACAGCTACCACCACAACGGTGCATGCCGTGAAATGCATTGCACCAACTGTAACAAAAAGGGGCACACCGCCCGATTCTGTAGGACTCCAGCCCAACCAAACGCACAAGCTGCCAACACCGGAGCAAGCCGAACCTGCTATGGATGTGGAGAAGCAGGATACCTTAAACGTAACTGCCCGAAGGCAAGGAACCCCAACCCCGACGAAGTGGGCAGAGTTCTGGCGATAGGTCATGAGGAAGCCGTCGCAGATCCAACTGTGGTTACCGATACGTTTCCCCTCAACAATACCTACGCATGCATTCTTTTCGATAGTGGCGCGGAGAAAAGCTTCGTGAGCCACCAATTTAAACGCTTGCTTAATCAAACACCACAAACACTAAAAGACACATTCACCATAGAAATGGCTAACGGAAAAACAGAGAACACTAACGATATTTACATCGGGTGTACCTTCACCTTAAATAATCACTCTTTCCTAATCGACCTTATGCCGGTCACCATAAAAAGTTTTGACGTTATCATTAGCATGGATTGGTTATGCCCTCACCATGCGGAAATCCTATGTCACGAAATGGCCGTTCGCCTTAATCTGCCAAGTGGCGAAGCTCTCGTCGTTTATGGCGACAAGCCTAGCTCAAACTTTCAGATCATCTCTTGTATCAAGGCTCAAAAGTATATCCGCAAGGAGTACCACGCCTTTCTAGCCCACGTCGTAGATAAGGGTCAAGGAATGAAAGACATCAAGGACATTCCGGAGGTCTGCAATTTCCCCGATGTATTCCCAGAAGACCTTCCCGGAGTGCCCCCTCCTCTACAAGTCGAATTCCGAATCGACTTAATTCCCGGAGCTACCCCCGTAGCCAAATCGCCATACCGTCTAGCTCCAGCCGAGATGCAGGAACTGTCCAGTCAACTGAACGAACTACTGAGCAAAGGCTTCATTAGGCCAAGCTTCTCGCCTTGGGGAGCACCAGTTTTATTCGTTAAGAAGAAGGACGGATCGTTCCGTATGTGCATTGACTACCGCGAATTAAACAAACTCACCATCAATAACCGGTACCCTTTGCCTCGAATCGGTGACCTCTTCGACCAACTACAAGGAGCGAGTTTCTTCGCGAAGATTGACCTTAGATCTGGATACCATCAACTACGAGTTCAAGAGGAGGATATGCCCAAGACAGCGTTCAGAACGCGCTATGGTCACTACGAATTTGTAGTGATGCCTTACGGCTTAACAAATGCACCCGCAGCGTTTATGGACCTGATGAATCGGGTGTGTCGACCTTACTTAGACAAGTTTGTAATTGTTTTCATCGATGATATACTAGTCTACTCCCGAAGTAAGGAAGAACACGACCAGCATTTACGTCGAGTCCTGAAGACGCTGAGAGCGGAGAAATTGTACGCAAAGTTTTCAAAGTGTGAGTTCTGGATCCGAGAGGTAAATTTCCTCGGGCATGTAGTCAGCAAGGAAGGAATCCATGTGGACCCTTCAAAGACCATGGCGATTGAAAGTTGAGCAGCACCAAGAACACCCACGGAGATCTGACAATTTTTAGGGCTCGCCGGTTACTACCGGAGATTCATTCAAAACTTCTCCAAAATTTCAAAACCACTCACCACCCTAACTCAAAAAGGGGTGACATTCATCTGGGGAGACAAGCAAGAGGCTGCATTCTAAACACTAAAACGAACTCTATGCAGTGCTCCGATCTTGTCCATACCAGATGGAACCGAAGACTTTGTGGTTTACTGCGATGCATCAAACCAAGGTCTAGGGTGTGTGTTAATGCAACGAGGGAAAGTCATTGCCTACGCCTCAAGACAACTGAAGACGCATGAGGTAAACTACACGACGCACGACCTTGAATTAGGAGCAGTAGTTTTCACCTTAAAAATCTGGAGGCATTACCTTTACGGCACCAAATGCACCATCTTCACCGATCACAAAAGCCTCCAGCATATCCTCAATCAGAAGGAACTCAACATGAGACAAAGGCGATGGGTGGAATTACTAAACGATTACGAATGTGAGATTCGTGATCACCCCGGAAAGGCCAATGTGGTTGCAGACGCCTTAGGCAGAAAGGAGTACTCGGGCCGCCGAGCGAAGGCATTGACCATGACCATCCACTCAAACATGTCCGCACAAATCAAGGAAGCCCAGGAGGAAGCCTTGGAGCCAGAGAACGTGACAGGTGAAGCATTAAGAGGAATGGACAAAAATCTTGAAGTCAGGGATGACGGAGTTCGTTGTCTTATGAACCGGATCTAGACACCAAAATTTGGTGGATTTAGGGACGTTGTCATGAACGAAGCTCATAAAACTCGCTACTCTGTGCATCCCGGCTCAGACAAGATGTACTTAGACCTCAAGAAGATGTATTGGTGGCCGAACATGAAAGCTGAAATAGCTACCTTCGTGGGCAAGTGTCTGACTTGCGCCAAGGTTAAGGTAGAATACCAAAAGCCCTCGGGACTACTTCAACAACCAGAGATACCCGAGTGGAAGTGGGAGCAGATTACTATGGATTTCATTACCAAGTTACCTAAGACTACGGGTGGGCTTGACACCATCTGGGTAATCGTCGACAGGTTAACCAAATCCGCACACTTCTTACCAATAAAAGAGACAGACAAAATGGAGAAGCTGACAAGGATTTATATTACAGAAATAGTGCGCCCTCACGGAGTACCGATATCCATCATCTCCGACAGAGATAGTAGGTTCACGTCATGATTCTGGAAGTCACTACAGAAAGCTATGGGAACTAGGCTGGACATGAGTACAGCCTACCACCCACAGACTGACGGTCAGAGTGAAAGAACAATTCAGACGTTAGAGGACATGCTAAGGGCTTGTGTGATAGATTTTGGTAAAGCTTGGGATACTCATTTACCTCTTATAGAGTTTTCTTACAATAATATTTATCACACTAGCATTAAAGTTGCTCCGTTCGAAGCCCTCAACGGACGAAAGTGCAGATCACCCCTGTGCTGGGCCGAGGTGGGCGATACACAACTAGCAAAATGGCAAGTCCCTAACAGCGCACTCACTGGCCCGAAGATCATAAGGGAAACGACCGAGAAGATCGTCCAAATTCGAGAACGAATGAAGGCTTCGCAAGACCGACAAAAGAGCTACGCAGATAAGAGACGAAAACCTTTGGAGTTCCAAGTAGGAGATCGGGTACTTCTAAAAGTATCACCTTGGAAGGGTTTAATACGCTTCGGAAAACGAGGGAAATTAAATCCAAGGTATATCGGGCCATTCGAAATCCTCGCCATGATTGGCCCGGTGGCACACAAGCTACGATTACCACATGAACTCAAGCATATTTATCCTACATTCCATGTGTCAAACCTGAAGAAATGTTTGTCTGATGAGACCCTCGTCATTCCTTTGGAAGAAATTGAGATCAATGAGAACCTCCACCTTGTAGAGGAACCTGTTGAAATCATGGACCGAGAGGTCAAATAGACGAAACAAAGCCGCATTCCCATCGTAAAGGTCCGGTGGAACGCCAAGCGAGGACCCGAGTTTACTTGGGAACGTGAGGACCAAATGAAGCAAAAATACGCACATCTATTCCCCGACCCTTGAAGTCCCACTCAAAAATGCAAATTTCGGGACGAAATTCCTTCTAACGGGGGGATACTATGACAACCGTCAAATTCTAGTCAAAGTCAAACAAGTCAAACCGGTCGAATTTAATTAGTGCCTGTATGTTAGAAGTTATTCTATGAATAAAATATGTGCATTTGTATGTCAAAAATTCAAGTGTCTCGAAAAATCTATGTGTTAACAGTGTAAAAACCCTAAAAAGGGAGTTAAACACATCAAAACACGACTAAGGACCCTTTCGGGGACTTAAAACAATCATAAACGAAACATAACGGGGTTCACAAACCTTGCATTACGAGATTATACGATAATAATGGCTAAGATTAAATCTCTCCCAAATCTCTCCAAGTATGTGAAATCTCTCCCAAATCTCTCTAAGTATGTGAAATCTCTCCAAGTATATGAAATCTCTCCCAAATCTCTCTAAGTATGTGAAATCTCTCCAGGTATGTGAAATCTCTCCCAAATCTCTCCAAGTATGACAAATCTCTCCCAAATCTCTCTAAGTATGTGAAATCTCTCCAAGTATGTGAAATCTCTCCAAAATCTCTCCAAGTATGTGAAATCTCTCCAAGAATGTCAAATCTCTCCCAAATCTCTCTCAAAACCTCTTTTGATCTTTTTGTAATCATTTGGGACATCCCGACACTTGACTTGGTGAAAAACCATGCGAAACGGGAAGATACCTTGGAAAATAGCCTCTTAGGGCCGAAGTCCCTCTATAGGGACCAAACCCTACTTGAACCGGAGTCCCCTTGTGTAGCCGCAGCTATCTAGCCGCAGCCTCCGAACCGCAGCCAGAGAACCGCAGCCAGCGAGCCGCAACCTCCGAACCGCAGCCAGAGAACCGCAGCCAGCGAGCCGCAGCCTCCGAACCGCAGTCCGTTTCCCCTTCGGATTTCCCATTTTCCACCCGGTTTTCGACCACGACTTCGTTTTAAGCCTGTTTTTCATGATTTTAACGTGGGATTTTCACCAAAATCCATATTTTATCATTTTAACCCCCAGGACTCTTATTATATTTATTTCTCAAGGATTTATTAATTAAAAATCATTAGTTTAAATTGAGAAGATATTTACCCCACAAGTGGGTCAAGTGTGCCCACTTGCCTTCCATGTGTCATCCTCTCAATAGTCCAACCCTATCCACATCATACAAACCAAGGTAAACATCCTTTCAATCTTGCAAATTGCTCCAGCAACATTTATATAAAGAAATCCCTGGAGGATTTCTTGGTTCACTTTGATAAATCCTTCACTTACACACTTCTCATATCACCTCAAGAAAGCTTCTTTCCCTCTACTTTCCACCATCTTGTGCAAGTGTTCTTGAGTTGCTATAGCATTTTTTGGTAAGTATTCCATCTAAACTCAAGTGCCATTCCATAATTTCATAACACTCTTGGATCATTGACTCATATCTTAACACCAAAAATCGTTCTTAGGATCATCCGAACTCTCACGTGTTCATCAAGTGTTCTTGACTTGATACTCCTCGTCTTCGACCTTCCACTCTTCCAAGAATCACTCAAGGTGAGTTCATACCCCTACATTTTCTAGTTTTCTTCAGTTTTCAGGGGGGGGGGAATACAAGTTAAAACACCAAAACATATTCAAAACTTGACTTGACAGCTTACAACAGAAAAGTTGCGACCTGTTCACGAACTGTTTTAACCAACTTAAACTTAATATTTTTTCAAAACTGTATAATATGAAAGTATTTCAGGTTTATACCTTTAAAATGACTACTTGCACATCTCCATACGATTTTTCTACAATTTATGGTGATTTTTACAAAACTGCCTATCACTGCAGCAACGAAATCAGACCAGGTTGTGAAAATGAACATTTTCACACTAGTTTGAGACCACCAAAAATTATGGGAAAATTTATGAACACAGTAGACACTTTTTACAAATACTCAGAGTTTGCGGATTCAGTTTTTAACTTACGATGATTTTTCTATAATTACTCAAACACAGTGACAGTTAAGGGTAAAACTGTCAAATACATATTTAAGACTTATTCACACCTTGTAACATGTTGAGCAAAGTATGTAAGATTTACACTTAGTATTTCCAATGTCCTTTATTTGAAATACATATACATGCGTAACCAGGTTTCTAATACTATCATACAACACTTTTGATAAACTATAATAGGTATAGTTTTGAACACTACATCTAACAAAGAAAACAATAACATTATGGATTTACAAAACGAACTTTCACTACACACTACGTGAACTCGTTAATGAAAATTTGTGAGACATTCTCCTTCGGGGTAATCCAAGTACCGTACAAAAGTCCTTTAGTTATAATCAGAATCTCTTGGAGTGAGAACGTGATAGTTGTGTATAGATCTATATTGGGTCCGACAAACCCGCATCTGAGCTGCTTGCAACAGCTAGACCGGCAGGTCTGTGGTGACAAGTGTCATAACTTTCCGACGCCTGAAGAACGTCGCATTCAAGGCCATCTAGTCTTTAGTATGATTATAACATCTCGCATGGAATATTAACACATCATAAAATTCACGGAAATTCTAGGGCTTTATACAAAGGAGTTTTATTTAAATATAAAACACACACATAAGTATGACGATTTACTTACACATACTAGGCCTTGTTTCAATTCAGTTTACAACAAATCTTTTAGAAAATATTGGATTTTCTGGAAACAAACTTGTAACAAACGTTAAGGAAACAACATTCATTTTTATAAAATACTTATGAACTCACCAGCTTTATGCTGATACTCTCTTTTCAAAACAACTTGTATTCTCAGGTAATCAGTAATACAGGTAACCGCAAGATTTCTGAAGTCAAGAGGCTAA
This sequence comes from Lactuca virosa, assembly GCF_052849685.1. NCBI lineage: Eukaryota > Viridiplantae > Streptophyta > Magnoliopsida > Asterales > Asteraceae > Lactuca > Lactuca virosa. The sequence goes on along the minus strand of NC_136429.1, from coordinate 12,407,319 downwards.
GGCGTAGATTATTTTGCGACATTTTATCATCATATGTAATTTAATTGAAAACATGTATTTTTGGAACATGTATTTTGGAAACAATGTAATCTTTTAAAATTATATCTATGATGGTTGTGTGTTACTTTCTTCACTATGGTTATGATACTGAGCATGACGTCATCCGCCCCCGAACGTTTCCGCCGTTCTGGTTTGGGGGTGTGACACAGACAGATGCGCAGAGCGAGATGACGATTCAGACTATAGAGGATATGTTGCGTGTGTGTGTACTAGATTTTGGTGGGAGTTGGGATACGTATCTTCCGTTAGCGGAATTTCCGTATAACAACAATTATCACGCTAGCATGAACCGACCTCCCTTCGAGATGCTCTACGGGAGGAAATGCAGGACCCCAATCTGTTGGGGCGTGGTCGGTCAGAGATTCATGGGGAGGACCGAGGTGGTACTCAAGACTACCAAGATGATCCAGCAGCTCCGAAGCAGGATCCAGAGTGCTCAGAGTCGGCCGAAAAGCTATGCCGACAAGATTCGATCAGACCTAGAGTTTCAGGAAGGGTACATGGTTCAACGGAAGGTGTCACCTTGGAAAGGTGTCATCCGATTCAGGAAGTAGGGCAAGTTGGGACCCAGGTACATTGATCCGTTCAGGGTTTTGGCTTGGGTGGGCCGGGTTGCTTATCGTTTGGATATTCCAGTAGAGCTCAGTCAGATTCACAGCACCTTTCATGTTTCCCAGCTTCGGAAGTGTTTAGTGGATGATTCCGCAGTTGTACCCTTGGAGGATATCCAGGGGGATGACCGCCGGTAGCGATTCTCGATCGGAAGACAAAAACCTTGAGGAACAAGGTTGTACAGTTGGTGAAGATGCAGTGGATGCACCGCAAGGGTTCGGAATGGACGTGGGCGCCCGAGGAGGAAATGAGGGAGCATTACCCTTAGTTGTTCGAGGCAACGGACTTCGAGACTGAAGTATGATTCAAGTGGGGGATAATTGTAACGCTCGGTAATTCACCAAGGTATTATTTATGTATTGGATTAATTATTTTATATTAATTGGGCTTGGATCCATTGGATCCTTGCAAAATGGGCTTAAGGGGTGTCGTACGCTAGGCGTACCACCCTATGTACGCACAACGTACTAATGAAAGTTGACAGCGCATGCCATGTACGTACGCGTAGCATACGTGTGCAGTCCCCAAAACCCTAAATTTAGGGTTTGATCCCTATATAAAGAACATTATGCCCTAAAGTCCAGCCTCCCTCCGCACCCTTAAGCTACTCCCACGAAACCCTAATCGATATTTTGTGTGTTCTTTTTCTTTGAAGGCTTCTTGAGAGTATTTTTAGTGTTTTGATCCATTCTCCAAGGAAGTAAAGAGCAAAGCAAGGTGGTGGTTCAAAGGAGAAGGTGTAGATCTGGGATTGTTGCTTCATTTCAGACCTTTTCAAGGTATAAAGTCTTGAACTTGCTCCATAAATTCTTTGATCTCTTATGTTGAGTTTTTGGACCTTTTTGGTCCCAAGAATGGAGCTTTATGGTTACAAATCCATTTCTAGGATTAGGGTTGCCACCCTTAGTGCTATTTGAGTCCCAAAGACAGAAAGGTTACCATCTTGAAGGTCTTGATGTACTCATGCATGAGTATTAGTCTTTTCTATGGAAGTAGGTTGTCATATGTCAAGTTCAGGTCCATTTTGGGGTTTGCAAGCCACCAAGTAATCGACTTTATAGGTTAAGACACTTTACTGGACTCAGATATGTATTTGGAGCTTTAGGTCTTAAGGGGTTAAGGTCTTTTTGAGATTATGGCTTACCAGGGGAGTACATTGAGCGTATAAGCCCGTACGCGTAGCGTACAAGCCATGCAGCCTGTACGCTTAGCGTACAGAGGAGCACGCCCCGTGTACTCATTGGATTTGGGCTTTGCGTCATTTCGGCCTCGGTTTGGGCCATTCCTTGGACTTTGCTATTTTAGGCCATAGTAGGCCATCTGGAATTGAACCTTTGGACTAGAGAAGCATTATTGGGCATTAGGTTGAGGCCCATGTGAAGGGATTGGGCCCAATTGGAAATTGGGCCGTATATTGGGCCGTGTAGGAGTGTTTATCTTTTGGGCCAAGGGTTGAGTAGAGTTCACTTTGGGACAAGAGTATGTGAGGGGTAGAATGGTCTTTTACCCCGGTGAGGACTTATGGTTAAGTGAAGAGAATCCCGAACTTAACTAGTTTATATGATGATTAGTAGCTCGGGGAGTCGAGAGATCAGCAGTTCGGGGATCTGCCAGCTAGCAGTCAGAGGATTATCCGTGAGTTTCAGCTTTGTGAGGTGAGTTTCCTCCTGTATGAATGTGTCGAAGGCACCAATGTCAGCCCGTATATTTATGTTATTATGTTCCGGACTAAGGTCCGATGTCGGGCGGTGCCCGATGTATGCTTATATGATTTCTGGATTTCGGTCTGATGTCAGGCGATGCCCGAGGAATGTTTGTATGCTTGATGTCTTCGTGATTCTTGCATGTGTCTCTATTTGTATGTTTCTGGATTACGGTCTGATGTCGGGCAATGCCCGATGAATGTTTTTATGCTTCCGGATTTCGGTCCGATGTCGGGCGGCGCCCGAGGAATGTTTATGTGTTTACGATATGTGATTATTTTATGTGTATTTACTGATATGTTTATATGTATACCAAGCTTTGCGCGATGTCGGGCGGGGCCCGATGCCGAACATTGTCTAATGCCGGGCGGGACCCGATGAAGGGGCGGGGTCCGCGATATGTTTATATGTGATTATGTGCTTATGTGTATGGTATGTGGTAGTTTGGGGAGACTCACTTCCGGTAGCAAAGGGAAGAGCTCGGGATGACTGCATTGCACACACCATGATGCTTTAGCCTTGGATGTTTACTCTGAGACATTTGACAGATGTTCATGATGTTTTGAGATACTATGACTTATGTTTTGATGAGATGATTTTGATAACTATGGTTTTATTAATAATTAAAAATGAAATTTTTGGACCGTATTCTATGTATGTTACAAGTTGGTATCAGAGCCTTGGTTTGAGGGATTCGGGCACACTCTCGGTTGTGTTTGACCTCAAACTGAGGACTTGGTATGAAAATTTTCAAAATAAAATCAATTTTATAAAAAGGATTTCCAAAAAGAGAAAAGGGTGTGGTGCATGCAATCAGCCGAGCTCAAGTAAGTTCTCCCAAATTACCCATACATGTTTGTTATGATATGATATGATATGATTATGAGAACTACATGCTAGATTATGGCTAAGTATCTAGGAAGGATGCCTTGTATGCCTGCTGTATGTGTATGAGAACTGCATATTAGATTAGGGCTAAGGATCTAGGAAGGATGCCTTATATGCCGATTGTATGTGCTTATTGAACTGAATGCTAATACTGATTAGTCAGGGATATGATGGCCTGATTAGGAGGTGTTTGGTTTGGGTTACTCAATGCTCGAATGCTGCTTGCTTTGTGCTTTTAGGAGTTCTAGTTATCTTTAACTAATTAGTAAACGAATACGTTAAGTTAGATATTGTGAGGAATAAATAATTTCATAAGGTTAGGTTTGGCCCTATTTCGCAGCTCTTGTTTGAGTCCAACCGTTGTAGGGAGAGACTTCTCATTCGAAGAATTATCTAGTCTTAGTAATATGTAATGGTTTTCGCGAGCTAGTTAGGGGGAGATAGTAGGGACTTCTTTTGCGGCTGATGGTGGAGAGTGGTGCAGAGATTTCCTTAGGGAAAGCCTAGGATGAGATTAGCGCGAAGAGCAGTAGTGGTAGAAAGGACTTGATAGAGTCAAGGTAATTCTTGAGGAAAGTATGGATAGATGTGGAAGGTAGTATGGGCCCATACAACTGAAAGCATAGGATCCGTACTCAAGTCTAGGAGGGCTGGGATGAACCCAGGGAACTTGTAGTGTGTGAGATCCCTCGAGTTATGATGAGTATTCTGATGATTTTTATGGTGTACTTTCAGTATGGTAACGCTACGCACTAGACCAGTTGGCAATTCTGGCACCGGCGAGGGATTAGGATCGGGCTCTAGAGTCGGTCAGCTCGATGATCAGATGAGGGAGTTCATTTCATCTGACATCACGCGCAATATAATGGGCCAGACTCCTGTGGTCTTCGGTACGGTCAAGGAGGGCATTTTCGAGATTCTTGATGAGAGGTTGAGTGCATTCCGCACCGAGATGGCGGCCTTGATGGGTGCGCACACGTTGACATTCAGGGAGTTCCGAGATTGTGGAGCTCCAGACTATCATGGGGCACGAGACCCCATTGCTAGCAGCAGGTGGTTGGCGGATGTCGCCAACGCCTTTCGCACCATCCGTTGTCCCGAGGGGGACAAGATCCGACTTGCTTCCTGCCTTCTGATGGACAGGGCCTATGATTGGTGGGAGGAGGTTGGATGAGCTATTGGAGATGATGTCACTATTGATGCGATGACCTGGAGTGATTTCTCGGTCATATTCGGGGTCGAGTTTAAACATGTGATCGAGGTGCAACAGCTTGCGAGGGAGTTCCAGGATCTCCAGCAGACTACTAAGACGGTGGCTGAGATCACCGCTATGTTTAGGGAGAGGGCCCTTCTTGTTCCGCAGTACATGGAGGAAGAGGGGATGAAAAGGGTCCGGTACCATGAGAGGCTAAGGAGTGATATCCGAGAGTTTGTTAGCCACTCCAGCTGCAAGATGCTGGAGGATATGATAGCGAGGGCTCGGGAAAGGGAGCTAGATTTGGAGATGGAGAGAAAGAGGAAACCAGATGAGGTTCAGACTGCGAGTTCGGGTAAAAAGCCCAAGGTATCGGATCATAGATTGAGGAGCCAGCAGGGTCGCAGCCGCTGTGGCAAGTGCGGCAAGATGCACGAGGGGGAGAGCAGGGCGGGTAGTTTGGGCTGCTTTAAGTGCGGCCGAACTGGTCATGCCAGCAGGTATTGTACTGCTACCACCACCACCACTGCAATATTTGATCTGATTTGCTTTCAGTGGAATCAGAGGGGCCACAAGAGGTCCCAATGTTCGAGTTTAGCTGCAGCAACAGTGGGACAGGTGACAACACCCGCTCCTGCAACACTGAGGATTACTGATGGCCGTCAGGGCCGGACAGAAGCGCATACGGCGAGGAGCAGGTCTTTTCAGCTGACTGCGGAGGAGGCACGTGCAGCTCCGGATGTTGTGACGGGTATGTATTTTCTCCTTATCTCTTTATTTATATTGATGTATTGTTTATGTTTATGTGTTTCATTATAGGATCCTTCCTTCTGCATGGTATATCTGCTCTGATATTATTTGATTCGGGAGCTACCCGATCTTTTGTATCGCTTGCGCTCAGCAAGCGATTTGTTGGAGCTCCAAGAGAGCTGGACTGTCCACTTGATGTAGAGATAGCGGATGATAGGACCGTTCGGGTTGCAAGGGTTCATCGGGGATGTACACTGTAGTTGTTTGATGAGTAGTTTTCCGTGGATTTAGTCCCTATTCCCCTGCGAGGGAATAAGATTATCATGGGTATGGACTGGTTGAGCCCCAAAGGGGCAGTGATTGACTGCGAGCAGCAGCTAGTGCGAGTTCAGAACCCAAGTAGGGGAGGGTTGGTGATTCAGGGCGAGAGACCGCAACATGGGCCGACTTTGTGTTCAACAGCGAGAGCTAGGCGCTACCTTCAGCAAGATTGCGCATGTTATGTCGCCTATGTTATGGATACCCGAGATAAGGGTAAGGTGACCGTGGATGATATACCGATCGTACGGGAGTACCCGGACGTGTTCCCAGAGGATTTGCCTAGGGTACCTTTAGAGAGGCAAGTAGAGTTCAGGATTGACCTAGTTCCTGGTGCGGCTCCGATAGCCAATGCACAGTATCGGTTGGCTCATCCCGAGATGCAAGAGTTGTCTACACAACTGTAGGAGCTGTTAGACAAGGGATTTATTAGGCCGAGTAGTTCGCCATGGGCAGCCCCGATTCTGTTTGTGAAGAAGAAGGACGGGTCACATCGGATGTGTATAGATTACCCGGGAGTTGAATAAGGTAATAGTGAAGAACCGTTATCCCCCCCCCCCCGAGGATTGGCGATTTATTTGATCAGCTTCAGGGTGCATCTTGGTTCTCCTAGATCGATCTGCGAGTGGGTTATCATCAGATGCGAGTCAGGGACGACGATGTGCAGAAGACAACGTTTCGGACACACTATGGTCATTACGAGTTCGTGGTGATTCGGTTTGGGCTCACCAATTCTCCTGCCGCGTTGATGGATCTCATGAACTGCGTGTGCAGACCGATGCTGGATCGGTCTGTGATAGTTTTTATCGATGACATCTTGGTGTATTTCACGACTCAAGAGCAGCATGAGGAGCACATGAGGGAGGTGCTGGAGACACTGATGAGGGAGATACTTTTCGCAAAGTTCTCCAAGTGCAAGTTCTGGTTGCGTGAGGTACATTTTCTGGGGCACCTTGTGAACCAGAAGGGTATTCTGGTCGATCCGACCAAGGTAGAGGCCGTGATGCAGTGGGAGGTTCCTAGGTCTCCATCCGAGATTCGGAGTTTTCTTGGTTTGGCGGGTTATTATCAGAGATTCATCCAGGATTTCTCCAAGATTGCTGTTCTATTGACCCGACTGACCAAGAAATCAGTGACATTCCGCTGGGGGCCTGAGTAGCAGGCAACTTTCGAGACTCTCAGACAGCGGTTGTGCGAGGCACCGATTCTGACTTTGCCAGAGGATGTCGACGATTTCATGGTTTACTATGACGCTTCGATCACGGGTATGGGTGCAGCACTGATGCAGCGAGGTCGCGTGATTGCGTACGCGTCGAGGCAGCTGAAGCCTCATGAGGTGAACTATCCGACGCATGATCTGGAGCAGGGGGCTTGTGGTTTTCGCCCTCAAGATTTGGTGACACTACCTCTATAGGGTTCATTGTACCATTTACACGGACCACAAGAGTTTGAGGTACTTGATGGATCAGCAGAATTTGAACATGAAGCAGCGTCGTTGGTTGGATGTGGTGAAGGATTATGAGTGTGAGATCCTTTATCACCCTGGGAAGGCCAATGTAGTGGCCGATGCTCTCAGCTGCAAGGCGGTCTCGGCTCTGATTTGGGATATATGCCTGAGGATGACAGTGATTACTCCGCTGCTGGAGCGAATTCGGGAGGCTCATGTCCAGGGTATAAAGGAGGAGCGCCAGAACTGTGAGCGGATCATAGGTCAGGTGGCTTCGTTTGATAACGATAGTCGTGGGTTGTTGACCCTGCATCGGAGTGTCTGGGTTCCTTACTCGGGCGGTGTATGCCAGTTTCTCATGGAGGAGGCTCACAAGTCGAGATTCTGCATTTATCCCGGGGCGACGAAGATGTATCGGGATCTTCACCCTGATTATTGGTGGCCCTGCATGAAGTGGGACATAGCTTGGTATGTGGAGAGATGCTTGACTTGCAGGAAAGTCAAGGCCGAGCACCAGCGACCTCACGACAAGATGCAGATGTTAGAGATTCCCGTGTGGAAATGAGAAGACATCACTATGGATTTCATCATAAAGGTTCCCAGGACCGCACGTGGAGTGGATTTGATTTGGGCCATTGTGGATCGGTTGACCAAGCGTGCTCATTTCATCCTGATCCAGGAGAGTATATCGGCTGAGAAGCTAGCTGAGATCTACGTACGCGAGGTTGTGGCACGTCATGGAGTGCCAGTTTCGGTTGTGTCAGACCGAGATGTTCGCTTCACTTCCAGATTTTTGAAGAGGTTTCATGACGAGATGGGTACTCGTCTTCACTTCAGTACAACTTTTCACCATCATATGGATGCGCAGATCGAGAGGACGATTCAGACTCTAGAGGATATGCTACATGTGTGTGTACTAGATTTCGGTGGGAGTTGGGATACGTATCTTCCGTTAGCGGAATTTCAGTATAACAACAGTTATCATGCTAGCATAGACCGACCTCCCTTCGAGATGCTCTACAGGAGGAAATGCAGGATCCTAATCTGTTGGGGCGAGGTCGGTAAGAGAGTCATGGGGAGTACCGAGGTGGTACTCAAGACTACCGAGATGATCCAACAGCTCCGGAGCAGGCTCCAGACTACTCAGAGTCGGCAGAAAAGCTATGTCGACAAGTGTCGATCAAACCTAGAGTTCCAGGTAGGGAATAGGTTCTCCTGAATGTGTCACCTTGGAAAGGTGTCATCCGGTTCAGGAAGCGGGGTAAGCTGGCCCCAGGTACATTGGTTCGTTCAGGGTTTTGGCTCGGGTGGGCCGGGTCGCTTATCGTTTGGATCTTCCAGCAGAGCTTAGTCAGATTCACAGCACCTTTGCGAGGTGAGTTTCCTCCTGTATGAACGGGTTGAAGTCACCAATATCGGCCCATACATTTATGTTAGTATGTTCCAGATTAAGGTCCGATGTCGGGAGGTGCCCGATGTATGCTTATATGATTTTCGTATTTCGGTCTGATGTTGGGTGGTACCCAAGGAATGTTTTTATGCTTGATGTCTTCGTGATTTTTGCATGTGTCTGTATTTGTATGTTTCCGGATTACAGTCTGATGCCGGGCTATGCCCGATGAATGTTTGTATGCTTCCAGATTTCGATTCGATGTCGGGTGGGGCCCGAGGAATGTTTATATGTTTATGATATGTGTTTATTTTATGTGTATTTATTGATATGTTTATATGTATACCGAGCTTTGCCCGATGTCGGGCGGGGCCCGATGTCGGACATTGTCTGATGCCGGGTGGAGCCCGATGAAGGAGCCGGGCCCACGATATGTTTATACGTGATTATGTGCTTATGTGTATGGTATGTGGTAGTTTGGGGAGACTCACTAAGCTTCGTGCTTACATTTTTCAGTTTTGGTTTCACGTACTTGCAGTAGCAAAGGGAAGAGCTCGGGATGACTGCATTGCACACACCATGATGTTTTAGCCTAGGATGTGTACTCTGATATATTTTACAGATGTTCATGATGTTTTGAGATACTATGACTTATGTTTTGATGAGATGATTTTGATAACTATGGTTTTATTAATAATTAAAAATGAAATTTTTGGACCGTATTCTATGTATGTTACAAGTTGGTATCAGAGCCTTGGTTTGAGGGATTCGGGCACACTCTCGGTTGTGTTTGACCTCAAACTGAGGACTTGGTATGAAAATTTTCAAAATAAAATCAATTTTATAAAAAAGATTTCCAAAAAGAGAAAAGGGTGTGGTGCATGCAATCAGCCGAGCTCAAGTAAGTTCTCCCAAATTACCCATACATGTTTGTTATGATATGATATGATTATGAGAACTACATGCTAGATTACGACTAAGTATCTAGGAAGTGTGCCTTGTATGCCTGATGTATGTGTATGAGAACTGCATGTTAGATTAGGGCTAAGGATCTAGGAAGGATTCCTTGTATGCCTATTGTATGTGCTTATTGAACTGAATGCTAATACTGATTAGTCAGGGATATGATGGCCTGATTAGGAGGTGTTTGGTTTGGGTTACTCAATGCTCGAATGCTGCTTGCTTAGTGCTTTTAGGAGTTCTAGTTATCTTTAACTAATTAGTAAACGAATACGTTAAGTTACATATTGCGAGGAATAAATAATTTCATAAGGTTAGGTTTGGCCCTATTTTGCAGCTCTTGTTTGAATCCAACCGTTGTAGGGAGAGACTTCTCATTCGAAGACTTATCTGATCTTAGTAATATGTAATGGTATTTGTGAGCTAGTTAGGGGGAGATAATAGGGACTTCTTTTGCGGCTGATGGTGGAGATTGGTGCAGAGATTTCCCTTGGGAAAGTATAGGATAAGGTTAGCGCGAAGAGGAGTAGTGGTAGAAAGGACTTGATAGAGTCAAGGCAATTCTTGAGGAAAGTGTGGATAGATGTGGAAGGTAGTATGTGTTGGGTTATGAGCATTCTAACACTCCTATGGTGTACATTCAACCCTAAATACATTGGATCTATGTTTTCTCTATTATACATGCAAATAGCAATTTTCCAAGGTATTGTTCTAACTAGCAGAATATAAAGAACATGTAATATAAAATTTAGTAGAATTACATACCTCTTTGTTGTAGCTTGATTCCATGGAGCTCAAGAGCCTAGTGCCCCAAGTGTGACACACCTCAAATGGTTCACACAACATCATGAACATTTGGAATAACCATGAGAAGAGATACTTGACTCTTAGAAATCGGCTTGCCCTCTTGTGTATGCACTAGTGCCAATTTCACCAACCAATGGGGTCTTTATATAGTGTTGCTATTAGGGTTACACCATGTAACTCATGACTTTACCCATTCCTTATGCTCCATGGGTTTTGACCTCCATGTAGTATCCATGGGTTAAACCCAACATAAGGAATCATGGATCATAAGCCCACATATATAAGAATGAATGATTTACAGAATCAATCCCCATATATTTAATTAGTCTCTTTTGATCACTAAATTAATTCCAAATTAATTCTTGATCAATACTAATTAAATAATATGATTTAATATATTAGAACTTATAATATATTAATATGTCACAAATATCCTCTTCTCACAAAAGGTCTATCCAAATGTCCTGATGCCATGCAACCCAAATGGACCATGCCGGGTCAGGTAAAGTATATACCAATTATAGTTATGGGCTTAGACACTAATCCAACAGTCCCCCACTTGTATAAGTCTAATAATTATTATTGCAAGTACAACTCCAACCTGACCAGCAATCGTAGCTCTTAAAAGCTGCTGCCGAACTCTGAACAAATCAATGACGCGTTCATTAGATAAGTGATCATATATTCCTCCATTCTAGATATCATATGGACTGAGACATGGATTATAATCATTCTCTCTGTTCATTTGTTGTTTCCCGATTTTTGATTTATGACGACCGACTAATTAAACAAATCAAATCAGTCCAGGCTTGGCCAAGCACTTAGGATGTCATCACTAAATCATCGAGGGGCCCACATATATCGCTTTTTTCCCTTTAAGGGTAAATGGAATGGATAAACTTTGACTCATATGCTTGTACTAACTACTTGTTGAATCATACACACAGGCACGTTTTATAACATCGGGTTACGAATGCGTTTTCGTGCAATCAGTGTATAACCAACTCATAGCCAACAACTCATATATCTAGGTTTGAAGAATATAAGATATTATCGTCTCATGATTCACTCGTGATAAAATCCATGAAGTGAGTCAAATGAGCGTGGGTTTAATCCAATACTCAGAACTTATGAGCACTCATGAATGTTGTAGCAATCATTGCTATGTCTAATGCAGCTTAGACAAACCTTACAAGCCAGATTCATGACAATCTTGATTCATATCTACTTCCAACATATGACCGACTGTGGATGGTTTGAATAACTTAGTCATTCGGGAAGAACGACCTAGTTATTCTGGAAGTCAAAACATGCAAAGTGAAACACAAGAATAATACTAATCCTATATGGCCCCAACACTTTGAGAGTAAATAAAACACCTTTTATCTAAGCACCATATTGATTACTCATTATTCAATGTTTCGATTCATCAACTTAATACTTGAATTTAAAAAACACTAGTTGTCCCATGCTCCAAGCATGTACACTATGTTTTTCTAAACACCAGTTATGCCATACACAAAGTATGCACACTATGTTTGTTTACGATCCTTACTTTGTGAAATAGATAGATTGAACATAATTCCAATGATTCTCATTTCACACTCCCAAATCCTTATCGAAAAATGTAAGAATTCCAAATTCCTGCCATTTACCAAAATCTGTTAGATTTTAAACTTATATGCACTGATTCTCTTGTAATGACTATGCACAAAAGTCACAAAGACTTGGCAACAAACATTACAAAGTATTCTATTGGAGAGAAATTCCATGGAACCGAAGTCTCAAATTCAAAGTACATTCCTTTGAACATCTTTCTTGCATTAAGTTTTCTAACCTTACACAGATTCAAAGAATAACTTCCACCTATGGAAACATTTCCATATGCCCATTTTGACTATCACTTGTGAACAAAAGTTGCCTCTTTTCAGAGTATGTCAATATGGTCCTATCTCTATACTTCCAACTGTCCACGAGCAGCCAATCTTTGGTAAACCTCAGATTGTCCTCGACAATTGCTTAATCATTTTAGTCATATCCAATACTAGACCTTTTCTCCTCTTAATGCCCCCAGGCATTTGGAAAATTTAGAATGGATGAATATTATAGCACATGTAATCGATCCTATACCCGAAGCATATGGGACACGATTCATGCTATAAAATTTTTATTTGCCATGTTCTCACAATTCGAACTATGAAGAGGGATGCGGTAATCATAATCGAATTTGAGAATGCAACATATATAGAATTTCCTTATGTTGAACCATTCCAACATAATATTCATATATATCCTTGACTAAAGTTGATTAAAATCTCAATCTAAGCTTTTAGAATTGGAATGAAGTATAAATCCTCTCCCTTAATTATAGCAAAACAACTTTTCAAAGCGAATTAAACCTTTTGTTTTCTATAATTAACATTGCTAGCTTGCAACACTAACCATAATAATCATGCTCCCACTAGCACAATGATTATTATCTTACTAGCACAATAATTATGCTCCCACTAGCTTTGACATGTATCCAGGAATCAGCTGGACTTCTAGAAATCAATACTTTATTGACTTTCTTTACCAAATTTCAGATTCTTGATACGAGATGCTTTGATCAGATTTTATCAAAATCATACACGTTTCCTTAGATAGCTCACATGTGTGTCTAAACAATTATGAAGAGGGATGTCGTAATCATAATGTTTAGACCTTTTTCCATTCTCACAAGTCCATGTTAGTGTGTCGGTTAACCACACGCGCTCCATTAATAACTTTGAGAATGCAAATATCACAATTGCTATCTACTTAAAATCTACTTAGTGAAATCATTTCCTCACCACCATTTTCATGAATCGAAGAGAAACCTTATGACACTTAGATTTTATGGTGTATATGTTCCTTTCCATGTGAATTTGTCATAGCCATAATCACGAGATAAGGTTAGTGACAAATCCAAAGTCATATGGAATGAACTTATTCGGTCTCATTTTCTTTCCACCCGGTAGCACAAGGGCCTACCATTGCTTCCAGGTTGTTATGCAAACAACTGAGAACTCATAGAACTCATATGCAAAGTCAACTTTAACTGGAATGGGCTTAGGAACAAGAATATGTCAACACGATAGGTTACAAACCTCAAGTCGTGTGCTAGTGATAAAACAATACTCCTAATTAGTTCTTGAAACTATCTCAAGATCTTTTAAGACTCCCACTGACCTCTTGACATATAAGATTTTCTTTGTCAAGAACCATTCATTGACCAAACAAATATTCAAGAATTAGTGCGGATTCTTATCAAGGAAAACACTTCATACAATTGGTCTTAGTTGGTCTTTGTTTTATTCAAAACATCACAACTAACCAACTTCAAATGTATAAGAATAGGAAACATCTTACTCTACATTTGACAAGTGTTATAAACTTTCTAAAGGTTATGTCACTCAAGTTACAATCTTATAGTATGACTCTAAGATTTGATTTTGGAACGAAGTATGATTTATCTTTTGATTTAACCATTTCAACAATTCATGATTCCTCTCCTTAGCCAAACAAATGCACTAAGGTTTCTTTAGAGGATCAATTGTGATATGGTTTTATAATCACTAAGATTAATCATAAAACAAGATACTCAAGTACTCTCCCATCTCTTCAGATTGGAGAAACTTTTATCTTTCTGCCTAATTTGATTCTTCTTATTCGTCCTGCCATATATTGAAACTTTTCCAATGTTTCAGAATTACTCTTAAACTTGTAAGTATAACCATATTTACTAAACTTTAGTAAATCATGACGAATAATCTTATCGACCTTTGTGGTGGACCTGACCAGGGCACAACCTAGTGTACCTAATCCTTCAGTCCTTCACTTGACTCACACATACATCTGAACAAGGAATTAGTCTTAATTTCCCAAAAATGAAAATTCTCACTCATCATACAATACAACTTGCATGATTCCAAGTTTCTATCCAACTGAAACTTGGGTGATGAGAATCTTTTCTTATTTGGTAAAATATGAAACTACCACAAATGAAAGAATCAAATCCATTTTCCAATATTTCTTATCAATGGAAACATATAAACAACAATTTTTTCACAAATGCCATTGTAAGGATACTTAAAATAAATCAAAACCTTTTCTTTTATTTTTAAACTTGCGGAAAAATCTAATCCTTACAATGCAAATACATATGAAAAACATGCTGTTATCTATTCCTAAGCAATATATCATAACTCTTTAGCGGCAACTCAAAAATCTGATCATCTAACCATGCGATCAAGATCCATCTTCACGAACAGATCAACATATTCTTTCTTTAGGTTTCCTTTGGTTCTTCCAAAACATCAAAATGTAATTTCATTTCATCATGTATTAAGAATCTCCAAAAGAGACTTCATAGAGTTAGATAATGGACTTTACCTGAAGCAAAGTCAAACTTTTTGACGTTTACCATCCTTATGAACTTTTCAGGTAAATTCGGCAGCTTCGCAACCAATGTCCCTTCCTTTGGAAAAAGAAACATATGGACCTTTTGGAAATGGTACACTTGATTGTCTCAGACTTAGCCTTTCTCTTTACCATTGGTCAAATGACTTGACCATGGCCAATCCCTTTCCATTGGGAAGAGAATGCTTTTCTGTACTTCCAATGTCACGATTATCAATGTCCAAATAGGTTTGGGAAGTAGATCTTCTAATCTAATTTGCTTTACCAATGCTCCAAATCATTGCTGATTTAGCAGCATCAAGCAAATAGGTAAGATCACTAAGGGTCATGTCGTGATCTGTCATCAGGGAGTGACTGAAGAACCAAGTCAACAGCAAGCTACCTCGAGACTTCGACACCCGACTCTCCCGGCTTGCCAACATGTGACTTAACCTCGAATATGTAAGCACATATAGTCTTTTCTTGTCAATAGGGATTGAGTGACTTAGACCTTTTCAAGTCTTGAAACTTGTGGGATAGGGAGAATTATTGGAGGAGGTGGAGGAAGTGAAGCATGATTTCCAGTCCCATTAATGCACAACAAAGGGATTAATCTTTCACCTTGATTGCCATGTGGGATATCATCTTCATTAGGACGGCTTGTTCCTAAATATTTGGGAAGACCATAGTTGACTGAAATAGACATTTATGAGGGAGAAATTCAAGTTTAGTTGATTTAAGTCCTTAACATAACACCCAATATGAAATATTAAGGCTAGGACCCAACAAACTATTTTATAACTTGGAAGAGGGATGCCGTAATCCAAGCTACAAAATATTTGAAGGTAGGTAAATGACGATTTACCAATTTCCACCATGAAAAACAAAATAAATTATTAAGTTTAATTGGATTTGAAATTCCTAGATCTTTTGAGATTCATTGAACTTTCAATGGCATGTTTAAATCTCGATTGTGCCCTCTCAAGTTTGTGACTGGGATGCCGAGAATCACAAACAAGGTGTGAATAACCATGCAAATTGACTTGGTACCCTTAATTTTATCACCCAATCGATGTGCCGGTTAACCACACACGCTCCACCAATCTATGATAAAACTTAAATCACCCTTTGCCACACATTGTCAGTCCCATGTTAGTGTGCCGGTTAACCACACGCGCTCCACTAACGACTTAACAATGGTGCAAAGTGTAATTTCATGGGTTAGCACCTTTTTACATTTTCCTAAGTAACTAAGATTGGGAATTTATAAGTGTTTAGTTACTTAGTATTTATCATTATACTTTTAATGAAGGGAGAATTATAGTCCTTATCCTACCCGTTCGGCTAACGACCCTCCACCAATCAAGGAAGCGGTGGGTGAGAGTAGACACCCATTAAACTGCCATTTTATAGGTAGTAACCTTATACCCCCCTTGGGTTTTGAGCATTCTAACACTCCTAAGGTGTACATGCAACCCTAAATACCTTGGATCTATGTTTTCTCTATTATACATGGAAATATCAATTTTCCAAGGTATTGTTCTAACTAGCATAATATAAAGAACATGTAATATAAAATCTAGTAGAATTACATACCTCTTTGTTGTAGCTTGATTCCATGGAGCTCAAGAGCCTAGTGCCCCAAGTGTGACACACCTCAAATGGTTCACACAACATCATGAACATTTGGAATAACCATGAGAAGAGATACTTGACTCTTAGAAATCGGCTTGCCCTCTTGTGTATGTACTAGTGCCACTTTCACCAACTAATGGGGTCTTTATATAGTATGGTTATTAGGGTTACACCATGTAACTCATGACTTTACCCATTCCTTATGCTCCATGGGTTTTAACCTCCATGGAGTATCGATGGGTCATCACATGGGTTAAACCCAACATAAGGAATCATGGATCATAAACCCACATATATAAGAATGAATGATTTACACAATCAAGCCCCATATATTTAATTAGTCTCTTTTGATCACTAAATTAATTCCAAATTAATTCTTGATCAATACTAATTAAATAATATGATTTAATATATTAGAACTTATAATATATTAATATGTCACAAATATCCTCTTCTCACAAAAGGTCTATCCAAATGTCCCGATGCCATGCAACCCAAATGGACCATGCCGGGTCGGGTCAACTATATACCAATTATAGTTATGGGCTTAGACACTAATCCAACAGTATGGGCCCGTACAACTGAAAGTAGAGGATACGTACTCGAGTCTAGGAGGGTTGGGATGAACCTAGGGAACTTGTAGTGTGTGAGATCCCTCGAGTTATGATGAGTATTCTGATGATCTTTATGGTGTAATTTCAGTATGGTGACGCTACGCACTAGACCAGTTGGCAATTCTGGCATCGACGAGGGATCAGGCTCGGGCTCTGGAGCCGGGCAGCTTGATGATCAGATGAGGGAGTTCATTGCATCTGAGATCACGCGCAATATTATGGACCAGACTCATGCGACCTTCGGTACGGTCAAGGAGGGCATTTGGGAGATTCTTGACGAGAGGTTGAGTGCATTCCGCACCGAGATGGCGACCTTGATGGGGGCGCGCACGTTGACATTCAGAGAGTTCCGAGATTGTGGAGCTCCAGACTATCATGGGGCACGGGACCCGATTGCTAGCAGCAGGTGGCTGGCGGATGTCGCCAACGTCTTTCGCACCATCCGTTGTCCCGAGGGGGACAATATCCGACTTGCTTCCTGCCTTCTAAAGGACAGGGCGTGTGATTAGTGGGAGGAGGTTGGACGAGCTATTGGAGATGATTCCGCTATTTATGCGATGACCTGGAGTGATTTCTCGACCAGATTCAGGGCCGAGTTTGCACCTGTGATCGAGGTGCAACAGCTTGCGAGGGAGTCCCAGGATCTCCAACAGACTACTGAGACGGTGGCCGAGATCACTGCTATGTTTAGGGAGAGGGCCCTTGTCGTTCCGTAGTACGTGGCAGAATAAGAGATGAAAATGGCCCGGTACCATGAGATGCTGAGGAATGAAAATGGCCTGGTACCCCAGCCATCGTCATTGGCTCAGGTGCAGCTCCTACAACAGGTACTTGCTCAACTACTTGAGGTTGAGGCTGTTGATCCCTGTTTCCGTTTGCATTTGCAACTCCACTACGAGTTCTTGCCATTACAATCTATATACCGAATAAGGCGAATTTAGGTCTTTATCCTTGTTAGACATTTCAATTCCCTTATCACTCCGAAACGTTTACATGTTAGTTCTAATCTCGTAATCATACGCTTAGAATCCTACACACATAAGGTTTCCAGATCCGGTCAGCAACAGACCATAGATCCGAACAAATAATGGCACACATGGCAAACACATGGCATTTAGCACATAAGGGCATTTTAGGCATCTTTCCTAAAATAAACTAGTGCTCGTGTCTAAAATATGGTAGACACTCATCTCACAATCCTCACTTAGCATTCTAAGTTTAAGTCTAGAAATCGTAGGATATTTCTTAGTTCACTTAAACTAATGCTCTGATACCAACTGTGACATCCCCTAATTTCTCGGCCAGAAAAGACCGATTTAATTTATGCTTTTTTTAAAATAAAATCAGAGAAATCTTTTCAAAAGATGTTGCGGAACTGGTCCCCAAACAACATATGATAAAAGTTTATCAAAACCCTTCATTAAGAAGGTATATATTTTCCATATATATATATATATATATCAAAACCTCGGGACGTCATGTTCCGATACAGATCAAAAGCATAAACAAGACATTATAAGCCTTACTACAGTTATTTACAACTACTGGCCTATAATCCAAAAATCTCACGTCATCCTCCGACTAAGCTCGGGGTCCACTACCTGTAATCATAAAAAAACTGAGTGGATCAGGATTGGGAGCCTGGTGAGCATATAGGGTTTTCAACCCACAGTAATAATAAACTTATTAAGTTCGCCAATCAACAATAACCCTGATTACCCGTTCCCGTTATCCTCACTTTACGTCCCTAAACACTTTTCACAAGGGACCTAGCCTAAAGAATATGATCGGGATGGACACTACTGCTAAGCGGTTTCCTCAGCCATATATGTCCTAAAGGCAACCATGAGGGGGATGGAGTACAGCGAATAAACACCCAAGTTCATTAACACCTACAGGTTGAGGGCCTGCTAGTGCTTCCCACTGGACTGTCTAGAAAGTCCGTGGTCGTCATCCAAACTCTGCTACATGACTGAATCACAAATCACATCGAGGCCTCTCATCACTTTTATTTATCACACATCACTATCTACCCATGTTCTACCCAACATATTTGTAGATAAAAATACTTATACAGTTTAAAACTCGTATAAAACATCAACTCAATAGTCACCTCAAATAAACAATTAATATATTCGCACATAGCACGTATTATAAGGTAAATACTTCATATCTATGTGTAAAATGAAAGTGACTATACACTCACTTGTTTTGATGATAATCGGGCAGCAATTCGTTTCCTAAAACGTTCGTTTCTAATAAAACTGGGAGTTTTATTGAGAAACCGGGCTCTGCGAGGGTCGGGCTTCGAAACCGAAAAGATAAATTTTCCGGGCTTCACGGGCTCTTCGTGGCGTATTCCGGGGCTTATAATCGATACCCGGGCTTTGGGGGATTCTAAGATGAAGAAAATATGAAGAAAGGGGTGAAAGATGGCAAAATCTCAAAAGTATCCGAGAAGGCTCGCAGGACCCTTCTATTTATAGGGGTCCAAAGTCCTGATCCGACGGCTGAGAAGGAACCATGCGTCGCAGATCCGAAGCTCGCAGGGGGTTGGCTCGCACGAGGCTGCACGTGCGAAGGCCTCGGTGGTAGTTGCTGATTGGACCGAGGTCTACTGGTCCGAAGTGGGGCATCGTGGCATGCAGGCGAGGGTTCGGACACGCACCAAGGGCACGCGTCGGATTTTTAGTGGACCTCGGGTACTGTTCATGCGAGGATGACTCAGCAGCTCGGACACGTGGCACGTTCTAAGCGAGGGTGACGTGGCAAATCGTGACTATGCGAATTTTTTCGGTTTTTGTGCAAAAACTTCTAAAATCCATAACTTTCGCATACGAGCTCCGTTTTTGACGTTCTTTATATGCACGTGTAGGTAAAATTACGCTCTACAACTTCTGTTTAGACTTCGTCGGCTAATTTTGACTTTAATTTTTATATTATTATTTTTAACAGATCGGGACAGGAAATCCGTTAAAAATTCATAACTTCTTCATCCGACGTCCGTTTTCGTCAGACTTTTACCGTTGTGCTACTAATGACAAGACCTTCGATTCTCGTTTAGGTCGTGTCGGCTAAAAATCACTCGATCTAAAATTCGAGTTTTTAGCTGTGTACTGCTAAGCTGAAACTTCGAAAAATCATAACTTCCTCATACGAAGTCAGATTTGGGCGTTCTTTTTATACCTACTCTCGGTTTAACGAATACTACAAGTTTCGTTTAGATCACTAAGGCCAAAAAGTAGTTTATCAAAAACTCACTTTTTACGACATTATGCCACGTGCCGGTTTGTCGCGAAACTTCGACAGGTCATAACTTCTTCGTTATAACTCGGATTTCGGCATTCTTTATATATCCGTAATCCTTGTCACGCCCACTACAAGTTTCTTAATAGATATCGGCTTTATCTAGAATTTAATTTTTGACGCTCATTTTTATTCTTAATTAATTAAGCTCTAATAATTAAGCATAAAACACATAATTCACATAATATTCACATAATTCCTTTTCATTTCTTCAAAATGAGTTACAAAGGTTAACCTAGACTATAATGTCAATATAAATGTCTAGCCTAGAAAGACGGACATTACAGCTACCCCCGGACCCCTGTTTGTTTAGGGGCTTCGTCCCTAAATAACAGTGTACTTTGAAACTTTATCAAACTTAAACAAGTGTGTACTCCACACCTTCCTTACTTGTTTAATATTTATCAAGATCACTTTTGGTCAACAAAGTAATCTCATTACACTTAAATAATATTGATGATAACAAATCACCAACAATATATATATATATATATATATATATATATATATATATATATATATATATATATATATATATATATATATATATATATAGGGGTGAGATCGGTTGAGAACTTATAGTTTCCCGCGAACCTGAGAACTAAAGGTGGAGCGTTAGATTAAAATTAACTCATTAAGGACATGATCGTAATCTTACCGATCTCATTTAATGTTTACCTATCTCATTTAATGTTTATAATTTTGTGTTATTGAACAAAATTAACATAATAAATCAAATTTTGGATTTTTTTAGATAATTTTTGATTTTTTTTTAAAAATGGAGATTTTTTATGTTTTTAAGAAAACATGAATTTTTAAAAAAAAAATTGAAAAAAAAGTAATTTATAAAAAAACTACAATTTTAAAAAAAAACTGCATTTTTTTTCAAAAATACTGCAAATTTTTTTAAAAAAACTGCATTTTTTTTAAAACTGCATTATTTTTTTAAAAAACTGCAATTTAAAAAAAATAACTGCAATGTTTTTTAAAAAAATCCAATTTTTTTTGAAAAGAAAAACTTGAATATTTAAAAAAAAAAACCTAATTTTTTTAACAAAAAAATCAACGTTTTAGGTGCATATAGGCGTATTTTTTCAAATGCATATTTACATATTTCTTATACTATAATATTCATAAGTAAATCTTAAAAAATTCTTAATTTTATTAATTAATCTATAAACATAATAGTACAAGTATTTTATTCGATACAAAATAAAATATAAAAAATAAAAAAACTACAAAGATTCAAGTGTTATCATTTTTCATATCAAGATTTTCGAATTTTCTTCAATTTATCACTTTTTACATCTTCAAAATTTCCACAAATTCTTTCAAATCTACAAGAAAATAAAAAAAAAAATGATTAATGCAAGAACACTCACAAAATGCATATGTATATATCATGTCAGATTCAATGCAATTATATAATGTAATATTCACATGTGATTGTATCTTTTAAGATTCAAATGTGAAATTCAGAAGAAAATAAAAACGAAGTACACTCACACAAAACGCATGTGTGCATATAGACGTAATCCATATGTGATTCGCTCGTGACTTACATATGAATTACATGTGATTCATATGTAAATTACATATGAATCACATGTAACTCATGTGATTCACTTGTGATTTACATGTGAATTACATGTGATTTACATGTGAATTCATATGTAATTCATATGTGAATCAATTATGATTTACTTGTGAATTAAATATGATTCATATGTAAATTACATATGAATCACATGTAACGCATGTGATTCATTTTTTATTTACATGTGAATTACATGTGATTTATATGTGAATTACATTTTATTCATATGTGAATTACATGCGATTTACTAATCACATGTAATTGTGATTTACATGTGAATCACAAGTGATTTACATGTGAATCACATGTGAATTACATGTGATTTACATATGAATCACGTGTAATTGTGATTTACATGTGAATCACATGTGATTCTAATGTGAAGTACATGTGATTTACATGTGAATCACGTGTAATTATGATTTACATGTGAATCATATGTAATTCATATGTGACAAACTTGTGATTTACATGTGAATTACATCTTATTCATATGTGAATTACATGTGAATCACATGTAATTATGATTTACATGTGAATCACATGTGATTCATATGTGAATTAAATGTAAATCAAGTGTAATTGTGAATTACATGTGATTTACATGTGAATCACATGTAATTCATATGTGATTCACGTGTAGTTCATATGTGATTTACTTGTGATTTACATGTGAATCACTTGTGATTTACATTTGAATTACTTGTGATTTACATGTGAATCACTTTTGATTTAGATGTGAATTATTTTGAAAGGGTTCCATTATAGGGTTCTATTTTAAAAAAATCACAATACCAATCTTTCTCATTTACCAAATTACATGTAACGCACCGATTTTCAGGTATTGTTTAAATAAGGTTTTTGGGTTAAGCTCTACTCGACGAGTTGGTTGACCTACTCGTCGAGTAGCAGCGGGGCAGGATCGCGTGTTAAGTGACCTACTCGACGAGTCCATATTGGGACCCGGCGAGTAGGAGCTGGCAGATGAAACCCTAAATCTCGGGGTTTGCACCCCTATTTAAAGGAACCTCAGCCTCCTTTGGCCTCTTTACAGTCTTTGAGAGCCCCTTAAAACCCTAATACGTGTGTGTGTGCCCATTGTGTGATTGAAGCTTGAAAAGAGAATCTTTGGGGGGAGAAGGCTTAGAGGAGAAGGAGTTTGGAGCAAGTAGAGTGTGGAAATCAACTCTTATCTCAGTTATCATCTTCTGGAGGTAACCAAATCACATTTTCCTCGTGAATCTCTTCTATTGGTTGAGTTTTAGGGTTTTGGTGAGACATTAAGTTGGAAAGATGAGCTATGGGCTAAATCTGAGATTGTGACTTCAGATCTGGACCCTCCTTGGATTCTATAAGCATAAAGTTACAGTCTTGGTCATGATTGAGGTCCCTTTTGAGCATAAAGTTCCATTAAGAACTTAAAATAGGCATTTAGAGCCTTTATAGGCATGCATGCACGTAAAGTTTGCAACTTTACGTGATAAGCATGCCCTAGAAGCCTGGATCTGTGATTTGGAGCCGCTGCATGGCTCAAAAAAAGTCTGTATAGAAAAGGGACTGAATGGACTCGGCGAGTCGCAAAGTTGACTCGGCGAGTCACATGAAGATGGTCGTGGACTCGACGAGTTGGATGAACAACTCGGCGAGTCCGATGAAGATTACCATAAGACTCGACGAGTTAAAGAACAACTCGGCGAGTCGGATAAGTTTTCCCTAGGATATGTATGCGTGTGTATCCGTCGAGTTGCAAGGAGGGAACTCGACGGGTGGCCTTAAAGTTGGAACGAGAATCGAAGCAACTCGACGAGTCACCCCGATGACTCGGCGAGTTGGATTGTGCTTCAAGGAACTCAACGAGTAGCCGAGGGTACTCGGCGAGTTGGGGTCAACACGGACTGTTAACCTTGACTGAGGACTTTGACTTTGACTAGGGATTGACTGGTAGGTTATGGAGTACCTTATAGAGTTAAGGACTTATGAGTATATTGTACTATGGTTATAGGTGGTGGAGCATGTGTCAAGTGATCCGAGAGTTGGAGTTTACCTTTCGAGTCGACATCTGCGAGGTGAGTTATCCTCACTATATCGATAGGCTCTACGGGACCAAGGCCGGCCCTTTAGTTGTTATTGTTGTGGTATGCTACATATGGATTTGATCTGCTAGATCGGAATCAGGGTAGACAGTATGTTATGCTTTTATGATCCGTAAGGATTGGTATGTTAGTGACCTGCTAGGTCGGTACTCTCGTTACGAGAGGATTCTATGATTTATGATCAGTGTGACAGATATGTTTGATGTTTGTATATGTCAGTATATGATAGTTATGCGAACATGGTTATTTACTTGCTGGTTGGGTTGAGGCGGTCCTGCTTTGTGATGAAGGCCAACATACCCTATGAGCGGTCCGGGATGGATTCAGATAGACTGTAGGCCCAGTAGGGCGGTCCAGTCAGGCCGATGGCCCAGTATGCATGTTGATTGATTGATTGATTGACTGATTGTTACTGACATGGTATTGTCAGTGTGGTATTGGTATTTTGGGGGTAGCTCACTAAGCCCTCGGGCTTACAGTTTTCAGTTTATTGTTTCAGGTACTTCAGAAGATCGTGGCAAGGCGAAGGCGTGACCGTACCGCTCCTCATCCTTATGATCTGTTTATGGGACACTCTGATGGATATTGATTTGGAAACATTTTTGTAAACAATACTATTTGACTTTTATGTATGGTTGAAAAAGTTCAAATTTGGCGTAAAATTTTTGGATGTTACATTACACTACATATATAAGAAGAAGCATCAGAAAGAAATGTGAAGAAATTTACTCACCTTATAGCATTGAGGATAATGTCTATATACCTCACTAGTTTCATCTTGCTCAGCAAGTAATGTCCCATCATACCATCCATTCGCTTCATCTATTGAAGTCACTGCAAGATATCTACACAATACAATAAACACATGATGTATTTTAACACAAACCATTATGGATGAGAAGAAATCACATTAATTTTCATGCCTAGGATTACTAGTTAACTTATATTGGGATGGGAATGGGATGACATATATATATATATATATATATATATATATATATATATATATATATATATATATATGTAATTTTTATAATTCATTATTAGATTAATCTAACAATTTAAGAACAAGTGAGTTGTTGTGTAAAACAATAATTTGTTTGGTTTGTGTAAGCAAAACTACTCAAAATGCTTTAACTTTAACACAGGAAGTAAGGACCTACCCAATCAATATATATTTTTCAACTCTTTATTCACTAGTTCTCATCTTTAAAGATACTGTCAACTATTGAATTTGTAATTGTATCTAATAACTTTTAATCACCATTTTCAATTTTGAAGCATAACTTTGGAAGTAAGTAAGAGAAATGAAATTCATTCAAAAAAATTATGTTATTATCTCACATCATATTATCTATTGCATACAGTTCATGTGCACAAGCTGAAATAAACATATTAAAAAGCACAACAGTAATTGCCCTTAGGCCTTACCTTATAATGGTGAATAAGTTCCTCCTCTATCTGTGATTCTTGTGCTTGTGTTACTGCATCAAAGCTCGTTCCCTTTCTTTTCTGTTGCCTCTCTCTTCAAGTTATAGTTAAAAAAAATGGAGATAAAAACAGAAGAAACCTCTTTGTCTGCTCATCTCTCCATTTTACAGGTTTTTCATCTCCTTGGTTACATTGTATCCAAACAAAATGATAAAGTTATTGATTTTTTGTAGAGATATACAAGTTGCCTAACAGCTGAAAACAGTGAATTGAGGTTGTGTTTACAAAGCATGGAGCAACAGGTTCACTTGCAAGATGGTATGTAGAATGCATTCAACATCATTCAAGTCTTAGCAGTAGAATAATACGACTTTTTTAAACAATGTCATACTGCTACTTATCTCTTTCCTGTTTCGGTTGAAGGGTTTTGAGCATTCTAACACTCCTAAGGTGAACATGAAACCCTAGAAACCTTGGATCTATGTTTTACTATAATACATGCAAATTTGCTTTTCCAAGGTTCTTAACCTAACTAGCATGGCATGGGGAACTTTTAAACATAAATGCTAGTAGAAGAACATACCTTTTTTTGTTTGGATTCCTTGAGAACCTTGTGAGCCTAGCACCTCAAGTGTGATGCCTCAAATGTCTCACACAACACCACAACACTTGGAATAACCTTGAGAGAAGTTCACTAACACTCAAAATTCGGCTAGCCCTCTTTCTTGATTGTACAAGTGCCCATTTTGCTAGACAAGGGGTCTTTATATAGTTGTGACACAAGTAGGGTTACACCATGTAAACCTTAATTGTCATGCCTTTCCATATTCCATGATCCATGGGTTTGTAACCTCCATGGACTATCCATGGAGCACCTTATGGGTTTTAGCCCAATCCATACAAACCATGGATCATTAGCTCACTATACAAGAATAAATGATTTACACAATCAACCCCATATATTTAATTAGTCTCTTTTTGATCACTTAATTAATTCCAAATTAATTCTTTGATCAATACTAATTAAATAATATGATTGATATATTAGAACTTATAATATATTAATAAACCTTAAGTGTCCTTTCTCTCATTTTGGTCTATCTAAGTGTTTCAATGCCATGCAACCCAAATGGACCATGCCCACCGGGTCAAGTACATACCAAAAATAGTTATGGACTTAGACACCTTATCCAACAGTCTCCCACTTGGATAAGTCTAATAACTATAACTGCAAGTATGACATCAGGAATCGATCAACAAATCGTAGCTCTTTCAAGGTCTCACGGAACTGAGATGATGATGATACGCCATTTAAGATAAGTGATCATACAATCCTCTGTTCTAGATAGCAGTCGGACAAATACATGGAACAATGTCTTACTTATTGTCCAACAGTCTGTTTCCTGATTTCTGATTTGTTTGACATAGAACTTAATTGAACACATCAACTTAGTTCTAACCGGGCCCGATACATAGGTCACAACAAAATCATCGAGGGGCCCGGATATCGCTTCTAATCCAAGAAGGAACAGATAAACTTCGACTCATATGCTTGTTCTACTACTTGTGGAATCATACACAAAGGCACGTTTTATAACATCGAGTTACCAATGCGTTTTCATATAATCAATGTATAACCAACTCATAGGCAACAACTCATATCTCTAGGTTTGAAGACTTATATGATATTACCGTCTCACGATCACTTGAGATAAATTCCATGAAGTGATACAAGTGAGCGTGGGTTGAATCTAATACTCAGAACTTATGAGCACTCATGAGTGTTGTAGCAACACTTTGCTATGTCCAACATCTTAGACATCTATAAGCCAACTCATGACAGTCTTGATTCATATCTACTTCCAACATACGAACGACTGTGGAGACTTTGAATAATATGATATACCATAACATAATTATTCTGGAAGTTAAAACATGCAAAATGAAATGATAGTAAACGATTTGACAAAAGATAGCAACACTTTACTCATAAATAAACAACAACTTTTATTCATCATCAAATGTCAATTACACTTACACATTTCAAAACTATCTAACTACTAAAACTAATATCATCCTTCAGCCCTATGCGCCTCGCATGCTGGATATGCTTAACCCTACCCAGTCCCTTCGTGAGGGGATCTGCTGGTTCTCATCCGATGATACCCTCTTTGCCACGAGGAGTCCTTCTTCTATTCGATGTCTGATGAAATGGTATTTTCTGTTGATGTGTCTGGATCTCCCGTGATCCCTTGGTTCCTTGGCTAAGGCAACTGCACTTTAACTATCACAGAAAATCTACATAGGCTCCTTCATAGCTGGTACAACCCCAAGGTCTCCAATGAAGTTCTTTAGCCATATAGCCTCCTTTGCTGCCTCGCTTGCTGCTATATACTCTGATTCGCAAGTTGAATTAACCACTGTCTCCTGCTTGGAACTTTTCCAAGAAATTGCTCCTCCGTTTAAGGTAAAGACCCAGCCTGATTGAGAGCGAAAATTATCCCTATCAGTCTGAAAGCTAGCATCACTATACCCTACTACTCTCAAGTCATCACTCCCACCGAGGGTAAGGACCCAATCCTTAGTCCTCCGCAGGTACTTGAGAATGTTCCTTACCGCAGTCCAGTGATCCTTGCCAGGGTTCCCCTGATATCTGCTGGCCATGCTCAATGCAAAGGCCAGATCAGGACGAGTACAAGTCATAGCATACATGATCGAGCCTACAGCGGAAGCATACGATACTCGACTCATCTCAGCTATCTCAGCCTCTGTACTCAGGCTCTGAGTCTTACTCAATCTGGCGTTACTCTGGATCGGTAACTCTCCTTGGAATTGTGCATGCTGAACCTATTCAACACCTTATCCAAGTAGGCACTCTGACTAAGTCCAATTAGTCTTTTACTCCTGTCTCTCAAAATCCTTATCCCTAGGATATAGGCAGCTTCACCAAGGTCCTTCATAGCGAAACACTTACCAAGCCAGGACTTCACTTCCTGCAGAGTTGGGATGTCATTTCCTATGAGTAGTATGTCATCCACATACAATACCAAAAAGCTAACTATACTCCCACTAGCCTTGACATATACACAGGACTCATCTTCACTCCTTGAAAAGCCAAACTCTTTGACTTTCTCATCGAAACAAAGATTCCATCTGCGAGGTGCTTGTTTCAATCCATAGATGGATTTCTCAAGCTTACACACTCTACTAGGGTACTCTGCACAGACAAAACCCTCTGGCTGACTCATGTAAACATCCTCAGCCAACTTTCCATTAAAGAAAGCGGTTTCGACATCCATTTGCCATATTTCATAGTCATGAAATGCAGCAATGGCTAGCATAACCCTGATAGACTTAATCTTTGCTACTGGTGAAAAGGTCTCATCATAATCAACTCCCGGAGTTTGAGAAAAGCCCTTTGCAACCAGTCACGCCTTATAAGTGTGTACATTACCATCCATGTCAGTATTCTTCTTGAAGATCCATTTGCACCCGACTGTCTTGCGACCTGGTACATTGTCAACCAAGTTCCAAACTTGATTGTCATATATGCACTGTATCTCGCTGTCCATAGCCTCTTTCCATTTAGCAGCCTCAGGGCTTGCCATGGCTTCCGTGTAGCTGTTAGGTTCATCCAGACTTACCAGTGTGTTATCACTGATAAGTGTATCACATTCCGCAGTAATATGGAAACCATAGTAATGCTCAGGTGCGTTCCTAACTCTCGTAGAACGCCTCAGAGGTACAGACTCTTCTGTCGGATCAACAGGAGTTTCCTCCTCAGGTTGATTGCTAGGTTTTGAGGTTCCTTCACCACTTGACTCTTGAATTTCTTCAAGGTCAATTTGCCTCCCACTGTTTCCTTGGCTTATGAATTCTCTCTCTCGAAAGACTCCTCTCCTTGCTACAAAGACCACATTATCACTGGGTCTGTAGAAGAGGTAACCAAAGGATCTCTGCGGGTAGCCGATGAAAATACACCTTTCGCTTCGGGGTTCGAGCTTATCATGAGTCTCACGCCTCACGAAAGCCTCGCAACCCCAAATCTTGATGTGGTCTAGATTGGGAACTTTTCCAGTCCACACCTCGTGAGGTGTTTTGGCAACCTTCTTTGTAGGGACTAGATTAAGGATATGGGCGGCAATCTCTAAGGCATACCTCTAAAATGAGATTGGTAGCGAAGCTCGACTCATCATGGAACGAACCATATCCAACAGGGTTCGATTGCGCCTCTCAGCCACACCATTCAACTGTGGTGTCCTGGGAGGTGTCAATTGTGAGACAATCCCACATTCCTTAAGATAGTTAAGGAACTCTGTACTAAGATACTCACCACCTCGATCGGATCGAAGCATCTTAATGTTCCTGCCCAACTGATTCTCCACTTCCTGTTTAAACTCTTTGAACTTTTCAAAGGTTTCTGACTTATGCTTGATTAAGTAGACATATCCATATCTACTATAATCATCAGTAAAAGTCACATAGAAGCGGTTAGCATCTCTTGTGGTGGTTCTGAAGGGTCAACACACATCATTATGTACAAGATCCAACAAACCTTCACCCCTAGCACAAGTACCAGTGAAGGGTGACTTTGTTATTTTCCCAAGTAAACAAGATTCACAGCTATCATCTGATTTTAGGTCAAATGACTCCAAGACTCCATCATTTTGGAGTTGGCCTATGCGTTTCTTGCTTACATGTCCAAGACGACAATACCATAATGATGCTTTATCCAAGCTAGAGGAAGAATCGATACACAACACATTATTTCCTAGGTTATCTACAACCGACTCAGTTTCATACGCACCATCACAAGGTAATGCTTTAAAATAAAGAACATTATTAAATAAAGCATTAATACCACCACAATCATTATCAAACGAAAAGGTAAAACCTTGTTTGTACAAACCATGAAAGGAAATAATATTTCTTGCCATTTCAGGTGAGTAACAACATTTATTCAAATCTAATGTTAACCCACTACTTAGCAACAAAGAATAAACCCCAATCTTGGTTACAGGTGTAACTTTCCTATTCCCCATCATCAAGTTTATATTCCCATGCTCCACATTCTCACTTCTTCTTAGTCCCTGCAAATTAGAACATATGTGAATACCACAACCTGTATCAAGGACCCAAGAATTAGAATAGGATGAGTTATTAGACAATATAGTGTATATACCTGCATGGTTGGGTTTTACTTTCCCATCCTTAACATCTTGCAAGTACTTTGGGCAGTTTCGCTTCCAGTGCGACTTTTCATGGCAATAGAAGCATTCAGCCTCTTTGGGGTTGGCAGAAGGAGTGACGAAACCTTTCTTGGTTCCACTTGAAGAGGATCCATCAAGGGACTTCCCCTTGGTACCCTTCAAAGGGCTCTTCCTCTTCTTTCCTTTGCATTGCCCGATTGCCAAGACAGAGGCCGCGGTAGGAGTAGGAGTAGTAACAACCAACTTACCTTTAAGACCACTTTCTGCGGTCTTCAATAGTCCTTGAAGTTTGCTGAGTGTAACTTCCTCCTTGTTCATGTGGTATGTCATGCGGAATTGATCATAACACGAAGGTAAGGAGTGCAAAATGATATCAATTGCCAACTCCTCTGGGAAGTTCACATTCAGTTTCAGCAAACGGTCCACATACCTTTGCATTTTCTGCATGTGGCCCGTGATGGGTTCACCATCCTTCATCTTGGTTGTTATCATGGAGGAGATGATTTCATACCGCTCTTGGCGAGCACTCTGATGGTAGCGGTCCATCAAGTCCTGGTGCATCTCAAAAGGGTAGAAGTCCTCATAGGACTTTTGGAGCTCGGCTGTCATTGTGGCCAACATGATACATGCCACTTTGGTAGCATCTCTCTCATGTGCCTGGTATTCAGCGTTCTCCTCAGGAGTAGTAGTCGACTCAAGTTCCTTAAGCTCCTTGTCGAGGACATATTCATTGTCCTTATACCGAGTGACCATCCTGATGTTCCTGATCCAATCCATAAAGTTGGATCCATCGAAGATGACTCTCCCACAAAGGTTCGTAAGAGAGCAGGAGCCAATAGGGTTTGAGCCAGAAGCAGCATTGTTGGAAGACATCTGAAAAGAAGAAAGACAAGTTTAGATTAGATATAAAGATAGTCCTTAATAAAACACCCAAATGTAATATTAAGGCTAGGACCCAAAACAATATTTTATAACTTAGAAGAGGGATGTCGTAATCCACACCATAAAATATTTGAAGGTAGGTGAATGACGATTCACCAATTTCCACCATGAAAAACGAAATAAATTATTAGGTTTTTAATTGGTTTTTGAAACTCCTAGATTATTTTAGATTCATTGAACTTTTCAATGGCATGTTTCAATCTCGAGTGTGCCCTTCAAGTTTTGTGACTGGGATGCCGAGGATCACAAAACAAGGTGTGAAGTAACCATGCAAATTACTTAGTACCCTTAGTGTTTATCACTCAATCGATGTGCCGGTTAACCACACGCACTCCACCGACCTATGATAAACCTTAATTCACCCTTTGCCTACCTTGTTAAGTCCAGGTTAGTGTGCCAGTTAACCACACACGCTCCACTAACGACTTAAACAAAGTGCAAAGTGTAATTTCATGGGTTAGCACCTTATTCACATTTTTCGTAAAGTAACTAAGATTGGGAATTTATAAAAACATTTAGTTACTTTATAATCATCATACTTTTAATGAGGATTAAAGTCATTGTCCTACCCGCTCGGCTAACAACCCTCCACCAGTCAAGGAAGCGGTGGGTGAGAGTGGACACCCATTAAGCTTTTATAGACAACAACCTTATACCCCCTTATAGACCTACTTCGTGAATGAGGCCTACTAACGGTAAAACGACTTGTTCTTATATATATATATATATATATATATATATATATATATATTATTAACTTATAACATTATAAAGTATAAGGGTTGAATTTTAACTTTTTAAAATTCTAAGGGTTGGAACTAAAGTTTTAAAGTGACTTTACATGTTCCAAAACTTGAGGGCAAATTTTGTAACTTTCAAAACTTTTCATCTTTCATAACTTATGAGTTAATGGATTAATAAAATGAGAGACTTTTCATTTTATGTAACCTATGTGTTTAATAATGGACTTTAAAATAGTGACTTTTGGTAATCCATAACTTGAGGACAAATTATGGATTCCATTAAAACACATCAAGATCAAGAATTAAACTAACAAGCAAGTTACAAATAATTCCTATGATCTTCTAAACTCCTAAGTTCATGAATGTTCATATCAACAATTTCAAGAATCATAAATAAACCATATAAAAGTTGGAATTTTGATAATAGCCATTGAAAATGGATTAACATAACCATTACACCATCTAAAACGAGTTTTATCACTCAAAAGCAGTTTAGGGTAATGTTTCTAGTCCATTTCCAGCAGCAAAACTCAAAAATCTGCATTCAGGGGCTCCTGCTCATCGAGTGCACGAACCTACTCGACGAGTAGGATGAATTAACTCATGGACTCGTCGAGTCCCCCCATGGACTCGGCGAGTTCATGCTGCAGAATGTAGAAAACTGAGTTTTTTCAACAAGTTTGCATCAAGTATCAAATAAACAAGCATATGCTCTGATACTACTGAAGGGTTTTGAGCATTCTAACACTCCTAAGGTGTACATGCAACCCTAGAAACCTTGGATCTATGTTTTACTATGATACATGCAAATTTGCTTTTCCAAGGTTCTTAACCTAACTAGCATGGCATGGGGAACTTTTAAACATAAATGCTAGTAGAAGAACATACCTTTTGTTGTTTGGATTCCTTGAGAACCATGTGAGCCTAGCACCTCAAGTGTGATGCCTCAAATGTCTCACACAACACCACAACACTTGGAATAACCTTGAGAGAAGTTCACTAACACTCAAAATTCGGGTAGCCCTCTTTCTTGCTTGTACAAGTGCCTATTTTGCTAGACAAGGGGTCTTTATTTAGTTGTGACACAAGTAGGGTTACACCATGTAAACCCTAATTGTCATGGCTTTCCATATTCCATGATCCATGGTTTTGTAACCTCCATGGACTATCCATGGAGCACCTTATGGGTTTTAGCCCAATCCATACAAACCATGCATCATTAGCCCACTATACAAGAATAGATGATTTACACAATCAACCCCATATATTTAATTAGTCTCTTTTTGATCACTTAATTAATTCCAAATTAATTCTTTGATCAATACTAATTAAATAATATTATTAATATATTAGAACTTATAATATATTAATAAACCTTAACTGTCATTTCTCTCATTTTGGTCTATCCAAGTGTTGCAATGCCATGCAACCCAAATGGACCATGCCCATCGGGTCAAGTACATACCATGAATAATTATGGACTTCGACACCTTATCCAACATCGGTTTCTTTTATCATTACTAATAAATGATATTACAAAGTAATACATGGTATTGTGAATAAGGTTTTATCTTAAAAAAAATTGTATTTGACTATATAGCATTGTATTGTGTTGTTGGTGCAATATATAGCTTTAAACGATGCACTGAAGGAGGAGATTCAGCATCTGAAATCTATTACAATGATGAACTTTGGATCAAACCAGCAGTTTCAGTTTCACCCCAACAACACAATGTTAACTGCACAACAGTTTCAGCAACTCCAGATACACTCCCATTCCCATAAGCACAAGGAACATAATTTACCACAAAATCATATATAATTTGCACAATTTTGCCGATTAAACAACAAAACAATTTGAAATATGATCAAATACAAGAAGCAATTTGAATAAAAGAAACAACATCATGATATAATTACAATAGAGAACTCACAAGTGATGAAGCATCATCAACTTGATTGTCATAGTGACTGTGACGTTGGCGTCAACACCAGCGTCGACATCTTCGGAGGCGGTGACGGTACAGATGGAAGAGACAACATCGAAAACATTAGGGGAGAGAATCTATTCTTGAGGCGAGGTCACAACGGCAAGAATGAAATAGATAAGTTAAGAAACTTGTAAAATACATGTGAAATAAAAAAAGGTAAAGTGGTCTAACCTTCCGGAATGAGATTAACTGAGACGTTATTACATTTTCGATAGGAAGAAGCAGATACAGTGATTTTTTATGGAAAACGACGATGTTGCCACTTTTGATCTGTTAACAAGCATTTCATCATTGATTTTTTCAGTAATTCATGAATGGCTAGTACAAAGATGCACATCATACACTTCATTGATTTAATTTGGATCTGGAAAGGTATTTTTATTACCTTCTTCATTTCATCAATGGCGGAACATATATCCAGACAATTTTAGGGTTACGATTTTGTATATGAACAGAAATAATATGATGTAAAGGTGATAAGAAGGATTATTCATCGTGGAATCGATGGTGATTAATGTTAATCTTGGATCTTTAGTGTTGCGAGAGTATGGATTGGAAATCGTCGTTGATCGGCGACGGAGGTAGAAATGGTCGATGGAGGCAAGATGGAGGAGGGAGGCGATCGATGGAGAAAGAAGAGATGTGCAGAAGACGTGAAATAGGAGAGAGAGAGAGAGAGAGATTTAATCGGGGGAATTAAAAGAATTATTTATTCCTAAAATGCCCCCTCATTAATTTTAAAATCATACCCCCGTGTCTTATTTTGTCTATGTATTTACAAAAATGCCACAATGCATCTTGGATATCCTTTTTTTTATCCAACGCTCCACTTTTAGTTCTCGGGTTCTCGGGAAACTATGGGTTCTCAAATGATCCTTCCTATATCTATATATACATATATATATATATATATATATATATATATATATATATATATATATATATATATATATATATATATATATATATATATGGAAAATGATCTATAAGGATAACATAGTTCTCGTTGTACATGTTTAGTTCTTATTTTATTTTTATTTTTTAAAAGAAGCTTTTAATTTGTTGTTTTGTACACATTCAGTTTTTATGACCGGTTACTCCAGAGTATGACTGGCTATTTCAGGTTAACTTTTTAGTTTATACACATGTAGCCCTTAATGTTTTTTTGTTGCAAAATAATTCATTGACGGTTTGGTACATATCTAGTCCCTATGACCAATTTTTTTAGGGTTTTCTCACGTTGCATCATATATACGACTATAATTAATGAGGTATTCTCATACATGGCTACTCTTCAAATTATATATATAATCTAATTTACGAATCGGTCAAATAATGGTGATGCCCTAGTTTTCTTCAAGAAGAAGATGTCTTCGCTTTCAGTTTCATCTATCTCAATAGCAGACAATGAAATTCTTTGTGATTGCTTTCTCCCAACTCGAATTGGGATTTCCAAGACAAAATAACATCCTGAAAAAAGTTTTCCTTGCGTGTTGTGACATCCCTCATTTTTCAGAACCATTTAAAACAATTTCTTTACGCTTTATAAATTAAGATGAGAAAATTCCCAGCTAAATAAAACATTTTTAAGATAACAAAAACTATTTTATTAAAACCTTCGAGGATGTCATCCGTTCACATACGAACATACATTACAAGGTAAAATATAAAAGATTTGTTAGAATGTTAGTTGCGGAAATGTAAAGTGCTGAAATGTAAAGGAAATGTAAATGACAAGTTATATCAAGTAAACACCAAACTAATACAAACCACGGTTTGCATTCAAACACGAGTTAGTAAGTGAGATCAGTTTAAAGTGAAGAGGATCTTCGATGATGATCAGTAAGCAAGATATGAGAAGATGATCTTTATGTTTCTAAGAGAATAATCAAAAGATCATAGTTGAGAAGATATAAGAGATAAGGAGAACTGGAATTAGAAGTGAATTCAGAAGTGAGATTGGAAGTATGTAACTGAAACGAAACATGAGCGCTCTATTTATAGAGCCTCGAAGACTTACATTCTTAATAAACAAATAATAAACTACTGACTAATATGGCCATACAAAGTCCATTGGATAAACAGATGCTATCACACTAAGTCAGTACAAAAGTTAAGTTTTTATTGCTGTTCACTTCTTGATTGCGGTAGTAGGGAAGTAATTTCGGTAGAGAAAAGAACAGGTTGCGATAGACAAAAGAGTTGCATTAGTAGAGATGATTGTGGATTGCCAAGTTTAAGAGGGTCACTTTTTGCTTCAACAATTTCCCCCTAAGTGACCTCTTCAATTTATCTTCATTTACTTGTCAAGATTCAAAAATTTCATGAGGAGCAACCAAAACTTTCTAATTTCTCCTAGCCAGGTGATTCTTCTCGAAATCTCAAACTTCACTTCTTCAGTGGTATGCTTGGATCTCTAAACCGAAGTCATAGTAACTTAAAGTTGTCTGCGGGTCAGACGATGCATTGCGGTGATCGGTATGAAGTACTTGATGTCACTGTTGACCCTTTTAAACACAACTCCAAGTTCAGGGAAGTTGGTTTCTCCTAAGGACCTTTCTATCCTTCAGTGAACACTGGTGCAGGTTCAAGAGCTGGGAGATTGAACTTTTGGGCAAGTAATGGATGAATATCCGTATCGATCTTAGTAAAGTCACATACTGTTGCTTTGAGATATTCACAGGCTTTCTCATACGCAATCTTCATCTTCGGATGCTTCTCAGACTTGAATTGAAAGATCCTTGCGATCAGGAACACCTCCTTAGGGTTCATACAAGGAAAGTCATCTTGAGTCCTGATGTAATCATCACCTCTTCTCGTAAGCGTATACTGAAGGTACTCCGTCTTCATTAACTTCCTTATCTTGTAGCTTTTCACTGCTGATGGCCTATCATTAGACCATATATTTTCAAACTTAGATCCATGCTTGGCATGAAATTGACTAAGTCATTCGAATTCAAGAGGAAGTCTTTGGTCATCAGGTAGGCTACGGTCAAATGACTCAAATACAGTGAAGAACTTGGCATTGGGAGAGATTGGGACATCCCAGTATCGATCAGAAGGTGGTTCAACATAAGTGAGAACTGGCCTGTAGTCATCATCAAGAAGTCTCCGAGAGGGATTGACCCAGGAATGGATCAAGGTTTCATCAATTGTTGTGTCGAAGCCGTGATATCTCCAGATCTGTTCAGCAAATTTTGTAGATCTCCAGTCTTGTTTTCGTTGAAGAGTGGTAGGAGAGTCAATGGAGTGAACTGATGACATTGGTGATTCCAAGTTCTTAAGATGAAGGGGAGTTTCTTGATGTGGAGAAGACTAGTGTTGACCTTCTTTTTGCGGAGAATCTTGTTGCGAAGTAGGATACTTAGGTGAATGCGGTGAAGTTTGAACCTGAGTTGTTTGTTTGGGAGATGCTTGCGGTGTTGGTTGCAGTGGTGGTTGCTGAGTCTCGATTCTTTGATGAGTTGGACCAAAGGTTGGTATTGGGATTGTTGCGGTAGATTGATGTTGCTGAGGATGAGAGTGTTCACTTCCCCCTTTTGAGGAGGAAACGATTTGTTGCTCCTCAAACCATTGTCTGAGGCCATCAATCTTGGAAAACATCGTGTCAAACTGAGACTTGAGCAAATCAGATATTTGAACATATGTTGGAACTTCGGTATTAACAGGAGTTGGTGGATTTCCTTGGTAAGCTTGAGGAGTTCATTGACGTGAGATGGAGCAGAGAATGAACGTCTGAGATTGTTGATGGTGGTTTGGAGGATCGCAATTTCTAAATCATAAGAATTGTGAGTCTCTTCAACCAGCTTCTTGGAGTGAGCAACTTGATTTTCTAGAGTGGTCTTGATGTCTTCTTTGAGTGATGTTACCTATTTGATGAGGTTTTCAGCATTTGATAGGACCTCTTTGTTATCAGCAGAACGAATGTTATCTAGG
This sequence comes from Lactuca virosa, assembly GCF_052849685.1. NCBI lineage: Eukaryota > Viridiplantae > Streptophyta > Magnoliopsida > Asterales > Asteraceae > Lactuca > Lactuca virosa. The sequence goes on along the minus strand of NC_136429.1, from coordinate 12,369,272 downwards.
GCTCGAATACCCATTTCAACTTTTAGAAGAATGCGTTCTGTTGTTACACGTTATCTAGTTTCCAATCTCTCTACTCTCTCAGCTAGAGACCGCAGGGATGGAAGGTCTTGATTCTGCGGTTGGCTAGTGGTAACTGCGGCCAAAATTTGGTCGACTTTAGACTGTAGGGAGAGAAATTCTTTTCTTATAACTGATATCTTCTTTTTCTTCTTCTTTTCTTTAGGCTTAGCAGTGGAGTGTTGGGATCCACTTGATTTTTCGTCTTCGTCAAAAATCATCACAAAATCGTCTGAATGAGCAGGTTGGTCAATCTCATCAACATCCAGATCATCAAGTCCAAACATCGGACCTGAGCTGATCTCTATTGCGGTGTCATCAGCGTTGGAGTCAAGATTTTCAGCAGTTGGAGGCTTAGATGGACTAGCACCATCTTGAAGATTATTGTTACACCGTAGCTTCCATTGTGGACATCCATTCTTGAATCCACAGGATATCATGGACAGTTTTCGCATTGCTGAATGCATCAGCCCAGTACTTGGATATGGTTTGGACATCCTTTTCCCGTTGCTAAAGTTGTTGAGTTTGCTGAGCCTCACATGCCTGAAAAGCCCTGCGAAAAACTGCATATTTCTTGATTCCAGATTCGGTATTGGGTTGGTACGGAGTCCAGGAATCGTCAGAACAATAACCGTCAAATCCTTGAGTTCGCACTAGGGTGTCCCCCGGGTTTGTGGATCATTTCACATTGGTGCTCACCACGCCTAAACCACTTGATTGTAATGGGGGTGGAGTAGGATTTCCCGAGATTCCTTGGTCTCCTTGACCCGTAGTCAAGTTTGGCCTCGGCTCGGTTCTGGCATGGGCAGAAGAAGTGCCCTGCAGTGGGTTATGTATTTGAAGTGTTTGTGTTATAGAAAGAAGGATGGAGTGCAACTGCTCAGGCTTAAAAACGTATAGGTGTGCTGCCCTGGAGACCTTAGTGTTGGATTTGATGGCTAAGCTCATAACTAAAACCGGTATGTACTTGACCTGATAGTAGCATGGTCCTTTTGGGTTGCCTTCACCAGTGCAATTTGATAGGATGGACTTTTAAGAATAAGGTTATTGGTGATTTATTAATATATTATAAGTATAATATATTAATTAAGAAATCATATTATTTAATTAGTATTGGTCAAGAATTAATTTGGAATTAATTTAGTGATCAAAAGAGACTAATTAAATATAAGGGGTTGATTATATAAATCAATCATTCTTGTAGTGTGGGCCAAAGATCCATTAGGATGGGCTAAATAGTTCATGGATAGTCCATGGAGCTTTAACCCATGGAGCCTAAGGGATATGGAAGGTCATGGAGCTTTAGGGTTTAATGGATGAAACCCTAACCTTTGCAATACTATATAAAGACCCTTTAAAGCCAAAATTGTTGCCATATACATTCTTAGAGAGTGAGAAACGAAATTGTGTATGATAACTTATTCTCTCAAGCCTCCTCTTGCATATGGTGTTTGTGACACATTAGAGGCATCACACTTGAGGTGCTAAAGCTTTAAATGGCCAAGAACTACAAGTCCTCATAAGAGGTAAGTCTCTAACTAGTTGAATTGTTCAAATTCTCATATTGTATGCTAGTTGTAGGCTTAAAGCTTTGGAAACAATATTGCATGTATAATTAGAGAAAACATAGATCCAAAGCTTTTAGGGTTTATGTGCACCATAGGATGTTGTAGTATACAAAAACCCAACAGTGGTATCAGAGACAAGGGTTGTTTTCAATTATACTTGATGCTACTTGTTGTTTAAGCTTGAAAAATCGATTTTCTGTTGTTATGTACTGTGGAATTGCCGAGTCCACTGGGGGACTCGCCGCGTCCCAGCACAATTCTGACCAACTCGCCGAGTTTGTTCTTGCACTCGACGAGTTGGTGCTCCAGAATGCAGATTTTCGATGTTTTTGGCTAGAATTTGACTAAGATCATTACCCTAAGCTATTTTTGAACTTATAAACCTATTTTTGATGTGGTAATGATCATGCTTATCCAATTTAGAAGATAATTGTCAAAGTTTCATGTTTTGTATTTGTTTATATGATTATGCTAATTACATGAAATTTGGTTGATATGAATTATCTTGTTGTTATGAGTTAGTTTAGATCAATAGGAAGAATTATATGATAATTGTGTTTGATCCAAAAATTTGATCTAATTATTCATGTTATGTGTTATTGTAACTTGTCCTCAACTTATATGAAAAGTCACATTCATGAATATTAAAACTCATAATTGTTCATAAGTTATGAAAATGAAAGGTCTTGAAAGGTTTCAAAACTTGCCCTCAAGTTTTGGAATTTGTAAAGTCACACTAATGAGCACTTTAAATCCAAACCCTAGAGTTTTAAAAGTTAATATTCAAACTTTATGGATTTTATTAAATTAATTGAAGTGTTTAATTAAAAGAGAATTAATAATTCCATAATGACATGATTTAAGTTTAATTAAATTAAGAGTATAGTTTAATTAATAGATTAAACCTCTAAATATTTTAAATGTGTAAAATACACCCTTATACTATTAAAAGTTAATACTTATATATATGTATAAGAATAAGTCAGTCTTACCGTTAGTAGGCCTCATTCACGAAGCCAGTCTATAAGGGGGGTATAAAGTTACTGCCTATAAAATGGCAGTTTAATGGGTGTCCACTCTCACCCACTGCTTCCTTGACTGGTGGAGGGTCGTTAGCCGAACGGGTAGGATAAGGACATTAATCCTCCCTCATTAAAAGTATAATGTAATACAAAGTAACTAAATTTTATTAAATTCCCAATCTTAGTTACTTTAGGAAAAATGTGGAAAATGGTGCTACCCCATGAAATTGCACTTAGCACCTTGTTAAGCCGTTAGTGGAGCGTGTGTGGTTAACCGACACACTAATCTGGGATGGATAGTGTGTGGCTAAGGGTAGCTTGATGTTAATCATAGATCAATGGAGCGTGTGTGGTTAACCGACACATTGATTAGGTAATTTGTCACATTGGGTGTACTGAGCTAATTTGCATGGTTATTCACACCTTGTTTGTGATTCTCGGCATCCCAGTCACAAACTTGAGAGGGCACAATCGAGATTTAAACATGCCATTGAAAAGTTCAATGAATCTCAAAAGGATCTAGGAATTTCAAATCCAATTAAAACTTAATTATCAATTTCGTTTTTCATGGTGGAAATTGGTAAATCGTCATTTACCTACCTTCAAATATTTTACAATTGGATTACGACATCCCTCTTCTCAATTGTAAAATATCGTGTTGGGTCCTAGCCTTAATATTTCATTTTGGGTGTTATATTAAGGACTTAAATCAACTAACTTGAATTTCTCCCTTATAGATGTCTAGGTTAGACAACTATGGTCTTCCCGAATCTGTTGGAAAAGGCTTTCCACATGAAGATGATATTTCATGATATCATACTTCACTTCCTCCACCTCCTCCAATTATTCTCCCTAACCTACAAGTTTAAAGTCTTGAAAAGTTCAAGGTCACTCAATCCCTATTGGCAAACAAATCCAAGGATGGAAAGTCGACATATGCTGGGAGAGTTAGGTGTCAAAGTTTTGAGGAAGCTGGCTGTTGACTAGGTTCTTCAGTCACTCCCTGAGTCATATAGCGGGTTTATAAAGGACTACTATATGACATACCACGACATGACCCTTATTGATCTTACCTATTTTCTTGTTGCTGCTGAATTAGAAATGATTTGGCGCACTGGTAAAGCAAATGTTATTGGAAGATCTACTTCCCAAAACCATTTGTTTCTATTGCCATTTGAAGGGACATTAGAAGCGAAGCTGCCCTGACTACCTGAGAGATCTACGAGATGGTAAAGTTAAAATGTTTGGCTCTACTTCAGATAAGTCCATTATCTAACTCTATTAAGTTCCTAATGATTGATTCTTGATACATGATGTGAAAAGATTGCATTAATGTTTTGTAGAATCAAAGGAAGCTTAAAGGAAGAGTATGTTGAGTCTAATCACGAAGAAATGAATTTCGATTGCATGGTTCAGTGATCAGATTTATGAGCTGCTGCTTAAAGAGTTATGATAAATTGCTTAGGAATAGATAACAACATAGTTTTTCACTTGTATTTGCATAGTAAGGACATGTTTTCCGCAGTTTTATAAATAAAGAAAAATTTCGTTTTTATCTTATTTTAAAAGTATTCTTACAATGGCATTTGTGAAAAATTGTTGCTTATGTGTTTCCATTGATGGCAATATTGGAAAGTGGATTTGATTCTTTCGTTTGTGGTAGTGTTAAATTTACCAAATAAGGAAAGATTCTCATCACCTAAGTTTCAATTGGATAGAAACTTGGAATCATGCAACTATTATTGTATGATGAATGAGAATTTTCATCTTTGAAAAAATAAGACTAATTTCTTGTTCACATGAAGATGTGAGTCAAGTGAAGGACTGAGAGAGCTGGTGCACTTGGTTGTGTGCTGGTTAGGTCCACCACAAAGATCGATAAGACTATTCGTCATGATTTACTAAAGTTTAGTAAATATGGTTATACTTACAAGTTTAAGTATACTTCTGAATCATTGGAATGGTTTCAATGCATAGCAGGACGAATAAGAAGAATCAAATTAGGCAGAAAGATAAAAGTTTCTTCAATCTGAAAAGATGGGAGAGTACTTTAGCATCATGTTTTATGATTATCTTAATGATTATGGAAAACCATATCACAATTGATCCTCTAAGGACATCTTAGTGCATTTGTATGGCTAAGAAGAGGAATCGTGAATTGTTGGAATGGTTAAATCAAATAGATGAATCATACTTCATTCCAAAATCAAATCTTAGAGTTGTACTCCAAGATTGTAACTTGAGTGACATAATCTTAAGAAAGGTTTATAACACTTATTAAATGTAGAGTAAAATGTTTCTTACTATTGTACATTTGAAATTGGTAAGATGTGATGTTTTGGATAAAACAAAGACCAACTAAGACCAATTGTTAGAAGTGTTAGTCTTGATAAGAAACCGCACCAACTCTTGAATATTTGTTTGTCAAGTAGTGTTCCTTGACAAAATGAATCTTATATGTCAAGAGGTCAGTGGGAGTCTTAAGATTTTTGAATAGTTTCAAGAATAAAACTGTTAGTTAACACTAGCACACGACTTGAGGTTTATAACCTATCGTGTTGACATATTCTTGTTTCTGTGCCCATTCCAATAAAAGTTGAATATGCATGAGAGTTCTATGAGTTCTCATTTGTTTGCATAAGGCAAAGCACCTTAATCAATGGAAGGTACATTGATCTGTAAGGGTGAGATGCTAAACATATTGGAAGACATATGAGTTTGGATTTGTCATATGAGTTTGGATTTGTCATAAACCTTATCTTGGGATAATGGTTGAAAATGACAGATTAATATGGATAGGAACACATAGAACATTAAATCTAAGTGTCATAAGGTTTCTCTCCAATTCATGAAAATGATTGTGAGGAAATGATTTCACTAAGTAGATTTTAAATGATTAGAGTTGGCAATCGTGATAGTTGCATTGTCAAATTCGATTATGATTACGACATCCCTTTTCATAGTTTGAATTGTGAGAAATGGAAAATAGTTTGAACATTCGGGACTTATTAGGTTAAGTTCTGAAAAGTTCAAACACACACTTGTGCTATTTAATCTAAAAGGTGTATGGGCTTGAGAAGTCTGGTATAGACTTATCAAAGCACCAAGTATCAGAAATCTGAACTTTAGAAAGGAAATCAATAAGTATTGATTTCTAGAAGTCCAGCTGATTTCTGGGTACATGTCAGAGCTAGTGGGAGCATAAGTGTTATGCTGGTAAGGATATAATTATCATGTTAGTGGGAGCATGATTATTATGGTAAGTGTTTCAAGTTAGCAATGTTAATTATAGAAAATAAAAGTCTCCATTTGCAAAGATGCAGAGTTTGAAAAGTTGTTTTGCTATAATTAAGGGAGAGGAAATTATACTTCATTCCAATTCTAAAAACTTAGATTGAGATTTTATTCAAATTTAGTCAAGTATATATATGAATGTTATGGTGGAATGGTTCAACATAAGGAAATTCTGTATATGGAAATGTTAATTGTATTCTCAAATTCGATTATGATTATGGCATCCCTCTTCATAGTTCGAATTGTGAGAACATGGAAAATAGAAACATTATAGCAAAAGACTGGTCAAAGATCATGTCTTTATGTGAGACATTATGAATCGTATCTCATATGCTTTGGGTATAGGATCGATTGCATATGCTATAATATTTATGTGTTCTGAATTTTCCAAATGCCTAGGCATTAAGAGGGTAAAAGGAGCAGAACTGGATATGACTAAAATGGTTAAGTAATTGTCGAGGACAATCTGAGGTTTACCAAAGATTGGTTGCTTATGGACAGTTGGAAGTATAAGTTTTGGAAGGTCCATATTGACAGGTTCTGAGAAAGAGGTAACTCTTGTTCAGAAGTGCTAGTCATATGGAAATGTTCCATAAGTGGAAGTTAATCGTAAAATCTGTGTAAGATTAGAAACCTTAATGCAAGAAGGATGTTCAAAGGAATGTACTTTGAATATGATACTTGGCTTCCATGGAATTGGTTCAGAAATAAATGTCCTAAGGGAATACTTTGTAAAGTTACTGGCATAGTTTTGTGACTTTGTGCATTGACATTACGAAAGGATTATTGCATTTAAGTTTAGAATCAAACAAATTATAGTAAAAGGCAAGAATTTTGTATTCTTACACTTACTATGGGGATTTGGAATTGTGAAATGAGCATCATTGAAATGTTTTCAATTGATCTATTTCACAAAGAAAGGAACATAGATAAAAATAGTGTGCATGCTTGGAGCATGGGATAACTATTGTTTTAATTCAAGTATAAAGTTGATAATTCGAAACATTGTACAATGAAAAATGAGTAATCAATATGGAGATTAAATAAAAGGTGTTTTATTTACACTCAAAAGTTTTGGGGCCATATAGGATAAAGTATTATTCTTGTGTTTCACTTTGCATGTTTTGACTTCCCGAATAATAAGATTGTTCAAATTATCCACAGTCGATCATATTTGGAAGTAGGTATGAAGCAAGACTGTCATGAGTTGGCTTATAAATGTCTAAGGTGTTAGACATAGCAAAAGTCTGCTACACCATTCATGAGCCCTTGTGAAATAAGATTTAAGCATTGGATCAACCTGCACTTACCTGGATCACTTCATGGAATTTATCACGAGTGATTGTGAGATGATAATATCATATAATCTTCAAACCAAGATATATGAGTTTTGACTACGAATTGGTTGTGCATTGATGATACGAAAACACATCAATAACTTGATGTTATAAAACGTATCATTGTGCATAATTTAACGAGTAGTTAGTACAAGCATATAATGTCGAATTTTATTTGTTCCTTTTATCCCAAGAGGATTAAAAGCGATGTCTTGGGCCCCTCAATGATTTTGTTTTGACCTATGTACCGGGCCCGGTCAGAACTAAATTGATGTGTTCAATTATCTTCTATGTCAAACTAATCGGAAATTGGGAAACAAACTGCTGGACAACAAGTATGACATTGTTCCGTGTATTTGTCCGGCTGATATCTTGTAGAACAGAGGATATATGATCACTTATCTAAGGACAATCACTAACTAGGTCATAGTTTGATAGTGGCTTTTGAAAGCTTACGATTGCTAATCGGTTCTTGAAGTCGTACTTGTAGTTATAGTTATTAGACTTATCCAAGTGGGAGGCTATTGGATTTGGTGTCTAAGCCCATAATTAAAAATGGTATGTAATTGACTTGATAGTAGCATGGTCCTTTTGGGTTGCCTTCACCAGTGCAATTTGATAGGATGGACTTTTGAGAATAAGGTTATTGGTGATTTATTAATATATTATAAGTATAATATATTAATTGAGAAATCATATTACTTAACTAGTATTGGTCAAGAATTAATTTGGAATTAATTTAGTGATCAAAAGAGACTAATTAAATATAAGGGGTTGATTATGTAAATCAATCATTCTTGTAGTGTGGGCCACTGATCCATTAGGATGGGCTAAATAGTTCATGGATAGTCCATGGAGCTTTAACCCATGGAGCCTAAGGGATATGGAAGGTCATGGAGCTTTAGGGTTTCAAGGATGAAACCCTAACCTTTTCAACACTATATAAAGACCCCTTAAAGCCAAAATCGTTTCCATATACATTCTTAGAGAGTGAGGAACGAAATTGTGTATGATAACTTATTCTTTCAAGCCTCCTCTTGCATATGCTGTTTGTGACACATTAGAGGCATCACAGTTGAGGTGCTAAAGCTTTCAATGGCCAAGTACTACAAGTCCTAATAAGAGGTAAGTCATCTAACTAGTTGAATTGTTCAAATTGTCATATTGTATGCTAGTTGTAGGCTTAAAGCTTTAGAAACAATATTGCATGTATAATTAGAGAAAACATAGATCCAAAGCTTTTAGGGTTGTATGTGCACCATATGATGTTGAAGTATACAAAAACCCAACACTTAGGGCGTGATGTACCAATGAGATCCTTTTGGGATCCCGATGGGGTGTTGTCTCCATGTGCTGTTGAAACAGATACACCTTCTATATCCGAGTAGGAAGAGATGGTAGAAGCAAATAAGCATGCGGGGGCTCCAAGGACTACCAGAGTCTTTCGAGAGACTGCGATATGAGTCCGGTCATGTATTTGGCTATGACTATGGGTAAGTTTGAGCTTCTTGCGTCTGAAAAGATCACTGGAGTCATAATTAGAGCCTTCTTCAACATTCACAGGGATGTCATGAGATTCAGAGGGAGAGTGAGTTTCATCTGAGTATTCAATAATCCTTGTCTTGCGTTTCCTGGAGGGATTGTCACCCTTTGTGACTATGTTGCGGGGGGCTCTCTTAGAGAAAACAATCTGCTTGCAGCGCTTGGATTTAGGAGGGTTAGATTGATCTTTGGTACGAGGGACTGAAGTGGACACAGGAGCTGCGGTACTAGAAGGACCTTGGGTTTTGATAGGAACTACAACAGCCTAACTGGGATGAGGTGGGGTGGAATGGTATAGGTAAACACCATCCGTAGCCTCAATGTGGTCAATGACTTCACGAGAATTGAGTCCAATAGACTACAAGATGTGTCCAGGTAGTCTCCTAAGAGGTCCAAAAACAGATTGATCCTTGGAAGGGGTGTACCTTTTCAAGTCGCAGGTGATAAAGAGTGTGGAATCGTCACCCATATCTAGCTTCACCTCCTTATGAAGATCTGAGACGGAGAGAGACCAAAAACAAGCAAAAGTAAGCTCTGTAGCATCTTGTCGAGGATTCTCCTTTGGGATGTACTATAGGAAGTCATCCCACAATATTTGACCGAAGATGCTCCACATAAGCTCGAGAAGCTTGATTCCCATGTTGTCCGTGCCACCTGTTCTGCCGGACAAGCTTATGATGACAAAATGACAGACGAACTGCCACACCGCCGGTAACTAGTTTTTCTTGAATTCTCCGATTTACTTTAGCTTCTTTTGGTATCCCATCTGATACAGAGTTGTGATAACGTCGGATGTGCTTGGTGTGAAAAACTTGGTGTTGGGAGGAACTTTGAGATTGATGGCTTCCAGAAACTTGTTCTTTGTGAGCACAACCAGTGAATCATCGATTAAGTGCAGGTCCACTTCTTGAAGGTTATGGAGTGGTCCAAATGCAGAAAAAGCACATTTGAATAGTGTGGGGAGTGGAACGACATCAGTGAACGCATCAAAAGCACCATACAATGGATGAGATGGAATGAACTGGATCATTAGGTGGATTGTGTCATTGTAGTGAGATTGATCTTCAAAGACAGCCCTAAAGTTGCTTGAAGCAATGGCTGGGGATTGAACGTTGATCGTTTTGTCTGAACCAGTCCTGAGGCCTTTGATTGCTTCTTGGAGACACCGGATTTCACCATTGTTAAAAGAAAAGATTTTGAGGAACTTGCAGGAAAGCTGTTTTGTGCAAGAGGGAAGAAGATGAAGCTTTTTCGTCGATTAGGGATTATGAAAGCGTAAAGCTTTCTTGGGAGGAAAAAGGGGTTTTTATACCTCCACATTTCAAAGATTATTGGAATTAACTTTTTACAGCTGTTAATGGTAAAAACCCTTGGGTTTTAGCCCTTATCAGCCATAGAAAAAGAAAAAATTAAATTAAAAGAAAAAAAAGATATTTGCTTGGAAACCGGGGCATTTAATGACTGTTAGGCCCATCATAACACGATTTAGAATGTATGGTGACGGAGTTTTATCCGTGGTAAAAAGGGAGAAGTTGAAACGGAATTGACAGTTTGGGGGCTATGAGACGTAACACAATAGACAAAAAGATTTTCTCAAAAGATTTCTTTTATGGAAAAAACAAATTTATTTGTTTCATAGCCCAAAATAGGTCTGACACAGAAAAGAGAATTTAAAAGCAACTGAAACGTTGTATGCTACAAAATGAATGTTTCGCTTTTATGAGGAATTTTTATTTAATGAGAACCATTAAATAGCACACAATGTTGTCAAAAGGTTTATGAAGTAATCGAGGGATCCTTTAATGAGACTGCGGTGAAAGATGATGACTACGGTTGAGATATGGTATGACTGCGGTAGCTTGAGCTGAGGAAACACTTTGATCAAACAGTTAGAAATAAAAGGAATTAAAGACCCGAAGAATATATAGATCATATGTGATTGTGGCATAAAATATATACCAAAAGGAGATATGATGAGTATATTGTTGTAGAACCGTAGTGAAGAGAATGCTTCTAGAATTTTTTTTTTTGAAAAGAAAGGAAGCAAGTTCTTCACAAGAAAATGACTGCGGTAGCTATCAATTCAAAAAGAATTGCGGGTTAGGATTAATCATTCCTAACATTTCTAGAAAGCTATTCAATTTGGTGGCATCAAGTGCTTTTGTGAAAGCATTAGCAATTTCCTCGTGTGTGGGAACAAAAATCAGTTCAATTTTACCTTTAAGTATGTGGTCTTTGATAAAATGATACCACAATTCAATGTGCTTCGTCTTTGAGTGATGAATTGGATTGTGAGAAATCGCAATGGCACTCTCTGAGTCACAATAAATTGGTACCCGCAACATTCTGTACCTGTAGTCCATCAGTTGAGTCTTCATCCAAAGAACTTGAGAATAACAACTGGCTACGGCCACATATTCTACCTCTGCGGTAGACACTGAGACACAATTTTGTTTTCTTGAAGACCAACTGACTAATCTTCCTCCAAGAAATTGACAGCCACCGGAAGTAATCTTTCGACCTAATCTACAGCCGCCATGATCCGCATCGGTGAAGGCTTGTAGGCTGAAGTCATTTCCTGCGGGGTACCAAAGGCCTAGAGCTTTGCTTCCCTTAAGGTATCTGAAGATTTGCTTGACTGCGGTCAGATGTGATACTTTAGGGTCGACTTGGTATCGAGCACATAAGCCTGTGGCAAAAACAATGTCCGGTCTGCTTGCGGTTAGGTACATCAATTACCCAACCATTCATCGATAAGTTTTGTGATCAACTGAGTCTCCTGTAGGATCAGCAGAGATCTTATATCCAAAGGCCATCGGGACTTTGGCTGAGGAGCAATTATCCAATGAGTATTTCTTCAGCAGCTTAGAGGTGTGTTTTTCCTGATGGATGAAAATCCCTTGAGGGATTTTTTTTACTTGAAGACCTAGAAAGAAATTAATCTCTCTATTCATGCTCATTTGAAATTTGCTGGTCATGAGCTTTGCAAAATCATCCACCATACTTTTGTCTGTTGAGCCAAAGATGATATCATCCACATATATTTAGACGAGCATTAAGTGATTACCATTTGCCCTTCTAAATAAAGTGGGATCAATCATACCTCGTTTGTATCCGGACATGACAAGAAACTCTGAAAGAGTCTCATACCATGCCCTTGGAGCTTGTTTGAGACCGTAGACTGCCTTTTCAAGCTTGTAGCAATAGTTAGGAAATTCATGAATTTCGAAGCCTGGAGGTTGTTGCAAGTAAACCTCCTCCTTCAGTTTACAATTGAGAAATTCACTTTTTACATCCATTTGGTGAACCTTGATGTTCTTATGTGCCGCATACACCAAGAAGATACGTATGGCTTCCATTCGGGCTACAGGGGCATAAGTTTCATCATAGTCAACACCTTCCAATTGACTATACCCCTTAGCAACAAGTATTGCTTTGTTTCTTATCACCGCACCTGATTCGTCGAGCTTGTTCTTGTAAACCCATTTAGTACCGACGATTGAGTGGACTTTTGGCTTTGGTACCAACTTCCATACTTTGTTCCTTTCAAACTCAGCAAGTTCTTCTTGCATTGCGGTGATCTAGTCGGGCTCCATAAGTGCTTCTTTAATGGTTCGTGACTCGAATGCAGACATGAAGGCTGCGTAATGGCAGTGGTTCGTTAGATCACTAGAAGAACGAGTTTGTACGCCTGCAGATGGGTTACCAATGATTTGTCCTGGTGGGTGATCTTTCGTCCATATGTGAAGACGAGTTTGAAGGTGATCAGCGGCTGTGGTAGAGGGAATATCTTCAACATCAGAGCAATCTGCGGTTGGAGATGGAAGTTCCCCCTCGACTTGAGAGCAGCTCGCAGAAGAATCTTGGACTGTAGGAGCTTGAAATGCAACTGTGGAAGGAGGTTCCCCCGGAACTGCAGATGGGAGTTCCCCCTGGACAGAAGATGGTTCCCCCTGGAAAGATCATTGTGTGATAATCCTTGAGTCTGATCTTGTGTCAATGTTTTCAATATCTTCATCCCCAGAGTCTGAAGGAGCTTGAATTGGGACTCTGTGAATAGATACCGGAGCTGCATCTTCTAGTACTTGAACCTCTATGGTTTTCGTTTGAACAGGAGTTGAACTTTCCCCCTCAACCGACGAGGTGGAAGTGTTGAGTGACAAGTCATCAGAGGGAGATGGAGCAGATACTTCAGCATGTTGTTTCTGAGCTACCAGAGACACAAGAATTTCAGAGAGATGTGCCGTTTCAACGGGATCAAATAAATCATCATAGTTAACTTCAACTATGTTTAGTGGACCCGAAGAAGTTGGGATATCACTTTCCCGGATGAATTTGGTGTCAGTGGAAGGAGGAGTGTTGCGGACATAATACTCATCGAATTCAACATTGAAGCTTTTGACTATCAGTCTCATTCGTCTGACGAGAACCCAATAGGCCACTTTATTGGTAGAGTAACCAAGAAATATGAATTCATCTGATTTGGGTGCAAATTTGTTAAGATGGTCCTTGTTTTCAATCAGAAAACATCTGCAACCAAAGATGTGAAAGAAGTTGAAATTTGGTTTGCGGTTGTTCAGGCCCTCGTATGGATTTTTGTTTAGATGCTTGCAAGTGATGCTTCGGTTTTGCACAAAGCACGCAGTTGCCACTGCTTCGGCCCAAAAGTATAGAGGAAGGTTGGCAAAATTTAACATTGATCTAGCTGCTTCAACCAATGTACGATTTCTTCGCTCTACAACTCCATTTTGTTGCGGTGTATAGGGGGCTGAGAAGTTGTGACTGATGCCTTTAGAAACCAAGTAATTGTTCAAGAGATGATTAGTGAACTCGGTTCCATTGTCACTTCTGATTCTTCGAACTGGTAACTTGATTTGGAGCTCTATCTCTTTGATGAAGTTAATCAGGACATGCGGTGTCTATGATTTGAGTCTCAAGAAGAAGACCCGAGTGAAACGAGTTTAGTCATCAACTATAACCAGTATATACTTCTTATGATGAAGACTGGCTACGGTAGAAGGACCGCAGAGGTCAATATGAAGCAGCTCTAATGGTTCAGAAATCGAAGAATCAATAATCATTGGATGGCTTCCCTTTGATTGCTTTCCACACTCACAAGCTGGGCAAAGAAAATCATTATTGTACTTTAAAATGGGGAGACCTCGGACAAGTTCTGCAGTGACCAGGTTGTTGATATACCGGAAGTTAAGAAGAGCTAGCTTGCGTTGCCATAACCAGCTAACTTCGGACACTTCTTTTGACAGAAAGCACAACTGCGGTTTACCAATGATCAAAGAGACATCCATAGGGTAATTTGTTCCTTTGGACTTGGATTTGATCAAGCAGGTGCTTCTATCGCTTGTCATGATGTAGCAGTATTCATTATCAAATTCAACCCTGTGACCTGCTTTACATAGTTGTCCTACACTGATGAGATTATGCTTGAGACCTTCCACGTAAGCAACCTTTTGGATTGAGAAACTTCCTGTTGTTAGCACACCGTAACCCCTGATGATACCATTCACATTGTTTCCGAATGTGACATGTCCACCGTTACATATAGGCCTGAAGTCCCGAAGGTATTCTAACCTTCCGGTCATGTGCAAGGAGCAGGCACTATCAATTAACCATTCCTCTTCTTGTTCCTCCTTACACATTGCCTACAAGATCAATGGGTTAGTTTGGGCACCCAAACAAGTTTGGAGTCCGGGGAAAAACTGGAATTTTTCTTACTCGATGCATGCACATGAGTTACAGTGATAGATTTCGTGTTAGAGGTTAAACCTAGTCCTGGATACTTGGTAACTTTGGGAATGTTACGTGGTTGAGTTGGACGTGATGTTTTCAAAAGAAAAAGTCTAGAAGAGTTTGAAAATGTTTTTGTTACTGTACACTCCATTTTGTCTAATTCTTTGACTTCAGTGATTTTCGAAAGATTTTTGTCATTGATGGGTTTTTCGAAATTCTTTTGTTTTAAAACTTTGGGATGTTTGAAATTATTTTTGAGTTTATCATCCCGCTTTTTGTTTCGAGACTTGAGATGTTCTTTGAAAACCAATTTTGCATGAGTTTTTGGAGAACCGCAGTCAGAAATGTTCAACTGCGGTTTCTTGACAGATTTCGACTGTTTTGAAAACCGATGAATGGAATCATTTGAACTAGAAAGATCTGGATTTTGTGAACATTGACCGTACTCAAAATTTTCAATTGGTAATTCATGACGAATGGGCTGAATGGACACAGTGCTCTTGACTGCGGTCTGCGGTAAGGATGTCTGGATTACCGCAGAATATGTCAATGATGGATTATTTTTGGGACACTCTTTGGAAGGTAAGGATGTACAAACATCGGCTAAGTCTGGTCCTTCCAAAACAATTTCTTCGTCTACATCCGAAGAAGATTGAGAGTTGGGACAAATTGTGTTAGTGACTGAGATTGGATCTGAGGATTCGGGGAGAATTTCCTCAATAACACAATTGTTACTCAGTTCATGAAGTTTTCCGAAGTGACGTCTTATGTATTTGGGGAATGTTTTGTTATTGACAGGGAAATGAAACTCTCGATCCGGAGGGACATATGAAGGCCTTTGTTAAATCGTGGAGATGAGTCCTTTGCGGTTGCAAACCCATTGGACCAAACCCAATTATATGTGTTATCTACAGTCCCAATATTCACGAGATTTTCAATGGCCTCACTTTCGTTAAACAACTTTTCGATTAATAGATTTAAGAGTACATTTTCCTTTTGGGCTAGATCCCTTTGATTCAAAGCAATTCCTAACTGAGTTTCACATAGCATTCTAACATCTTTTTCAAACACCAAGTCCTTTTCTAGCATGGCAACTTTAAGTCTCTTATCTTCTAGTCGTCCTCTCACATGAAACATTTCTTGGGACGCTATGTTCTTCTCATCTAATGCCTTGTTATAGTCTGAAAGGACGGCAGCACAAGTGTCATTAATTTTGTCCAAGAAAGGTTGACAATCATGCATGATGTAGTTATTAGATTGAATCATGAGTTTTACCTGTTCGATGATGCTTAGAGTTCCATCTTTCACCATGAACCAGTAGTTTTTCTCCAGCTTTGTTGATCCATACTCATCAATAGTTGCGACCATGCATATTTTTCCTTTGCCCTTGATGTTATGATCTTCACCTTCATCTGTAGATGACCATACTTGATGATCTCTGTTTACATGGGCCACGTATGCCCTTGCCTTCTCTTTCTCTTCCATCTCCTGAGCCATTCTACGATAGAATGCTTTATATTTCACAACATTGCCTTTGCAAGATTTAGCGAAGTGATTTTCTTTATTGCATTTGTGACAGATAATAACATCATTTTTGTCTTCAGTTGAGGTACAAGAGTAAGTTGAGTTGATGGACTGCGGTGCCTCTTTGGGTTGAGTGTTTTGTGGATGTTGATGAGTGTTTTGTGGTTGCGGAGACTGGTGAGGGTTTTTGGGATATCGAGAATGATTGTTCTGCGGATTGAAGTTACAGTTGAAGGGTGGTTTGGTAAACTACTGATTTTTACGAAAAGAGGTTGGTGGTAGCCTGTTGAATTGTTGGCTAACTAGGGCAATGGAATTTTGAAATTCTTCATCATCATCATATTCTGTATCGGCTTCATAGGATTGCGGTGGGTTGTCATATGAGAGTGGATATGGTTCATATGAATGGATGGTTTTGCTTTGAGGAGTTTGGGCTATGAGAGCAAGTGGGCCTCCGAAGTGTGCACAATATTTTAGCACTGTTGATTCTTGTGCGTGAAGTTCACCATACAACTTGAAGAGAGACAGTGTGTGAATTTTCCTATCTCCTTGGACTAGCATCTTTGTTGTAGTCCAGTGTTGTCACACCCCGAAACCGAAGGCGGAAACGTTCCGGGGCGGAGGACGTCATGCGTAGTATCACAACAGTTGTATCATAGTAAGCATAGTAAACACAACCATTACATTATAATAAGAATATTTACATTGTTCAAAAACATGGTTTATACATGTCAGTATATATAGAAAAAGTAAAAGATTGGACTTCAGGATGTTCCATCTTCTCCAAAAGTTGGCAAAAGTATCTGCCTATTGATGCCCTGAGAATACAAGCAGTTTTAAAATATCAGCATAAAGCTGGTGAGTTCATAAGCGGTTAATTCTGGTGAAAGGAATGTTTCCTTGATTCTTTGAAAAGTTGTTTCCCAAGAAAAATCTCATATTTTCTTATGAAAGAGTTTTGATTATCCATTAGTTACACATTAAACAGACTATTTATGAAAGATTAAGTTATTCCAGAAAATCCCATATTTTCTTAAGGGTTGATAGTTGATTATCCATACGCGAGTATCTACCATACTCGGACAGCAGTTTTCTTTTCGAAGCTCTGGTTACACCCAAAGGAGTATATTAGCCGTATTTTCGAAGCTCTGGTTACACCCAGAGGAGTATATTGGAAAAGTAAATTCTCGTTACCTAAGTTGTGAGTGTCATAACCGTACTTTGACTGGATAAGGCACGAACGGGGGCCAATATCTTTTTAAGACTTTGTCACCCCTGAACCTAACGGTTCCGCTGTAGCTAGCAGCGAGGGTGCGGGATAGTCAGTCCCGTACAGATCTATACACAATAGTCACGCTCTCCCTCCAAGAGATTCTGGTTATAAGTCGTAGTCCTCCACTCACGAATCCGGGGGAGTGTTACCAAGGACATGTCTCAAACTTAGCCTAACGAATTTACAAGTAATAGTACGAAAATCCTGTTTATGATTTGCATGAATCCTTTATGAGACAATACACATTATGATAAGATTCACAAGTTCCTTGCTTTAGATTTGAAAATTGTTTCTACGAGTTGATTTCTTAATCGAGTGGTAAAACGGTTTTCTGTGTTAAAAGCATACTGAACATATAATTATTTTAAACAAAATAATATATTTGAGCACAAGTTTCCTTGTACTTTTTGCTTGTATTCCCCCCCCCCTTGAAAACATGAAAAATTCGGAAAAGTATAGGGGTATGAGCTCACATATTGACGTGGGATCCGAGTGTAAATTGCTAGGAATTTTTGAGTGTCAATAAAAGCCTTGGACACAAACGGATCTTATTTAGCATGAAGAAGTTCATATATATACATTAGGTGAGGGCATAACACTATTCGTTATGGAAGGAAACCACCTTATGGACTAGGAAACACTTAAAACTAAGTGTTAGAATCACATGTCATTGAAAATGGGGAGTTTATGGTCGAAAAAGGAGTTTACGGTTCATGGGCTTACGGTCCATGAGTTTACGGTCGTAAAAGGGGTTTACGGTCCATGGGTTTACGGTCCAGGTGTTTACGGTCGTAAAAGGTGTTTACGGTCCAAGTGTTTACGGTCGTAAAAGGTGTTTACGGTCCAAGTGTTTACGGTCGTAAACACTTCGAAGAGAAGTGCGATTTACGGTGTTTCAAGGCCCTTTCTAGTCTTCTGGAAGTGTTCTAAGCTTAGTTTCTATGTTTAGGAGGGTGTTGTGGCAACTTTGTGCCACTTAAATAGAGTTTACAGTCAAGGGAGATTGCCTTGACCATAAACACCCTTCTGGTCACGATTTCTAGATGTTAACAAGTGATTCTTGTATCCAACAAGCTAAGGGTAGAGTACTTACGAAATAGAAGCTTGAAAGGGTGGTTAGAGTCCCAAAAACACTAGTGTGTGTTCTTGGTGTTCTTGGTGAGAGAGAAAATCTAGAAAAATGATGAGATTTATGAGCTAAGAACATGGATTTGCCACTAGAAATGAGATAGAAACATAATCAAGGTGAAGAATCACTTACATTCTTGAGGATCTTTGAGAAAAATCGAAGTTTGTAGAGAGAGAGAGAGAGTAGAGAGAGAAAGCCTTCTGGTGGGTGTAAAGTGAGAAATGGAGGCCACTCATCCCTTATATAGGGGTGAGTTTACGGTCAGGAGGTGGGGAGGGTTTACGGTCGTAAACAGTGTTTACGGCCGTAAACAGTGTTTACGGCCGTAAACAGAGTTTACGGTCGTAAACCGGGTTTGCGGCCGTAAACTCCTTTTCAAGAGTCGTTTGGCCTGAATGCTATGTTTCGACTTAGAAAACTTCGTTTTCAAATACGGAAGTCGATCGAACTGAGTTTAGAATATTCCGTTAGACTAAAAATTATACTAACGTGAACGGAAATAAATTCGAAAAGATTTATTTAAACGTAAAGTCCTTCCCAAACTATCAAATTTGACGGAATTAGATAAGAATCCAAATTTGATTAACGGAAATTTAGTAAGGATAATAGAAAAGTTTCGGGTTGTCACATTATCCCCTTGTTAGAGGGAATTTCATCCCGAAATTCGAACATAGAATACAAATCATGGATGTGAACAGAGATGTGGATACTTCTGTTTCATCTGATCTTCGCGTTCCCAAGTGAATTCAGGTCCCCGCTTGGCATTCCAGCGAACCTTCACTATCGGGATGCGACTCTGTTTCGTTCGTTTGATCTCTTTATCCATGATTTCGACTGGTTCTTCCACGAACTTCAGGTTCTCGTTGATTTCAATCTGATCGAGAGGAATCGTAAAGGTTTCGTCAGATACGCATTTCTTAAGATTCGAAACGTGGAATACAGGATGAATGTTGCTAAGTTCATGCGGTAAACGAAGTTTGTAGGCTACGGGACCAATCCTAGCGAGGATCTCGAATGGTCCTATGTACCTCGGGTTTAGCTTTCCACGCTTTCTGAAGCGTATCATGCCTTTCCAGGGCGAGACTTTTAGTAGGACACGGTCTCCAACCTGGAACTCCAAGGGTTTTTGTCGTTTATCAGCGTAGCTCTTCTGTCTATCTCGTGAGGCCTTAAGTCGTTCTCGGATTTGCACGATCTTTTCGGTGGTTTCACGGATGATTTCTGGACCTGTAAGAGTGCTGTCGGGGACTTGTCCCTTAGCTAGCTGCGTGTCGCCCACCTCAGCCCAGCACATCGGGGATCTGTACTTGCGACCGTAGAGGGCTTCGAAAGGTGCAGCCTTAATACTGGTATGGTAGCTGTTGTTGTAGGAAAATTCAACCAAAGGAAGATGAGTGTCCCATGACGCACCAAAATCAATGACGCAGGCTCTCAACATATCTTCCAATGTCTGAATTGTTCTCTCACTCTGTCCATCAGTCTGAGGATGGTAAGCCGTGCTCATATCCAGCTTAGTTCCAAGAGCTTTCTGAAGTGACTTCCAGAACCTAGAAGTGAACCTGCTATCTCGATCGGAGATAATGGACACAGGCACACTATGCAGTCGAACTATCTCTTGGATGTAGATTCGCGTGAGCCCCTCCATTTTGAAGCTTTCCTTGATCGGTAGGAAGTGGGCGGATTTAGTCAGACGGTCGACAATTACCCAGATGGCGTCGTGCCCACTCGGATACTTGGGTAATTTGGTGCTAAAATCCATAGTAATTCTCTCCCACTTCCATTCAGGTATCTCCGGCTGGTGGAGTAAACCTGAGGGTTTCTGATATTCGACATTCACCTTGGCGCAAGTCAGGCACTTGCCCACGAAGGTAACAATCTTTGCTTTCATGTTCGGCCACCAATACAGTTTCTTGAGATCGAGGTACATCTTGTCCGAACCTGGGTGAACGGAGTATTTAGTCTTGTGAGCTTCGTTCATTACAACCTCTCTGTACCCACCGAACTTTAGGGTCCAGATTCGGTCCATGAAATAAAAGACTTCGTCTCCCTTGATCTCCAGGTTCTTTTCCATTCATCTTAAGGCTTCACCCGACATGTTCTCTGGTTTTAAGGCTTCCAGCTGAGCCTCCTTGATTTGCGTGGATAAGTGGGAATGGATAGTCATAGTTAGTGCCTTCACTCTGCGACCTGAGTATTCTTTTCGGATGAGGGCATCTGTCACCACATTGGCCTTGCCGGGATGGTAGCGGATTTCGCACTCGTAATCGCTGAGTAGCTCGACCCAACGCCGTTGTCGCATGTTCAGCTCCTTCTGATCGAAAATGTGTTGTAGGCTTTTATGGTCAGTAAAGATAGTGCACTTGGTTCCGTAGAGATAATGTCTCCATATATTCAATGTGAAGACCAATGCTCCCAACTCCAGGTCGTGCGTTGTGTAGTTGACTTCGTGTACTTTTAGCTGTCTCGAGGCATAAGCAATAACTTTTCCACGTTGCATGAGTACACAGCCCAAACCCTGATTGGATGCATCGCAGTAAACAACGAAATCCTCCGTCCCTTCGGGCAGAGACAAGATAGGTGCGCTGCATAGGGCCTGCTTCAACGTCTGGAACGCAGTGTCTTGCTTTTTAATCCAACAAAAGGGTACGCCTTTCTGAATCAGAGTGGTTAAAGGTTTGGCAATTCTGGAGAAATTCTGAATAAACCTGCGATAATAGCCAGTAAGACCCAAGAATTGGCGAATTTTTGTGGGTGTCTTTGGTTCTCTATCGCTTTGATTTTGGAAGGGTCCACGTGTATGCCTTCCTCTCTTACCACGTGACCTAGGAAGGTTACTTTTCGAATCCAGAATTCGCACTTGGAGAATTTTGCGTAAAGCTTCTCCTTCCTTAGGGTTTCCAACACTGATTTCAAGTGTTGTCTGTGGTCCTCCTCACTTCTGGAATAGACAATATCGTCGATGAATACGATAACGAACTTGTCCAGGAAAGGACGGCACACCCGGTTCATCAGGTCCATGAACACTGCCGGTGCGTTGGTTAGACCGAAGAGCATTACTACGAACTCGTAGTGACCATATCGAGTCCGAAATGCTGTCTTAGGAACATCATTCTCATGGACTCTAAGCTGATGGTACCCTAATCTTAGGTCTATTTTCGAGAAGTAGCTGGCTCCTTGAAGTTGGTCGAAGAGATCGTCGATTCGAGGAAGAGGGTAACGGTTTTTGACTGTGAGCTTGTTCAGCTCTCGATAGTCAATGCACATCCGAAAGGATCCATCCTTCTTTTTCACAAATAAGATCGGGGCTCCCCAAGGTGAGGAACTCGGTCTGATGAATCCTTTGCTGAGCAGTTCATTAAGCTGACTAGATAACTCCTGCATTTCTGCTGGTGCTAATCGGTATGGGGATTTAGCTACGGGGGTAGCTCCGGGGACTAAGTCGATGCGAAACTCGACTTGGCGTTCAAGAGGGATTCCCGGGAGGTCTTCGGGGAAAACATCGGGAAAATCGCAGACTTCGGGGATGCTCTCGAGGTCTTTAACTTCCTGCTTCTCGTTAATGACGTGGGCTAGGAATGCATAACACTCCTTCCGCAGGAGTTTTTGGGCTTTCATGCACGAAATGATGCGAAGGTTTGAACTGAGTTTATCGCCGTAGATTACAAGAGTTTCATCCGAGGAAAGATTGAGACGGATAACTTTTTCGTAACAAAGGATATCAGCATGATTGGGGCTCAACCAATCCATGCCGATGATGACATCGAAGCTTTTTATGGAAACTGGCATAAGGTCGATAGGAAAAGAATGATCGTTTAAGGTAAGAGTACAGCCTACATATATCTCATTAGCGCTCTCTTTCTCACCGTTAGCCATCTCGACGGTAAACGTTTCAGTTAATGGTTGAGGTTTATGCCTAAGAAGATGTTTGAATGCATGGCTAACAAAACTTCTCTCCGCACCAGAATCGAAAAGAATGCATGCATAAGAATTGTCGAGGAGGAACGTACCTGTCACAACAGTGGGGTCTGCAACTGCCTCTTCTTGACCCATAGATAGAACTCTCCCGGTGTTGCCAGTTGTTGCTGCCTTGGGGCAGTTTCTCTTGTAGTGCCCGACCTCTCCACAGCCGTAACAGGCTTGACCAATGCCTGCTCCCGAGGCCTGATCGGTTGATCGGACTGGTGTTCTGCAGTCTCGAGTCAGGTGACCCTTCTTGCCACAGTTGTTGCAGAGCATTTCACGACATGGGCCATGTATACGATGATGATAACTGCATTTACTGCACCAAGGGAGGGTGCCAGTATATCTATTGGTAGGTGCTTGAGTTGCAGGAGTAGCAACAGAAGTAGTAGCAGCGTGGACTGCCACCGTTTGCTGTTTCTTTGAGGGCTCCTGTGAAGACTGGCCCTTCCTCTGCTTCCAGAACTTTCTTTTCTCACCACTCCCTTTAGCTGGCTCAGGAGCGGTTGACACTTTATCAAGATCAACTCCGTGATCTATGAGAGTTTGCGCCAGACACTTAGCGTTGTCAAAGGTGTTTGGCCTAGCATCCAAGACATTTCCTTTGGTGGGTTGTGTCAGTCCCCATATGTATCTTTCAATCTTTTTGCTTTCCGGGGTAACCATTCCCGGACAAAGAAGCGCTAGGTCTTCAAACCTAGAAGTGTAGGCAGCAATGTCGGATTCCTTCATCCTTAAGTTCCAGAGTTCGTGCTCTAGTTTCTGCATCTCGCCCCATGGGCAGTATTCAGCTATCATAAGTTCTTTTAAGCTGTCCCAACCCATAGCATTTGCCACTGGTAGGGTTAGGGATTTGACCCGACCATTCCACCAGGTCAGTGCCCTGTTGGCGAAAGTGCAAGCGGCGAATTTTACTTTATTCACCTCAGAATAGGAACATATTTCGAAAATGGACTCGATCTTTTCGAACCATTGAGTCAAGGCAATAACACCTCATTTTCCGTCGAAGGATGTGGGTTTTGCGTTCATGAAGTTTTTATAGGAATGCTCCTTCTGGTGTCCCTGACCACCTTCATGATTTTAGGGATGCATACCACCTCCCTAACCACCAGATCCGCCAGGGTTCATCTGTGACATCGCGGCTGCCACAGCAGCAGTAACAGCTGCTTGGAACATAATGAGATCGAACTGAGGGGGCGGTGGTGGTGGTGGAGCGTCGTCATTCCTCCTGTTAAGTCTTTTTCGGGGAGGCATCTTGTTCTAGAAACAATCAGGAAGAAGAGGATGGTAAGTCCTCTGGAATCGAATCAAGAGATATAAAGCAAGATGTATCTCAATATGATGATTAGAGTGTTCTACTAAGCGATAAGCAAAGAAAGATTACTGATGCAAGTAAGTTATCGCTAAGAGGAATGAGTAGCAACACTTGGAATGAATTTCTACTAAGTATTCGGCTCTGAATTAAAATACTCCTATAGTATTTTAAGTTATAGGGATACTAGGTAAGTTTTAGGCCTGTTGCAACACCAAAGTCACTCTCAGCCACATGTTGGTCATGTCTCGAATAAATATAGTTGATCAGGCTATATTGACCCTAGACATGATTACATAACTGCCCAGGTTTAACCGCAGTGTTCAACATCCAAAATACTTTTGTTTTGTTCTACTTATGGCACGGTTTCTGGAATACGGGTATACTTGTATACTCTTTGTAAAAATACTTATATTTTAAAAGTATACTTTTAGTTCAGAGCACTTAGGCCCCTTAGTGTTTATAGTTGTATACCATGTAAGGTTCGGTATACTTAGTTCACTATAAACAATAGCTCTGATACCAATCTGTCACACCCCGAAACCGAAGGCGGAAACGTTCCGGGGCGGAGGACGTCATGCATAGTATCACAACAGTTGTATCATAGTAAGCATAGTAAACACAACCATTACATTATAATAAGAATATTTACATTGTTCAAAAACATGGTTTATACATGTCAGTATATATAGCAAAAGTAAAAGATGTGACTTCAGGATGTTCCATCTTCTCCAAAAGTTGGCAAAAGTACCTGCCTATTGATGCCCTCAGAATACAAGCAGTTTTAAAATATCAGCATAAAGCTGGTGAGTTCATAAGCGGTTAATTCTGGTGAAAGGAATGTTTCCTTGATTCTTTGAAAAGTTGTTTCCCAAGAAAAATCTCATATTTTCTTATGAAAGAGTTTTGATTATCCATTAGTTACACATTAAACAGACTATTTATGAAAGATTAAGTTATTCCAGAAAATCCCATATTTTCTTAAGGGTTGATAGTTGATTATCCATACGCGAGTATCTACCATACTCGGACAGCAGTTTTCTTTTCGAAGCTCTGGTTACACCCAAAGGAGTATATTAGCCGTATTTTCGAAGCTCTGGTTACACCCAGAGGAGTATATTGGAAAAGTAAATTCTCGTTACCTAAGTTGTGAGTGCCATAACCGTACTTTGACTGGATAAGGCACGAACGGGGTCTAGTATCTTTTTAAGACTTTGTCACCCCTGAACCTAACGGTTCCGCTGTAGCTAGCAGCGAGGGTGCGGGATAGTCAGTCCCGTACAGATCTATACACAATAGTCACGCTCTCCCTCCAAGATATTCTGGTTAAAAGTCGTAGTACTCCACTCACGAATCCGGGGGAGTGTTACCAAGGACATGTCTCAAACTTAGCCTAACGAATTTACAAGTAATAGTACGAAAATCCTGTTTATGATTTGCATGAATCCTTTATGAGACAATACACATTATGATAAGATTCACAAGTTCCTTGCTTTAGATTTGAAAACTGTTTCTACGAGTTGATTTCTTAATCGAATGGTAAAACAGTTTTCTGTGTTAAAAGCATACTGAACATATAATTATTTTAAACAAAATAATATATTTGAGCACAAGTTTCCTTGTACATTTTGCTTGTATTCCCCCCCTTGAAAACATGAGAAATTCGGAAAAGTATAGGGGTATGAACTCACAGATTAACGTGGGATCCGAGTGTAAATTGCTAGGAATTTTTGAGGGTCAATAAAAGCCTTGGACATAAACAGATCCTATTTAGCATGAAGAAGTTCATATATATACATTAGGTGAGGGCATAACACTATTCGTTATGGAAGGAAACCACCTTAGGGACTAGGAAACACTTAAAACTAAGTGTTAGAATCACATGTCATTGAAAATGGGGAGTTTACGGTCGAAAAAGGAGTTTACGGTTCATGGGATTATGGTCCATGAGTTTACGGTCGTAAAAGGGGTTTACGGTCCATGGGTTTACGGTCCAGGTGTTTACGGTTGTAAAAAGGGTTTACGGTCCATGGGTTTACGGTCCAGGTGTTTACGGTCGTAAAAGGTGTTTACGGTCCAAGTGTTTACGGTCGTAAAAGGTGTTTACGGTCCAAGTGTTTACGGTCGTAAACACTTCAAAGAGAAGTGCGATTTTCGGTGTTTCAAGACCCTTTCTAGTCTTCTGGAAGTGTTCTAAGCTTAGTTTCTATGTTTAGGAGGGTGTTGTGGCAACTTTGTGCCACTTAAATAGAGTTTACGGTCAAGGGAGATTGTCTTGACCGTAAACACCCTTCTGGTCACGATTTCTAGATGTTAACAAGTGATTCTTGTATCCAATAAGCTAAGGGTAGAGTACTTACGAAATAGAAGCTTGAAAGGGTGGTTAGAGTCCCAAAAACACTAGTGTGTGTTCTTGGTGTTCTTGGTGAGAGAGAAAATCTAGAAAAATGATGAGATTTATGAGCTAAGAACATGGATTTGCCACTAGAAATGAGATAGAAACATAATCAAGGTGAAGAATCACTTACATTCTTGAGGATCTTTGAGAAAAATCGAAGTTTGTAGAGAGAGAGAGAGTAGAGAGAGAAAGCCTTCTGGAGGGTGTAAAGTGAGAAATGGAGGCCACTCATCCCTTATATAGGGGTGAGTTTACGGTCAGGAGGTGGGGGAGGGTTTACGGTCGTAAACAGTGCTTACGACCGTAAACAGAGTTTACGGGCGTAACCGGGTTTGCGGCCGTAAACTCCTTTTGAAGAGTCGTTTGGCCCGAATGCTATGTTTCGACTTAGAAAACTTCGTTTTCAAATACGGAAGTCGATCGAACTGAGTTTAGAATATTCCGTTAGACTAAAAATTATACTAACGTGAACGGAAATAAATTCGAAAAGATTTATTTAAACGTAAAGTCCTTCCCAAACTATCAAATTTAACGGAATTAGATAAGAATCCAAATTTGATTAACGGAAAGTTAGTAAGGATAACGGAAAAGTTTCGGGTTGTCACAAGTGTTTACCCAACCCTATGAGAAACTGAAGATTTGTTTCGTGATTGCTTCGGACGGTGCCAACGTTTGAGAACTTGGTGACAATAAGATTGAATCTTTTGAATGAGTCTTCTAAACTTTCACCTGGATGAGCTTTGAAGTTATTAAACTCGTTGAGGGCAGTGGTGAGTTTCTTGTCTTGAGCTTGTTCGGAACCTTCATATAAGTTTTTAAGAACATCCCAGATTTCTTTGGCTGATTTGCAGTTGATGATGATATCAAAGTTATCTGGGGCCACTCCAAATGAGATTTCATACAAAGCCACAACATCACTTTCCATTTTATCAAGATCATCTTTAGTGGGACGATTCATTACAACTTGACATCCACCTAGTCTAGCTTGAGCACCATCAGCTTGAACCGGAATAAGGACTGGAACATGAGGTCCCTCTTCCACAGATCTCTACACATCCGTTCCAAGTCTTTTCAGATACCTCTCCATTCTTTGAGACCAGTGGTGATATTCTCTTTCAACAAGTATTGGGGCTCGATTAGAACCACCAACACTGTTTGAAGCATTAAGAGATAAAGCTTGTGCCATTTTTGTTTTGTTTTGTTTTTTTTAAAAGATGAGCTTCAGTGGTATAGAAGGCTTTTCAAAATCAGAGTTTTGTTTAGAAAGCAACCACTTTGGCTCTGATACCAATTGTTTAGAGAATAACTTTGGGAAACACTTGAACAAACGTTAGTACAAGTTTATAGTTGCGGAATAAGTTATTCGCAAAGGATCATGAAAGCTCAACAATAATAAATTAGATTTGTTAGAATGTTAGTTGCGGAAATGTAAATTGCTGAAATGTAAAGGAAATGTAAATGACAAGTTATATCAATTAAACACCAAACTGATACAAAACACAGTTTGCATTCAAACACGAGTTAGTAAGTCAGACCAGTTTAAAGTGAAGAGGATCTTCGATGGTGATCAGTAAGCAATATATGGGAAGATGATCTTTATGTTTCTAAGAGAATAATCAAAAGATCATAGTAGGGAAGATATAAGAGATAAGGAGAACTGGAATTAGAAGTGAATTCAGAAATGAGATTAGAAGTATGTAATTGAAACAAAATATGAGCACTCTATTTATAGAGCCGCGAAGACTTACATTCTGAATAAACAAATAATAAACTACTGACTAATATGGCCATACAAGGTCCATTGGTTAAACAGATGTTATCACACTAAGTCAGTACAAAAGTTAAGTCTTCATTGCAGTTCACTTCTTGATTGCGGTAGAGAAAAGAACTGGTTGCGGTAGACAAAAGAGTTGCGGTAGTAGAGATGATTGCGGATTGTCAAGTTTAAGAGGGTCACTTTTTGCTTCAACAAGGTACAAAATCTTTGTCACATATACTATAAATTGGTTAAGATTATTTATCCTAAATAATCTTTTATTTTCAATGCGTATTTTAATCTTATTTATTTTATTATTGAATTCTTATATAATTTGCATAAAATATCGTATAAAACACATAAACACATAAATATATGAATAGTCATTTCTTATTCATTCATATGAAGATTACAATAATTGACTAAAGTGATTACAGACTATGACTAATCTAACAGGAAAAGCGGACATTACACATGTAACCCCAAATGCTTTGTTATTATTATAATAGTATAACCAACTATTATGAATATGAACACTATTTCTATCAAACGAAATCGTTATGGCTAATGTATTTTTCTCACCTGATGTAATGTAGTTGATATTGCTATTGAATGAAATTTGTATTGGTATTAAATATAGTTAGTATTGTACTATAGTAGTTACTAATATCAATAGTACAATGTTATTACCAAAACCAGGACAAGTAATACGTCATTCTAGTGCTCAGACGGGCCATGTATTAGAACATTTCATTAATTATTGCCCAACATAGGATGTCACATGATCAAAACCTAAAGAAACTCATCATAGAGACTGAATATGTACCAAAACAATAATAACTTATTTTACAAAAAACATATTAAGGACTAAACTGATAACTTATCCTGAGTAGTCGGTCATAAGAAGTGAATCTTTACAAAAACAATAAGTTAAAAGGCTTAGTTTACAAAAAAAACAAAAAAAAAACAATAATGAGTAAAAGTGTACAAAACAAGAACTATATTCCTCTTATAAGTCATTTTTCTCTTCATTTTTATATTTTAATATAGTGTATTCTAATTTGTTGCTTCAACATATAAGCTTTAATTTATTTTTCACAAATAGTTTAATTTATTTTATATAAAAGTGCTATTCATTAGTTGATATATTCTTCAAAAACATGTTAGTTCGCACGTATAAACATATTATCGAACATGTATTGTAAACAATATATAGTTGTACAACTTAAAAATTGTAGTGTTTTGCAGTATAGTAAAAAACAAAATAAAAGGCTGTGTTACTATAATCTCTTAAAAATTGCCGTAATTACACATATTATAATCATTTATATTTAATCGGCCACTGTGGCCGTTCTAAAAAAAAAAATAAAAATAAATAAAAAAAATCGGCCACTGGAATTAGCTACCAGTTTTTTAAGATAAGAATATAACTACTTTATATTTATTGATTTTTGCAAATGAGAATGAATGCAATAACATTGGAAAAAGTGGGGGAATGAATGTGAAGAGCATCTCTGCATAAGTCCACATCCCACAGGGAGGAAAGGGGAATGGGTGCATAGGTCATAAGGTGCAGATTGTTATTTGTTATCTATTGACAAAAAAGACCATTCCTCCACCTCCACCCATTATGTTTTTTTCTATAATATCCATTTGTCACAATATAATTGACTAGATAAAATGTACCATGAAATCGTCACAATCAGAAATCAAGCATTGATCACCGTGTAGGTGTATAGTTGAGAGTCCATCATTCAAATATTTGTTACAGTGTTTTCACTATGTGGTATCATGTTTTTATGAAAGTTCAAGGTTTGAACATTTGATTTTTATTTATTTATTTATTTATTTTTTTGGGAAATCATATCATATTTTTTTTTTCCAAGATATGGTTCTCTCACTTCCCAAATGTAATGCCGACTTTACATCAGTTTTTCTTTCCATACTCAAATGATCATTTTTCCCTTTCCTCATTTTGCACAACATTTTTAATTAAATAACTAAAATAAAGAAAACTAATAAAAAACTCCAACAAAATAAATATATTAATTAATTAAAAAGGTAAAATGCTAGAAAACAAAATACAAGATTGGATTTAAAAAAGAACGATAACTGATAGAAACCAAAGTTTGCATGCCAAAACAATAAATATTGCGACGCCACAATTTCAAACATTGTATGTCACTGGAAGTTCATGCATGGATTATATGCAACATACAAACATTGTATGTCGGAGGAAACCGCCTATGTAAATATCCATCTCCATACAACTCAATAATATTTTCACAAAAGAACTCTAGAATTTCATGTGAAGTTCTGTCAAACATATTTTGATACTTACCATACACGTCAAGAATAGTGTCATACACTAGTTGTATTAATATCACCATGGTTGTTGATATCATCAACTATTCGGTTGAATGGTCTCTTGACATCTGAAACCTTCTTTTGAAGTACTCAATATCAAATATGGGATTCACAATGAAGTAATAGTTCACAATACGATCATGTGTAGCTTCCTGGTCCTTTTCCTTGTAGCTCTTCTTTGCCATGGCTACTTGAACTTGCATTATCTTGAAGAAGAAATGACACGGGTTGATCAATTACTGTCATAAATTTCATGTTACAATCAATTAATGGGTTCAAAACGTTAGAATGGGACGATGGTGATAAAAAGCGAGTGATATTCTTGTATAATTTAGGCGAAGAACTTTATGATGAATTCATGGCTTCTTTGTTGAAAATTGAGAATGGATTGTTGGGTGAATTTTAATAGGGAATGGATTGTTGGGTGAATTTTAATAGAGAATGGATTGTTGGGTGAATTTTAAATGAAATTCATGGCTTCTTTGTTAAGGGTAGGGTTTGCATACCCTCAACTTCCATCACCTCCATTCATCCTAAGCAAACCCTATCCTCCATTTTTATGTTCTTGTAGCTTAAGTGGTGATTTATGGTTCCTTGAAAAAGAAGAAGATGTTATTGGTACATCGATCCAGCACAAGTTCCCTCACCACCTTGGATCACATATTTTGGACTCTTGTAAGTCCCCAAGTTCCAATCTTTATGAGTTATGCTTAGATCTAGGATTTTTGTGCATTTTCTCCAAGTTTAGGAGAGTTTGAATGGATGGATTCCACAAAGTTAGCAACCTTATGGATCCTTCAGGTCCCATTGAGGCTTACTATTCCAAATCTGAGATTTGGTTGGGTTTTGGCTTATGCATGAGATTTTGAACTCATTTCCACCATTGTTCTGACCTAGCTAGGGAAAGACATGCATTGGATATGCATGACTATAAATCAACGATTTTTATTACTTGTTGGGTGTAAGAAAGCTTTCTGGATGAGATGAGTGTGTGACTTACTGGATTAAGGGCTTAATCCATTAAGATGTACAAGATCAGTTCCCATGGCGTGGTGATATTCTCACCGCATTTGGCGTATGAGGTTCTTGTGACTGTTTTGTCCGGAGGTTGCCATGTCGTGGCAAATGATGGGCCACGATGTGGTGGCCAACGAAGTTGTCTTTTGGGTTGTTGCATTGACCATTAACCATTAACTTTTTGACCAGATTAACTTTTGGTTAAACCTTGGTAGAATTGAGTGTTTAGCTAAGATATAGTCTCGATTTGGTGCAAGGCAGCTTGTATTAACCATTTTGATTGTTGAGGTTTGCTTTTGAGCTTCTGCTAGTTAGTTCATGTGAGTTTTCTCACTATACTTTGCATTGCAGTATGTATCCTTGTGTATAGGATGTTGGTATGTTGTAGTGATTTGTTATATTAGTATATGTGTATAATTACATGTGTTTGCTGGTTATTGTTTATTTATTTGCATATGTCGACATATTGTGGTTGGGTTGAGGCGGTCGTGCTTTGTGTTATAGTCCAAGATATCCACCGGGGGGGGGGGGGGGTCCAGGTGTACTATATGCCTTGCAAGGTGGTCCAGTAAGGATGTAGCCCTAAGGGAGCAGTCCAGCTACTGTAGGCCTTGCAAGGTGGTCTAGTACAGAGTAGGGTCCGTAGATAGGTCTTGATATCCTGTAGGCTTTGCGAGGCGATCCAGGCAGACTGAAAGCTCGTGTGTGAGTGTATTGTATGTGTATTGTTGTATGGGGTATTTTAGGGAAATCACTAAGCTTTGGCTTACAGTTGTGGATTCAACTATTTTCAGGTACTTATCGGATTGTGAAGGCGGCACTGTACACATGCACATCAATGGTTTTATTATTCGTGATTCCACATTATTTTCCTTATAACTCTGATTTTAATTTATGGTTTACGAAAAAATGGTTTGACTTTAATGTAATTTTATAAAAATGGTTATTTATTCTATTTTAAAAATGAAAATTTTATTCTGGTATTTGGGACGTTACAAGTTGTTATCAGAGCCCTGGTTTGAGGGATTTGGATGAAAATTCATGTGATTCCAAACTCAAACTAAGGATTTGAGAGATTTTTATAAACTTTTTGTAAAGTAATGAACTTAAAAGAAGAAAATAAGATGTGTTGTGTACAATCATTTGGAGCTCAATGGGAGTGGTCTCCCAAAATACCCACTCTGGTTTTATATCTACTGATATGAGAATTGTTAGAAATGCATGCTGGTGGATAAGCTAAGGATCTTTCAGGAATTGCATGTTAGAATAGCCTAATAATTGAGATGCCTTATAGCTTAGGTATTGCCTGTTAGATTGATTATTTGAATGTTGATTTCTTTGTGTTATTTGAAACCAATGTTGATATTAGTTAACCATTATATGAGTTCGTTAGGATTTCGTGCACCTAGGATTAGATAGTCCTAGATTTCCTGGTCTGGCCTATTGCGCAGCTCTCGATTGATTCCAACAGTTGTAGTGATGGATCTTTTAGTTGAAGGATTACCTTATTCTAGTTATATATGGTTATTATTTGTATGGTGGTTGGTTGATATTGATAAAAGTTTCTTTCCAACGGGATAGTGGGTATGGTGGAGTTCCTAGTGACCTATGTAAGGTGTTATGGTATGCCACTGCATACATATGTGTAAGAAGATTCCTAGGGCGAAAATCAAGGAACTGTAGCTTGTGGCTCTTTTGAGCGTATAGGTGTATGTTAGTACACATGGTTATGATTGAGTGTAGTGACATAGAACTTTGGGATGATTCCTGGAACAAATATAGGTACGTGTGGAAGGTAGTATGGGACCGTACTACTGGAAGCATATGATTCGTATGAGGACCAGGAAAAGTCACAAGGATGTTAAGAAATTGGTTGTGGTAGACAGTATAGTATAACACTAGAGTTTAGTTATAGCATGTCCTCATATTACCGGTCTTTTGGTTATGGATTCTCTGGATGAGGGTGAAGTTGCTGAATGTTCAGTCCCAAATGGCCACAACAGTTTTTACGTGAAGGGTACATATATGTACAAGTTAGTTGATCCAAATGTGTCGAAGACTTGGTTCGAGGCAACACTAGTTTGAGTCGCATGGCTTAATATGTGACAACCCGAAATTTCTATCTTGTATAGTCATTCAATTCAATCACACTCAGACTCGTTTCTGCTATCTTTTAGCATTGTTTAGGGTCTGTTTGAGTGTTCTAAGCCTAGTGCATTCACGGTTTGGGTTTAGGGATGAGTTATCTTATGTTCTTCGTATTGCATTCTAGCCAAACACTCATTCAAGAGGAGTGTACGGCCGTACACATGAGTGTACAACCGTACACCCAAAATGGTCGTGAACTCATGCCCATATATAAAGTCCTTCCTTCTTTTTCCCTCACTTTTCACACTTCCAAGTCAAGAAATCCAATTCTCTCTCAACTATCATCAAGCCGTGAACTCCATAGGAACCCTCAAAAGTGTGAGTATCTCTTCTATCTTCTAGTTAAGCTTGAGAAACACTTGATTCCTAGTCTTGAATCCTCATCTAATGCAAGAACACCAAGGGTATACGACCTTACACCCCTCTTATGGTCGTAAACCCTTGTTTGGTGCATGTTTTGGCCTCAAACTCATCTTATGTCCCAACATAGGATCTTGAACACTTAATGGATGCTAGATAGGGCCATAAACACCTATTTTGCAAGTTCTTCCATGAGTGTACGGCCGTACACTCCATGACCGTACACTCAATGGCCGTACACCACATTGGCCGTACACATCTTGGCCGTACACACCCTTGTGTGGCCGTAAACCCCTTTAGTACAATCACATGTGATTGTAACACTTCCTCACAAGTGTTTCCCAGTTGATAAGGTAGTTTCCTTGCATGTTAGTTGTGTTAAACACTAATTACATGTCTATATATGCCATTATATGTCATTTAGGACTCGTTTGTGTCTCGGGAATTCATTCGTGGAACTTCTCATCCTTACGTGAATCTTCAATTGAATCACCCACATAAGGTGAGTTCATACCCCTTTAATCTACCTTTTCAAATGATTTTTAAAGCTTTTTAGGGGGGAATACAAGTTTAATACAATTGTTAAATTGTGTTAATAATTGTATGTGATATCAATTACACAAAAGATTTTCTTATGCTTTTAAGGATTACCTAATACTTCCAAAATGACTTAAAGTCATGTTATATCTTTAAAGTCATGTAAACTCTTTTTGAAACACTGTTAAAACTCTATTAATACTGTTAAACTCTTTAAAAAATGTTTTATAAACTATTTCATATTATAATTGTCAAAATCATGTTCATATGAGTATAAGTATATAAATAAGACTTAAAGGGCTTAGGACTAATGAGTTGCCTTATCTCATTTTCCTTGTTTGGATGTGGGTTTAAGGTGAGGTTATTTGTCCGAACGTCATTTCTTTCTTAATTATATACATTATACATATGAGAATATAAAAGGTTATTTCAGTCGATATCATTACCTTTGTATCATGCTGAGCAAATGGATATATTCAGGAGAGATCATGCCAATCAGATAGAACGTATAAATTATAATAGGTATAATTTATGATTCAAAACTAAATATACAAGTATGATTCACGATTGTATACTTTACATTCCAAGGATATTAGGAAAGGAAAGTACTAACAATTCAATTATTTACACCAGGATACGTATAATACTTTTAGTATATGGATAATATATTAAAGAAGTAATAATACATCCTACCGGGTTTGCACTAACAGGCGTACAAATACAACGTACCAGGGTTAGCAATCACGGGGTAATAATACATCCTATCGGGTTTGTACTAACAGGGGTACAAATACAACGTACCAGGGTTAGCAATCACCGGGTAATAATACATCATACCGGGTTTGCACTAACAGGGGTACAAATACAACGTACCAGGGTTAGAAATCACGGGGTAATAATACATCATACCGGGTTTGCACTAACAGGGGTACAAAGACAACGTACCAGGGTTAGCAATCACGGGACAACGTACCAGGGTTAGTAATAATACATCATACCGGGTTTGCACTAACAGGGGTACAAATACAACGTACCAGGGTTAGCAATCACGGGGTAATAATAAATCTTACTGGAAACAAATGAGTAATCTATTTTTCTAGATAAGTATACGAGATATAAACAACTTTATCACAATTTAAACCCTAATTAACCAAGATAATATTAGGGTAATTATTCACTAGTAGTTTATTCTTTTTAAGAAATACTACTGTAGTATTCACTTTTCATAATTCAAAATGGAACGGTTTTATTGGATTAAAACTATTTATCAGAACGGTTTTATGGGGATTTAAAACCACTTTTCATCAAGAAGGAAGACATCATTCTTATAATTTTATAGATAGTTAAAATTATGTTAAACTTTATTATAAGTACAATAACACTTAAATAGAACGGTTTTATGGGATTAAAACTGCTTATCAGATGTAAAGCAGAAAATATAGAATTTTCTGGAACATCATCATTCGTTCTCTTGAAAACTAGTATAACGTAAAGGACCTTAAATGGTTAACTTTATAATTCCTTAATTTATACACCAGAGTTATACATAATTAATATCCGACTAACAGTGGAATGTGTGATTTCCGCCTTACTTCATGTTCCTTGTTTGGTTGTGGGCTTAGGGCAGATTCACACATTTAACTGTCAGTTCGATATTAAGTTATATATGATTAGTATAAACTAAGTAATTGTAGAGGGAACTATTATGGTTATCATATTGTCACGTCAGAAAATATAGGATTTTCTGGGGGAACCAATTAACTTTTCCAAGAACTTAGAGTATACTTCATATAACTAAAATACTTATGAACTCACCAGCTTAAATTCTGATCTACTCTTTCAAAATAACTTGTATTCTCAGGAATCCAGTAGATAGGTACACTCCCGAAGCTTTTGAGAAGACTGCCTAGTACCGATCTGCGACTCTTGTCTTCTACTGTATCTACTTTGATGTTTGAATATGTAATGTTTAAACACTTATGTAAAACTTATACTTATTAATGCAATGGTTGTTTGTACTTTGATTACTATAATGAATGTGTTGTGATACTTACATGACGTCCTTCGCCCCCGAACGTTTCCGCCGTTCTGGTTTGGGGGTGTGGCATAATATGAAGCGATTGTTTAGATCGCCTCAAATATTGCATCCTGAGGCTTAGTGGTCAGTCGATGGCTTGAGATGTGGTTTTCTACGAAGGGGTTATATTCTTCCAACCTCCCATGTTCGTGGGAGAAAGAGATCGGATGTTTTTAGTCATTAGATAAACATATGGATGGTGTGCTCTGCATCGGTTTCTACCAAAACGGGTAAAATTCTGGTTGTAGTAAATCGTTTCTGTCTCACAACAAAGGAATGTTCGAGACTCGACTGTTCTTTTGGTTCGGTGACCGAGTTGAAGACCATATCGCAGGTCAGATATATGACACAGTTTTGAGAAGATTGAGTGTGTCCAAAGAGACATTGAGATGTTCCTAATTTGGGTAGAAGGATTTATGTTGTTGTGCTTGTCGGAGTTATTATTGATCACCTGCAAGGGATTCTTGAAACTTTAGAGGAGGATGAGGTTGTGGATCAGTTCTCCAAATACAAGTTTTGATGGCGCGAGGTTCAGTTCGTAAGGTGCCTCGTTAATCAAATGGTATCCTGATCAATTTTTCTAACATTGGGGCGTCAATGTTGTGGAAGGTCTCGAGATCTGCATCTGAGATCCAGAGTTTCCTTGATATTTGGATGATTATTTATTCGAAGGATTATCATGTTTTGTGTTGTATATTCAGGAATTCGAGGTTGGTATGTATCTCCCTGAGCTGTTCTAAGGCCTTGAGGTTGTTGACGTCAGTTGGTGGTGGTTTGAACCCTAAGTGGGGGAGAACCGGGTAGTCTGGTTGGAGGATCAATGGTCAGTTCGATTTTATGGTCTCAGTTCTATGCATCGGAAGAATCTACTATATCCCTTTGCTTGTTCTTGGCTATTGAAGATATTAACTTTCAACTACCTTCTCTAACTTTCTAGGTCATAAAGTTCCAAGCTTATTTTCATTTTCTCTTTGTATTAATGAGTATATAGTGGTATGGTCCATTTTAATGAGTTTCGGTCCCTTTGAATCTTGTTGCATAATTTTTGGAGAACTGTTGAGATTTTGATTGATGTTGGGTTTAGATCTGGTCAACTGATGGAGTAGATAGTTCATAATCTTGTTGCAAGAGCTTTCTTTACTCCATGAAGGAAGAAAAGTGTGTTAGGACATCTTGTGATCGAGGGATTTATCTTTTGCTTGTTTGGAGCTTCCTAATGGATAAAGTGGGGAAACTTTATCCATTTAGACATAAAAAGGGTTCAGATCCGATAGTGGGAAGCCTAGACTTTGTGGATTAAGTATTCTTAGAGTTGTTGGGGCAGGGAAGATCATGGCATCGTCGAGGCTTCCATTGATATACTCGTGGTTAGGAATCTTTCTCGTTGTGTTTCTCAAGGATCCGTCGGAATCCTCCTTAGTCGCGAAAAATTTAAGGATTACTCTGACCGTGAGTGCAGAGAAAGTTGTTATTAGGTTTATGTATTCAAGGATGTGTGATTTGTCCTTGCAACATGAAGTTGATAGGAAAGGATCTCGTTATGGTCGGTTATTCCCACCGGAAGCACCAATGATCTTAAGAAAGGAGCGTTTGAGTCTCTCGGGTTGAGAATTATATATAAAGGACATGGTTAGCTTACAGTATGGGTTTGTTCTTTATTTTCATGGATGGGAAGTTGTTGATGTGTTGACCGGTTTCAGAGTTCGGCATGTATATTTTCACGTGGGGTTTTTCAACAATGTAGGGGATCATTAGGTTAGTTTTCGATCCATTTTCGATTGACTGGTCATTCCATTCTTTATTAGCATTTAGAAGTCGTTTGAGGGTCTCCATGTAGTAATAGTCGAAGGTGTAGTTGGTGTGTCTACCCTTAATCATAGTCTTGTTAGGGATATAACTAGGTTTCAGGATGCTTGTTCCCTTGGTGGTTTGGTCGGGGAACTATGATTTCTATCTGGCTCGAGTTTGGCGACTGTCCTAGTAGTGGAAGTTTGAATGTTGCAACATCACTGGCATGTGTGACCTCGAGTCTACATATGGTCTAATTCTGGCAAGTCGTGTCGACAAGTTTCTTATTTGGATTGATTTGATCTGGGTTCTGGCAACATTTTAGATAATTTTGGAATTCTTCTTTGAATTTGGAAGTTCTGTTAGTTTAATTTCACATTGGTGGATTTGTACAACTTTATTTAAGGTGTAGGATCTTGTTTTGGTTATTAGGAGAATGTTTCTATTAGCGGTTGAGGTTCGTTGTTTCGCTTGATCCACTGGTACTTTACCCTTTGGGTAAGGTTATGTTAAAGAAGGAACATAGTTAGCCTGAGTAGCATTGTGTTTTCCCCTGGGAAGTGTGAGTTTTTGGAAGTCCAACAAATAATGACATGCAGAGTGTAAGGGGATTGAGTGTAATAGCATGAGCACACTCAGTCTTTCCTTATGGAATGGTTCTTTTTTGATTTATTGCTTTAGAGTTGGGGCAAGCGTTCAACCATTAATATTATTTCCTAGTTGCACGCGAGCATGTTTTGTATGATGATGCGTTGGTAGCAGTTTTTATAGTGGAAGGATTGTGAAGTATATAATGGTAGGCTCTTGCAGTTGTCGTTAAGTGTTAAGTGGGATGTTGATTGGGTTTTTGCATGTCGGTGGGATGATGGTCGTGTGCCTATAGGACACTAGGTGATGGAAAGAACGGTAAGGAACCATGAGCTTCACATTCCAATGGTTGGATGGTTTCATGGCGTATTGTGAACCATTGTGGACTTATGTGTTGGGTCAAAAATTATGTCGTGAATATCTATGTGTTTTGTTCGTTGGTCTTTGGCATAGTTGGGTATTTTTAGCAGTATGAATGAGTTTGGGTTGAGCTTTTGTAGGATTTTGACTTATTGTAAAAGTCATTGTTGTTTATCAGCAGCTCCTCGTGGAGTTTTCTTAGTGGATCTTTGTTTGTTGTTACGAGAATGGTTTCGAGTGAGGTGAGTTGCCAGTGATGGAGTTATTGTAGGAATCATGGATGATTTATAGATGGTAGCTCCCTTGAGCATATGGGAGTGTTGACACCGCCCGATATTTTCTTCTGGACTGACTACTATTACGCTCGTGGGAGCGGTGGGATTATGATGACTTGTTAGGAAGTCAAGTGTGTATTTAAGAACTTTTAGGCGATTTCCGAATTAGGGATGGGTTTGACTTCATGACCAGATTGGTTAGATGTTCATTTTGCATTGTTGGTGGTGTTCCTTGTTAGAGACTAGGGGTAGGTACTACGAATGGATGATCATTAGTCATTAGGTAGGGATTCTAATTTTAGACTGATGGGTTCTCGACTTTGTGGAGAGTGGTGGTAGAGTTGGTTACTAAATCTAGCTTTGAGAGTTTCCCAGTTGAGTGGGTCTTACAATTAAGGAGATATATGTCTTTTTTTCATTTGTGTGTGTTCAAACGACTGAGTCGTTGCCGGCGTCAAGTGGCATCAATATTTCATGTTCGCACTATAGGGTTGAATCGGCACTAGGGTCTGAAGATGGTAGTATGTTAAAGAAGCATTCCAAGTGTAGAAATGAATGTGATTTTTATCGTTGGGAGTTTTCACACAGGAATGGGGACGTACATGGATTTTGAATTCATATGCTTATTGTTTCATATTATTGTGATGGAAGTTGAGTTGCCTCTTACAGAAGAGAGTGAGTCTGGAAAACCTACAAAAGGGTTCAGAGAGTGTTTAAGAAATGAAAGGTAACGGCGGATTTCGAGGAAGATATCTAAATCAAGTGCGGGAGAATTATAACACCAAGTTCTAGGTATAATCTTTTTTTTTGTGGTCTTGGCATTTGGGACTTAAAATTATAAGTTTTTTGGTGATCACGATATGGTGATGATAGCACCACAATGTGGAGGAACCCGATGGAAACATGTCTTCATTTAGGGCGCCACGACATGGTGTATGGATGTGCGTAAAACCCAATTTCTGGGGTTAGTGCCTCTATTTAAGGGATGTGATGGCTAGGGTTTGCACACCCTCAACCTCCATCACCTCCCTTTCATCCCAAGAAAATCTTAGCATCTATTTTTATGTTCTTGAAGCTTAAGTGGTGATTTTAGGTGCCTTGAAGAAGAAGAAGGTGTTCTTGGTGCATAGATACAACAAGCAAGTTCCCTCACCACCTTGGAGCATATATTATGTGACTCTTGTAAGTCCCCAAGTTCCAATCTTTATGAGTTAAACTTCTAGATCTAGGATTTTGTGCATTTTATCTATGTTTGGGAGATTTTGAGTGGATCGATTCTATAAAGTTGGCAAGTTTATGGATCCTTGAGGTCACTTTGAGGTTTAGTGTTCCAGATCTGAGATTTGGTTGGGTTTTGGCTCATGCATGAGATTTTTGACCTCATTTCCACCATTTTATGACTTAGATTAGGAAAGAAATGCATTGGACATGGATGACTATAAATCAACGATTTTTATAACTCATTGGGTGTAAGAAGGCCTTCTGGATGAAATGAGTGTGTGGCTTAATGGATTAAGGGCTAAATTCACTAAGCTGCCCATGATCAGTTCCCACGACGTGGGGATATGCTCACGACCTTGTGGCTTATGAGGTTCTCGCGATTGTTTTGTCTGGAGGATACCACGTCGTGGCAAATGATGGTTAACAACGTGGTGGCCAACAAAGTTGTCTTTTGGGCAGTTCACTTTGACCGATGACCATTGACTTTTTAACAGGTTTGACTTTTCCTCAAACCTTGGTAGAATTGAGTGTTTAGCTAAGATCTAGTCTAGGTTTGGCACTAGGTAGCTTGTGTTAGTCATTCTAAATCCTATGGTTTTCTATTGAGCTTCTGGAAGTTAGCTTAGGTGAGTTTTCTCACTATACTTTGTACTGCAGTATGTATCCTTGTGTGTAGGATGTTGGTATGTTGTAGTGATCTGTTAGATTGGTGGATCTATATGATTACCATGTTTGTTGGTTATTGTTTATTTGTTTGCATATGTAAACATATTATCGTTGGGTTGAGGTGATCCTGCTTTGTGCTGTAGGCCAAGATACCCGAGCGGTCCAGGTGTATTGTAGGCCTTATGAGGCAGTCTAGTCAGACTATAGGTCCAAGGGAGCCGTCCAACTATTTTAGGCCTTGCACGGCGGTCCAATAGAATGTAGGCTCAGTAGAGCGGTTCAGGCATCCTGTAGGCCTTGCGAGGTGGTCTAGGCAGACTGAAGACTGATGTGTGCATACATTATATGTGTACTGTTGTATGAGGTATTTTAGGCAACTCACTAAGGTTTGACTTACAGTTGTGAATTCAAATGTTTTTCAGGTACTTATCGGATTGTGAAGGTGGGACTATACATATGCACATCAACGGTTTTGTGATTCGAGATTCCGCATTGTTTTCCTTATAACTCTGATTTTGAATTATGGTTTATGAATAAATAGGTTGACTTTAATGTAATTTTATAAAATAGGTGTTTATTCTATTTTAAAAATAAAAATTTTATTCTAGAATTTGGGACGTTACAATTGGCTTGTTTTGAA
Source organism: Lactuca virosa (assembly GCF_052849685.1). Classification (NCBI taxonomy): domain Eukaryota; kingdom Viridiplantae; phylum Streptophyta; class Magnoliopsida; order Asterales; family Asteraceae; genus Lactuca; species Lactuca virosa. The sequence goes on along the minus strand of NC_136429.1, from coordinate 12,327,308 downwards.
TTTTTTGAGTTATTTTTAGTTTCCTTTTTTTTGAAACAATATGCTTTTAGAACTTGTTATTCATTTATGGAATTTTTATTCATAAGGATTATTTTATTTCGATGTTCTCCCTTATGATATTTTCCATCGTTATAATTAGTATGAATTAATATGTAATAACGATGCTTTAAATGTATATAATCATAATGCCAAAGGATTTAAGTATGAATTGAATCTATATATATATATATATATATATATATATATATATATATATATATATATATATATATATATATATATATATATATAATGTCATTGTCTTCTTAGTCATATAAACAAGAATAATATAGCAAAACTCCAATAAGACAAATTTTATAAATCAATATGCCCGGACCGTTTGATTTATATGAGACTTGTTTTTATGGAGAGCTGAATAAGGCTTTTTCCATTTGTCTAATTGAAAAGTCAAAAATATTACATGATACTCATACATACTATTGTACATAGAATCGATATAAATGTGTCTAAAGATGAAAATTGTTATCTCTCTATCTTTTGAGGTTATAACTTAGAGTCTGCATCAAGCATTCTCAAAATTTTTCGAACTGCGAAGATGACTTATACACTATTTGAGTTACAGAACTAGCGAGCATCCAAGTTATCCTACTTAAATTTAAGGGGTTGCAAAATCCATATACTATATGAGAGCTCTTGAAACCAGAGTTCAGAAATATCAAATGTAATTTTCATGAGATATCAATTCTATAACCCCCACTAAGAACATTGTGATTTTTTTTCAAATTCTAAGTGTTTAGATAGAAATCTGTTATTATAAAAAGAAAGTAGGAGCAATGGAGATATCAAAACAATTCGAGAACCACAAGATACAACATCCTTTGTTGGCATTAGTAAACAATGTGTTGAGCATGTGCACTTGGTTAAAAAGTGTTGAATCATGAAAAGTGACCCTCTTGAACTTCAGCTACAACAACCAAAAAGCTACCGCAGTCAAACTCTCTCATCAGCAACCGCATCCGAAGTCATCTAGTCAACCGCAGTCATTCTTACTTTACTTAGTTTATTTGTCTTTCTATAATACTCTCTATTGTCCAGTATGCCTTGCATGGCTACTCTTAGAGAGTGATTCAAATGTAACTTCTTGAGTCTCTATAAATAGAGCTCATTCTCACTTATCTAAATATTATCTATCTATCGAATCTGAATACACATCTCTGAAGTTATCTTTTCTATTTCTCTCTCTACGCATCACTTCTTACTCTCAAATCTTACTAGAATATAACTGATTACAATCTCTCTTCGGAGCAAGTCTCTTGTGACTTAATCACTAAGTTTGATCTCACTTTTTAACTTGGCTTGAATGCATTGCTCGTTATGAATCAACTTATGTGTATTCTTGATATAACAATTGTTGTCATTTCATTTCTTTACTTTTCCGCAACTTACTCTCTAACTATCTAACTCTAACTTATTAATATTATTGTTGAGCTTTTAGATCCTTTGAGATTAACTATTCCACAATATACTTGTTCTAACGTTTGTTCAAGTGTGTCTCAAAGTTTTTCTCTCAACAATTGGTATCAGAGCCATAGTGGTTGCTTTTTGAAAACGGAACTCTGATTTTCAAAGGGCCTTCTATACCACTGAAGCTCACTTCTTAAAAAAAACTTCAAAAAAATATGGCATAATCGTTATCTCTAAATGTTTCCAACAGTGTTGGTGGTTCTAATCGAGCCCCAATACTGGTAGCAAATGAATATCATCATTGGTCCCAAAGAATGGAAAGATACTTAAGAAGACTTGGTAGAGATGTATGGCGATCCGTAGAAGAAGGATCACATGTCCCAGTTCTTACACGAGTCCAAACTGACGGCGCTACAACCAGACTAGGAGGAGGTCAACCAGTCATGAACCGTCCCACCAAGGATGATCTCGATAAAATGGAAAATGATGTTGTTGCTTTTTATGAAATCTCCTGTGGAGTTGCTCCTGACAACTTCGATATTATCATAAATTGCAAATCATCAAAAGAGATCTGGGAAGTTCTCAAGAATCTGTACGAAGGCTCAGAACAAGCACAAGACAAGAAGCTTACAACCGCACTCAATGAGTTCAACAACTTCAAAGCTCATACTGGCGAAAGTTTGGAAGACTCCTTCAAAAGGTTCAACCTGATAGTCACTAAGTTATCCAATGCGGGCACCATCCGCAGTAACCATGAAACAAATCTTCAGTTTCTAAATGGTTTGGGAAGACATTGGACTATGGCTAAGATGATAGTCCAAGGCGATAGGAAGATTCACTCTTTGTCACTCTACAAGGTCTATGGAGAACTGCAAGCACAAGAATCCACCGTACTCAAAGACTGTGCTGACTTCGGAGGACCACTTGCTCTCATAGCACAAGCTCCACATAATCAATCTTACTCTCCCTCGTATGACACTCCACCGCAGTCATACGAAGCTGATTCAGAGTATGATGATGAAGAAGAATTTCAGAAGGCTATTGCTCTGGTTAGCCAACAGTTCAACCATCTACCACCTCCTTCCTTCCGCAAGAATCAACAGTTCAACAAACCTCCATTCAACCGTAACTTCAGTCCACAGAATAACCATCCTCGATATCCCAAAAGTTCTCATCCACCACAATCTCAAAATACTCAACCAAAGGAGGCACCGTAGTCTACTCAAACCACTGACTCCGGTACTCCCTCAGAAGACAAGACTGATGTTGTGATTTGTCACAAATGCAACAAAGATAATCATTTTGCAAGAGATTGTAAGGCCAATGTAGTAAAAGACAGAGCATTCTACCTTAGAATGACTCAAGAGTTGGAAGATAAGGAAAAGGCAAGGGCATACGTAGCCCATGTCAAAAGAGACCATCAAGTTTGGTCATCCGGAGACGAAGATGAAGCCATTAGCAGTGTCAAAGGAAAAGGGAAAATCTGCATGCTGGCAACTGCGGATGATGATGGGTCTACAAAGCTGGAAAAGAACTACTGCTACATGGCAAAGGATGGAACTCTAAGCATCGTCGAACAGGTAAAACTCATGATCCAAACTCTAAACTATAGCATGCATGACTGTCAACCCTACATAGATGATCTTAATGACACATGTGCTGCCGTCCTTACAGACTATAACAAAGCCTTAGATGAGAAGAAAATTGCGTCCCAAGAGATGTTCAATGTGAGAGGACGACTAGATAACAAAAGACTCAAAATGGCTATGTTAGAAAAGGACTTAGAGTTAGAGAAAGATGCAAGAATGTTGAGTGAAACACAATTAGAGATAGCTTTGAACCAGAGAGATTTAGCTCAGAGTGAAATTGTATGCTTAAATCTCTTAATCGAAAAATTGTTCAATGAAAGTGGAGCTACTGAAAATTTGGTAAATAATGGAACCGTGGACAATACATACAATTGGGGTTGGTCAAATGGATATCCTACCGCAATGGATTCCTCACCCCGGTTCAACAAAGATAGACTGTATGTCCCTCCAGACCGAGAATTTCATTTCCCAGTCAATGAAAAGACCTTTCCCGAAGACATCAAAACTCACTTCGGTAGACTCCATTATCTAAGCAATAATTATGTCATTGAGGAGATTGTGCCTGAGGTCTCGGGTCACACAAGTGATCAAATTCCTATCTGTGGCACCATTTACCCAAATTCTCAAACCTCATCTGTAGTTGATGAAGAAATTGTCATTGAGGGCCCCGAAGTCTCGAAAGCCTTCCCATCTTTACCCTCAGACCGTAGTGTCTCACACTGTAGTCAAAAGTCCCACAAAAATCCCACTGAAGTCCCAACTCAGACTTACTCTGTAGTAGTCAAATCATCACTACCGTAGTCCTCAGTAAAAGGAACTGTGACTCTTCAGCCAATTCATCATGAATTACCCATAGAGAACTTTGAAGTGGGTCAATGCTCTCAGACCCCTGAATCTTCAAGTTCGGATGACTCAAGCCCACGTTTTCAAAAAATTTCTAAGAATTCCAGGAAACCGCAGTTGAACATCAAAGACTGCGTTTCCCCAAAAACTTTAGCAAAAAAGGCTTTCAAAGAGGAAATTCGATCCCGAGGCACAAATAGACAAACTTTTTCGAAAAACAAGAAGCATATCAGATTTCCAAAGTCCAAAATTCCAGAAAAATTTGTTTTCTCACACTATTTTTCGAAAAACTCTCCCATCAAGAACACATACAAAAAGGAATGTACAGTTTCAACAGTCATTCCTAATTCATCCGACACAACCCAAAAAGGTGTAAAGTCTTTTCGAAACAATGGTTTTCAAATCTATTCCTCGGATGATCCGAAATGGAAAGGTATCTTACCCACTCCAACACTTTTAAAGTCACATCAAAATTTTAACAAGTGGAAGGGTATTCTACCTAATCCAACAAAAAGGACACAAAGATCTACACGTGCTAAACCTTTTTCAAAACAAACTTTTCAGAAACCAAACAACACTCATGTAAGATCTTTTCAACCTCAGACCGGTCACAAGTCCAACTCATCCTTTAGACCGCTGACCAAACGTGGTGTCAGAACAAAAGACAAAATCTCAACCTGTAAATGTCAGTGTAGTTGCCAAAAAGATTCATCCTATGTCAAATCTAGTTGGAGTCAGAAACCTTGTAATTTTTCAAAAACACACAACACTCCAAAACTGCACAAACACCCAGGACTAGGATTAAAAGTTGACAAGAAACCAGTCCCTGCAACCTCGGTCCCTGCATCATTCAGAAACTCATCCGTTGTCCCAGGCTCCAAACTAGTTTGGATGCCTAAACTAACCGTGTAATTCTCAAGCTTTGTGCAAGGAGGAACAAGAAGAAGAATGGTTAATCGATAGTGCCTGCTCCTTGCACATGACCGGAAGGTTAGAATACCTTTGGGATTTCAGGCCAATTTGCAACGGTGGAAATGTTACATTTGGCAACAATACGAATGGGATCATCAGAGGTTATGGTGTTCTCACTACGGGGAACTTCTCTATTCAAAAGGTTGCTTATGTAGAATGCCTTAAACACAATTTCATCAGTGTTGGCCAACTATGTAAGGCAGGCCATCGAGTTGAATTTGATGATCAATTTTGCTATGTAATGACAACTGACAAGTGATAGGAACACATGTTTGATCAAATCTCGATCCGAAGGTACTATGTATCCTCTGGATGTCTCTCAGATCATAGGCAAACCGCAGTTATGTTTCCTATCCAAATCAGTATCCGAAGTCAGCTGGCTATGGCACCGCAAGCTAGCTCATCTCAACTTCAGATACATCAACAATTTGGTCACTGGAGAACTAGTCAGAGGACTCCTTATTCTCAAGTTCAGCAATGATACTCTCTGTCCTGCATGTGAATGTGGAAAGCAATCCAAAGCAAGTCACCCCATGGTGATTGACTCTTCAATTTCTGAACCACTAGAGCTCTTACACATTGATCTCTGCGGTCCATCCACCGTAGCCAGTCTCCATCACAAGAAGTACATACTGGTTATAGTAGATGACTTCACACGCTTCACATGGGTTTTCTTCCTCAGACTCAAGTCAAAAACACTGCAGATTCTCATCAACTTCATCAAGGAAATAGAACTTCAGATCAAGCTGCCAGTAAGACGCATCCGCAGTGATAATGGAACCGAGTTTACTAATCATCTCCTCAACAGTTTCTTGGTGTCCAAGGTCATCACTCATAACTTCTCATCTCCCTACACACCGCAACAAAATGGAGTAGTAGAGAGAAGGAACCACACTCTAGTAGAAGCAGCCAGATCCATGCTCAACTTCGCACACCTTCCTCTCTACTTCTGGGCTAAAGCAGGAGCAACCGCATACTTTGTACAGAACCAAAGCATTGTGTGCAAACGCCTCAATAAAACACCGTATGAGGGCCTTAACAACCGCAAGCCAAATGTTCGCTTCTTTCATATCTTTGGGTGTAGATGTTTTGTGATCAACAACAGAGATCATCTTAACAAGTTGGCACCGAAGTCTGATGAAGGCATCTTCCTTGGTTACTCCACTAACAAGGTTGCTTATCGAGTTCTCATTAGACGCACAAGGTTGATCATTGAAAGCTTCGATGTGAAATTTGATGACTATCACATCCGCAACACCCCTCCATCCGCTGAAACCACCGCAATCCTGGAAAGTGATATTCCTGCCTCTTCGGGTCCATTAAATCTTGTTGAAGTCAATTATGACGATCTCTTCGACCCTGTAGAAACAGCCAAGTTATCCGAAGTTCTTGTGTCTCAAGAAGCTCAACAGCAGCACGCTGATGTATCTGGTCCTTCGCTATCCGAAGTAGCATCTCTCAATACTTCCACCTCGCCGGTTGAGGGGGAAAGCTCTACTTCGGATCAAGAAACAACCATCGAGGTTCAAGTACTTGATACAGCTCAAGTTCCCATCCGTAGAGAATCATTACCATCCAACGTTTCTTCCGACTCAGATGATGAAAACATAGAAAACATCGACACAAGAACAGACTCTAGGATTATCACTCTTCCATCCGCAGTCCAAAGGGAACCTTCTCAGGTTCCAGAGGAACTCCCATTAGCAATCCAGGGGGAACCTCTTCCAACTGCTCAAGAAAATTCCATTCTCGTTCCAACAAACCAAGATGATTCCGCAGGATGTTCTCAAATCCAGGGGGAACTGCCATCTCCAACCGCATAATCTTTTGATATTGAAGACATTCCCTCTACCGCAGCTGCTGATCATCTGCAACCCCGTCTACACGTATGGACGAAGGACCACCCACCATGTCAAATCATTGGCAACCCATCCGCAGGTATCCAGACTCGATCTTCCAAGGACTTATCTGATCATTGTCACTACGCAACATTTATGTCCTCAGTCGAGCCCCGAACGATCAAAGAAGCATTACTAGAACCTGATTGGATATCCACAATCCAAGAAGAGCTAGAAGAATTCAAAAGAAACAAAGTGTGGCAGCTCATCCCGAAGCCACATGGTCACACCATTGTTGGTACTAGATGGGTATTCAAAAACAAGCTGGATGAATCTGGTGCGGTAGTCAGAAACAAGGCAAGGTTAGTTGCAAAGGGCTACAATAAACTTGAAGGTATTGACTATGATGAAACGTATACTCCGGTGGCACGAATGGAAGCCATCCGAATCTTCTTAGCATACGCAGACCACAAAAACATCAAGGTACACCAAATGGACGTAAAGAGTGCATTTCTCAATGGGGAATTAAAAGAAGAGGTTTATCTTCAGCAACCTCCAGGTTTTGAAAGTATTGAATTCCCAGACCACTGCTACAAACTTGAAAAAGCAGTCTACGGTCTGAAGCAAGCCCCAAGAGCGTGGTACGAGACTCTCTCTGAATTTCTTGTCTCGTCCGGATACAAAAGAGGAGTGATTGATCTCACTTTATTTAGAAAAGCAAATGGTGATCACCTTATGCTTGTACAAATATATGTGGATGATATCATCTTCGGATCAACTGATCAAGGAATGGTGGATGAATTTGCTAAGCTCATGACCAACAAGTTCCAAATGAGCATGAATAGAGAGATTAACTTCTTTCTAGGACTTCAAGTGAAACAAGTTCCACAAGGGATATTCATTCATCAGGAGGAATACACCACTGAACTGTTAAAGAAATATTCTATGGACAACTGTTCTTCGGCTAAGGTCCCCATGGCCTTCGGATATAAGATCTCTGCTGATCCCTCAGGCGAATCTGTGGATCACAAGAATTATAGAGGTATCATAGGCTCTTTGATGTACCTCACCGCAAGCAGGCCAGACATTGTCTTTGCTACAGGTGTATGCGCAAGGTATCAGGCTGAGCCAAAAGTGTCACATATGACCGCAGCCAAACAGATACTATGGTACCTGAAAGGAAGCAAGTCTCTTGGATTATGGTACCCCGCAGGCAATGACTTCAGCCTTCAAGCATTCACAGATGCGGATCACGCCGGTTGAAGACTATATCGAAAAGCACCTCAGGTGGATGTCAATTTCTGGGTGGAAGACTCGTCAGCTGGTCATCAAGGAAACAAAGTTGTGTATCTCTGTCTACCGCAGAAGCTAAATATGTGGCCGCAGCCAGCTGTTGTTAACAAGTTCTATGGATGAAGACACAACTTATTGACTACGGATACAGAATGCTGCGGATACCAATTTACTGTGACTCTGAAAGTGCTATAGCGATTTCTCACAATCCTATTCAGCACTCCAAGACCAAGCATATTGAAATACGGTATCACTTCATCAAAGACCACATCCTGAAAGGTAACATTGAACTCATATTTGTCCATACTCATGAAGAGATTGCTGATGTATTCACAAAGGCACTTGACTCTACAAAGCTCAACACTTTCTTACAAATGTTAGGAATGATGAATCCGGACCCACAATTCTTTCTGAATTGATAGGAACCGCAGACCATCCTTGGTGTCAGTTGTGGTCCTAACTGAAGTTACTTATGATAGATGATTTTGGTATATCCTATGTACCGCAGTCTATATACCGCAACCATATATCATATTTATTCTTCACTGGTCCTTATTGTTTGTTGTTACTAACTTCTTGTACAAGTGCTTTCCTCAGTTCTTCTACTGCAGTCACATCTACCCATCCGCAATAGCAAAGGATCCATCCGCAATGAAGTTTCCATCCGCAATCACATTAATAATTTCTCAACCGTTTCATTAATCTTTGAATCATGGTGTGCTATTTAATGATCCTTCATTAAATAAAACATTAAATAAAAACATTCCTTGAGAAACTGTCTCATCTCCTTTTTGAATAAACCTTGTGTCAGACCTATTTTGGGTATGATGACAAAAATAACGTTTTTCCATACTCACATCCTTAATCTCTCTTTTCCTCTTACCCAGCACGTCCAATCCGTTACAACTTCTTTTTGCAGAACGGATCAAACCAATCCTCACCACACGATCACCAGACGTGATGATGTACGTCTGACTTTTCATTAAATACAAACCTTTTTTTGGCAAAATCTCAAAATTTTAAACCGTTTCATAATATGTGGCTGAGATTTCACCTCCCAAATCAAAAGAACCCCCAATTTTTTTTACCTTATCCTTTTCACCTAGGGTAAAAAAAACGTTTCCCGCTCCCATAAGCCCCTATAAAAACCTTTCTTCTTCCCCAATAATAGTTTACGCTCTCTGAACTTTGAACCCTTTCTCCATTATCACACTCTGTTTCTTCACTTTTTCTCAAACTGCTATAAATGGTGAAATCCGGTGTATCCAAGAAACACTCCAAAGCTTCTGGATCAGTGAACACTACTGGTTCAAACTCTGCTTCAAGACATCCCACTCCCACGATAGCATCAAACAATTTCAGAGCCGTGTTCGAAGACCATTAATCTTACAATGCCCCGATCAAGCTGATGATCAAGTTCTTGAACAATCACCCCCTGTTTGGCCCTTTCGATTCTTTTACAAACATTGTTCCTCTTTCCACCCTATTCAAATGTGCCTTTTCAGCCTATCGACCACTCGAGAACCCACAAGAAGTGCATCTAAACCTAGTTAACGATTCTTTAGTAATTCTATCTAAAGAAAAGTTTCTTTCTGCCATTAACCTTCTTGTTCATCCTTCAATCAAGATTTTTACTCCATCAATGGCGGACATCACTTCTGCACTTTACCAAAGGGGATATCAGAAAAAATCAAAGGCACTGGAGAATTCAAGAAAAACCAACTGCCTGCGGTCTGGCAATTCGTTTGCCATTTTGTCATCCACAGTCTATCCGGCAGAACCGGAGACACGGATAATATGGGACTCAAACTCCTGGAGTTAGTATGGAGTATCTTCACAGGCCATGATGTGAACTACGGTCAGATTCTATGGGATGATTTTCTGCAATACATTCCCAAGGAGAGCCCAAGGGAGAACCCTACCGAACTTACTTTTGCAAGATTCTGGTCCCTCTGCATTTCAGACCTTCATGCGGACGCAGGAATCAGCATGGGCAACGACATCAACTTCTTTGTCACCAAGGATCTTAAAAGGTACAATCCCTCATCTGATCAATATTTTTTTGGCCCAATTAGAAGACTTCCAACCCACATTCTCTCCACTCTTGGTCTTGAGACTGCTGATGTCTCAGATCATATTGAGGCTACGGAAGGTATTGCCCCATACCTTCCTACCCCGCCTCTTCAAACCTCATCCGCAATCATTACCCCTGGAAGTACCGCAGTCCCATCTTCCACTACTCTCTCCAATCTTTCTCAAAGAAGAAAGAAATTGGCCTCAACTCATCAAGGCCCCTGCAATGTCTCCAAGAAACAAAGAACCCCAAAGAAAGATGCTCCCAAACCAACCGCACCCTCCAAGAAACGCAAAACCAAACCAACCGCACCCACAAATGACAGTGACTCTGATGAGGATGCGCAACCAATTGCCATCCTTAAGAAAAGAAAAACCAATCCCACTGGCCAAATGCGTGACCGGACTGATACCTCAGCCTCTCAAAAGGCTCCGGTAGTCCTTGGGGTGGCCGCAGACCCATTCAACACCACCATCGCTCCCCCCCAGTTCATTCCCAAGAGGATAACACTGGTTCTCGCCCTAAGGGCTCCAGGGCTTCCCGACTGCATTTCTTTTCTCCTGAGGAGTTGAACTCCATCCTCTTGAATGTCACCCATACACTTCAAACACCTTCCCAACCGGAGGGCACTTCTTCCGCCTTTGCCGGAACTGAACCGAGGCCAAACTTGACTACGGGTCAAGGAGACTGAGGAAGCTCAGGAAATCCTACTCTGCTTACATCAGTAACAGGTGGTTTAGGCACGGTGAGCACAAATGTGCAAGGATCCGTGGACTCGAAGGACACTTCGGTGCGATACCAAGGATTTGACGGTGACAACTCTAATGAATCATGGTTACACTACACTCCGGTATCTGAAGCCGACATCCAGAAATATGCCGCTTTTCGTAGGGCATTCCAAGCACGAAAAGATCAACAAATCAAGCAACAGCAGCAAAAGGAACAAGAAATCCAAGCTGTGACTAAGTATTGGGCAGATGCAATTAACAATGCCAATACCGTAGCCACCATACTGAAAGTTCAAGACTGGATGACTGAGATGGCTGAGACAATCCGCAAGGCTCAGTCCACTCATGACGGTGTTGGTGCTTCCAAAGTCCCTCCAACTCCCACTGTTCAAGAATCACAAGACGAAGGAACCGCAATTGAAGTCAGTTCTGCTCCCACCTTCGGTTTTGATGATGTTGATCTACAAGAGGTAAATTAACCCTCTCCCTCTGATGATGATCTTATGATGTTTGATGAAGAAGAAGAATCAAGTGGCTCTCACCATTCAACTTCCAAGCCCAAAGAGAAGAAGAAAAAGAAGAAGAATGCTGTAACAAGGAAAGAATTTTTGATTCTACAAGCAAAGGTCGATCAAATTCTTGCTGCGGTCAAGCCAACTATACCGCAACCAGAAGACACACCCGGACCGCAGTCATTGATCGAAAGAATAGAGCGCTTGGAAACTCGTGAGAGATTGGCTGCTGAACGAATTTCTCTCAAGGTCGAAATGGGAATTCGATCCCTGGATAAAAATCGTCAAGCAGATCACAAGGACTTCATGGCTGCTGCGGAACGCCTCATCTCTGAGGTGACCGCAATCAAGAAAGATCTACAAGCAGCCATTGCGGACCAATCCTCCCAATCTCAAAAGCTGATAGCTGAGACTCACACTGCATATGAGTCCACTATCTCAGTCCTTCAAGCTACTATCAACCGCCTGCAACGATCTCTGTCAACCAACTTCCATGGCCCAGAAATCCTTCAACTCACCAAGGAAATTCACAGGCTTCTCTTCAACTCCACCATCCCCAACAACCAACAACTGACGGATGCCCTCAAAGCTCAATTTCAAGAAGTTTATGCCAAAGTTGATGGCCTCAGAAAATGGCTTGAGGAAGCTCCTGCGTTGCATTCCTCAAGAGGGGGAAGTGAAGAAGAAGTCCATCACTCCAATCACTCCAAAAGCATTTCTCAACATCAAAATCCCCCCATCATTACAGAAAGAATTCCTACACCGCAACCTTCACCGCAACTCTCTCATCATACAGAAAGAATTCCTACACCCCAACCTTCACCGCAACCATCTCATCACACTCCACCACAAAAAGAGATCTCTCCTGAGAAACCAGAGACTCTCCCTCACTTCAAAAATCTGGTTGATCACATGTCCTCTCCAAGCTCAAATGACTCTCCTGCCACCACCCAAAGGAAAAAAGATTGGAAAGCAGCTAAACTTGTTGAGCTTATATGGAGATAATGCGGTTTTGACACTGTCATGGATGAATCCTTGATAAACTCTTGGATCAATCCCCACCGCAGACTGCTGGATGACGACTACAAGCCATACCTCACATATGCTGAACCCCCCACGGATGGCTACTGGGATGTTCCAATCTCCCCAAATGCCAAATACTTCACAGTGTTTGAGCAATTTGACCGCAGCCTTCCAGACCACAAAAGACTGCCAATGGAATTCGAGAGACTGAGCTGATTTTATGCTAAGCATTCCTCTCCCATTGAGAAAATCTGGTCTAACGACAGACCATCCGCAGTCAAAAACTACAAGCTCCGGAAGTTCATGAAGGCTGACTTCATCCAATACACTCTCACTAGAAGGGAACACGACTATGTCCGCACCCAAGCTGACTTCCCCTGCATGAATCCTGAAGAAGTCTTTCTCATAGCTAAGGTGTTCCAAAACAAGTCGTAGAAGCACCAGAAGATGAAGATAACTCTTGAAAGAGCTAGTACGTTTTTGAAGGAGACTGTCTGTGATTTTGCTAAAATCGATGCAGACATCTACCCCACCATTGCCAAGAAGATCAATCTACCACCACTCGATCCTACACCAATGCCTACCAAAGGCTATCAAGAAAGATCCTTAGGTGCAACCAACTTCCCTGAGCTCGGAGTCATTTTCAAAAGGAAAACCGATAAAGTCAAATACTTTATTCCTATTACTGCCATGAATCGCCTCACCAGGAAGCAACTTGAAATCTGTCGAACCGCAGTCGAAAGATCAAAGCACGCAACTGCCGAAGTCAAGTTCGAGATTTTAAGGTGGATCACTTGGTTGGAAAACGTCAGGAAATTTTGGTGGATCCTGATCAAGTTTCTTAAACTTGATAGCTGAACAAAAGTCAAAGAGGTCACTTAGGGGGAAATTGTTGAATCATGAAAAGTGACCCTTTTGAACTTCAGCTACCGCAGTCAAACTCTCTCATCAGCAACCGCATCCGAAGTCATCTAGTCAACCGCAATCATTCTTACTTTATTTAGTTTATTTGTCTTTCTGTAATACTCTCTATTGTCCAGTATGCCTTGCATGGCTACTCTTAGAGAGTGATTCAAATGTAACTTCTTGAGTCTCTATAAATAGAGCTCATTCTCACTTATCTAAATATTATCTATCTATCGAATCTGAATACACATCTCTTAAGTTATCTTTTCTATTTCTCTCTCTACGCATCACTTCTTACTCTCAAATATTACTAGAATATAACTGATTACAATCTCTCTTCGGAGCAAGTCTCTTGTGACTTAATCACTAAGTTTGATCTCACTTTTTAACTTGGCTTGAATGCATTCCTCGTTATGATCAACTTATGTGTATTCTTGATATAACAATTGTTGTCATTTCATTTCTTCACTTTTCCGCGACTTACTCTGTAACTATCTAACTCTAACTTATTAATATTATTGTTGAGCTTTTAGATCCTTCGAGATTAACTATTCCGCAATATACTTGTTCTAATGTTTGTTCAAGTGTGTCTCAAATTTTTTCCCTCAACAAAAAGAAACAATTAAGATGATCAAGTGATAGGTTTTATATAGCTTTTAGGATCCGGGAATATGGACGATGCGTTCTTGTAATTTCAAAATGGGTACTATGGTCTATATTAGGTATTCCATTGACGTAAGGTGTTAGAACTTACACCATAGAAGTTGTTTCATAGTACTTTTGTTAAAATTCTTCTCTTAATCTCATTCAAGGTGCTCTTGTATATATGGAATGAAAGATGCAACATGGAATTTATTTTCAGGAAGGTTGCACACTTAGAGGAATGTTGGTTGTACCTCAATAGTTAAAACATCACATGACAAGACAAAGTTATGACATCGATGATTGGAACACATAAGCGAGAATGGCATGTTGATATTTTTAACAATTGGTAAAAATAGGCCAAGGTTTGTCGGTCAACCACCGTGAACCCTATAGTAATAGGACATATTGTACATTGATCTATAATTTTTATAAGCAGTTGAAGCTGTATTATCCTTAATTGCTTGCGGATTACTCAATTTTGAACTTAGGCTTATCCTTATTATTTGATAAATTTCCTTTTATAATATTTTTAACATAAGCGCAATCAAATACATGGAAAATATTGAATTAAAACCATTTAAATGTGAAACTTTAAATGTCATTTCACGAAGTTTCTGGAATTAGAATTTAATTCCATTTGAGGTTTTAAGCTCACCACGTTCGACCAATCAACAGACACGTATGAAATATTTTAAGAAATCAAGTTTGTTCATTAGTGAGTTAAGACGACGGAACTAATAACATTATTATAAGAACACTTGCATTTGCATGGTTATACATTAAGCTTCCAAACCTTTATATACCTCACAAAGCTATGATGTGTGTATATAATATGTGTAATTAAAAATACCCAAGTACATGTACATACGTGTGTATATGTTATGTATTTTTCTAAATACTCAAATACATGTATGTTATGAATTTTAATTCCCAAATACTTACATATGTGTGTATCTATGAAATGATCAAGTAAGTACTACACAATCTCTATCGTATGTATTTCTTCACCTCTTTCAAATATCCTAACGATCTCTCTCTTTTTCCATCTCAAACACTCAAAAATTAAATGCACATGCATGATATATTACTAGATATGGGAAGTACATGCATGATGAATGTGGTACTCTCATTATCCATCAAAGATCTTCTGTTTCACTCTCTAACTCCTAATCTCTATGTCTAAATCTCTTTCATACAATCTATTTCTAACTCTATATACTTTCACATGCATGTATATACTTCTAAATCTCATAGTATCAATAAAATATCCATCAAATTTCATTCTTGTACAAACAATCCAATTGAAAGATCACATTGGTACAATCCATGATCATTCACTTAAGCAATCACTCTCTCGTTTTCTTCTTCATTCACTATCACTCTCGCTCACACCTAATCTCTCTCTCTCTTTCTCTCTCTCTCTCTATCTGTCTCTCTCTCTCTCTCTCTCTCTCTCTCTCTCTTTCTTTCTTTCTTTCTCGTTCTTATCTCACCGGAAAGGAAAGAGGGCCGACAACCCTCTCATCGACCACTCCAACCCCTTCTCCTCTTTCTTTCTTCGACAATCGAAACCCCAAAATACCCCGTGCACTTCTTGTCTGATGCTGCTGCTTCTTTCCCCAATCGCTAACAGCCCTCGGCGAGGCTTGGCTGCCGAGAAAGAAGACACCGAAACCACCAGATGCTACTCCTTTTTGTGATCAACTCTATCCATCCCAACCACTTTTGACTCTCTTATATTCGGTCAAACAACCTTACGCGAGTCCCTTTTATTTTTCCCATAAAAAGACCCCAAAATTAGGCCAAAAATGCCTGCCACGTGTCACCATGGTCGGCGGCGTGTGGAGTTCCGCCGGCCCAACTCCGGTCACCCGTTTGTTGAAAAATGTTTTCTACTAACATGTTGATCTTTGATTATGTGTTCTTAGATTTCCTAAGATTTGATCTCATCAAAAGTTGGTAAAACACGAACACCTCCCCAAAATTGAAACGATCTAGCTACACTCGACTAGGGTGAGTTTCTACGGCCCTTCTTTTATGTTTTACGAATTTTGGGGAGAATACATGTGATTTTTTGTTTGTTTTATGATCTAAAAGTCTCATTTGAACCAAATCTCAACTCGTATTATTTTATGTATAAAAACAAAAACCTACTAACAAAAGACTAAATCTTGTTAAATATGTATATAAACATATTTATGTTGCCATAAAACGCTAGATCAAGTTATTGTTGTGAAAAATATAGATACATATTTATGGGTGGTTGGAAGATCATAAAAATGTGTTTATATATATATATATATATATATATATATATATATATATATATATATATATATATATATATATATATATATATATATATATATATAATTCAAAGGTTATGAAAACTTGGTTCTATATAAGTATATATGTACTTAGATGTATATAATGTGTAAAATATGACCAGATTGATACTACAAGTGTGTACATGTTCAAATTATAAACAAGATTATATTGCTAATATATTATACATATTGTTATCGTTACCTTGTACGGCCACGTTAAATTTAACGGAAAGCATAAACGAGACGTTATCACGCCAGAACCTTGGCCAAGAAGTGATCCAGCACCAGGGTGACAGTTCACTTCCCGTCACTAGGAAAGAATATTCCTCGTGATCTTCTCATTCACTCACGACCAATCAGGATGTGACAAAAATCTTAGGTGACACCTAGAACTGACGTCACCTGGCAGTTAGTTAGCATGGGCATAATTCTCCCAGTAAGAGGAGGCCACATCTCACACTCATTGGGCAGGGTCCCCAAGATCCGTTAGTAACAGGTATAAAAGGATCTCTTCCGTCTCAAGGAAGGGATCCATCTTCTTCCTCACACAATTTACCCTAAACTCTCTCTAAGAAAGCTAACTTGATCGTCGGGGTGAAGTCCCGGGAGAACACCCGACCGTCCTTTAACGATTCTTCTGTGTTGTGTTCTTAGGAAAACTTCTAGGTCTGATCCATCATCCAGCATCCCATCCCCTGTAGAGCATGTCACAACATTTGGCGTCATCCGGACGTATCCTCAGAGTGATACAGCCAATAAACGACGCTGGTTCTCTGTAAAAGGGCGAACTAAACCCAACAACATCTACAATGGCAATAAATGACCTGTTTCGAACACCGGTGACGGTAACCAACGACCATCACTATGAGTATAGAACATAGGACCCAAACCAGGTGCTAATGGAATAGATCCCGCTGATTACGGAGCCAGTACTCCAGAGCAGTTTCTGGAAACTGTTGTTGGATGCTTCACTGCCTCAGACGGTGATATCGCATCCCGATCTGTTGCAGGAGCCTCCGTATGACAGCACGGAGGTACTCACTATCTCTAAGTCTTGCAAGAGAAACACAACTCACCAAGCGGAGGACGATATAAAGGTACTCTTAAGAAATCTACTCAATATTAGTTTTTCGAGCAACGATCCTAGACCATTGAGCTAGGATCCACGAGACCCACTCCTCATATCTGGATTCCATCGAATATACATTGACAATGGTAGTTGCTCTGATATACTCTATGAGCATTGTTTCAGGCAACTACCAGATGCGTGGAAGGAGGGGCTACATCCCCCAACCGGTGGGCCATTGGTAGGGTTCACCGGACATAGTTTGTGGCCATTGGGCACTATTCGACTGCCCTTAATGTTGGTTAGTCATGACGAGAGGGACCGAATCACAAGAACAATCAAATTCTCTGTGATCCGGTATCCAACAGAACACAATATTCTGCTTGGACAGTCGACAATCTCCTTACTATACTTCGTACCATCGATGATCCATGACATAGTTAAATTTAGCACGCGCTAGGGACCAGCGCCGATCTTCGCAACAAACACTAGGGCACAACATTGCCACCAGATCATAGCCGCTCCCGATTTGGTGCGAGCACCAAAGAAGTCGAAGGAGGGATGTTCCACCGAGCAACACCAAATTAACATGGAATATACAGAACAGCTCGTGCGAACTGGCGCTCACCTATCAGACGAGACCAGGGCACGACTGGTAGTACTCCCGAAGCAATACTCCATCGTTTTCGCCTGGAAACCAACAGATCTGGCAGGCATTGATCGACAGGTTATAGAACACAACCTTAATATCACGCCTGGAAGCAATCCTGTTAAACAAAAAAAGAGGGGTCGTGCAGAAGACCGGAACAGGGTTATAAATGCAGAAGTGGCCGATCTGGTGAATGCTGGCATACTGAGGGAAGTATTGTTCCCGACATGGATAGAAAATCTTGTCATGGTAAAGAAAGCCAATGGGTCATGACGAATGTGCATTGATTATTCAGATCTTAATAACGCCTGTCCAAAGGATTGTTATCCTCTCCCGGAGATTGATCAGAAAGTCCAATCGCTTGAAGGTTTTCAGCTCAAATGTTTCCTTGATGCGTACAAGGGCTACCATCAGGTACAGATGAAACGAGAGGACGAGGCGAAAACTACCTTCCACACTGAGAAGGGCACTTTCTACTACCACAAAATTTCGTTTGGGCTCAAAAATATGGGTGCTACATATCAGAGGCTAACGGACAAAAAATTCTCCGATCAAATTGGTAGGAATATCGAAGTCTATGTCGATGACATGGTAGTTAAGAGTGGCAATGAAGAAACATTGTTCCGCGATGTGCAAGAAACTTTCAAAACGCTAGCTAAAGCATAGATGAAGTTAAACCCAACTAAGTGTACTTTCAGGGTAGAGGAAGGGCAATTCCTTGGGTATCAGATATCCAAGGAAGGGATTCTGCCCAATCCCACCAAAATCCAGGAGTTCCTTGAGTTGAAATCTCCCCACAACCTCAAGGGTGTATAGGAGATCAACAGTAGGTTGACGGCATTGGGAAGATTCATTGCCAAATCTGTAGAAAAGGCGCTTCCTCTGTACCAAACACTCAAAGGGTGCCTACACAAAAAGCAGTTCAAATGGACAGAAAAAGCAGATGCGGAATTACAACAACTGAAAGATGCCTTACACCAACTACCGGATCTCGCCTGCCCGCTACCAGGGGAGACATTACAAATGTATTTAGCAGCTTCCGAAGAAGTTATGTCCTCTTTGTTAGCGGTGGAGAGGGAAGGCAAGCAGGTCCCCATCCATTTTGTTAGTAGGGCCCTACAAGGACTAGAGGTCAATTACCCGACCTTAGAGAAGCCGGTCCTCACCGTGGTATATGCAGTTAGACAGCTACGGAGGTATTTTCAAGCCTACAAGGTGGATGTTCTGACTAGTTACCCGATAAAGCAAGTGTTGCTAAGGCCGAAAAAATTCGGGCGCCTGGCCAAGTGGGCCGTAGAATTACGCAAACATGATACCCATTACCACCCCCGGACTAGCATAAAGGCCCAGGCTCTTGCAGACTTCCTGGACGAAATCCTAGATACTATTAAGGGAGTGCCGACGACAATCTATATCGATCCCTTAGAGAACTTTGGAAGTTATACACCGATGGCACAACAAGTAAAGAAGGATCAGGCGCAGGCCTGATCCTACAAATCCCCAAAGGCGAAGAGATCACTTACGCACTGCGATTCGACTTCCAAGTATCTAACAACGAGCCAGAGTACGAAGCACTCCTGGCGGGTCTGAGGCTAGCCAAGGAGGTTGGTGCAAAGCAACTAGCGGCTCTCAGTGATTCACTACTTATCACAAACCACATAAATGGAACATATTAGGCAAAAGATCCTAGGATGTAGAAATACCTAGATACAGTCCGTAGCCTCACCAATGAATTTAAAAGTTTTTAATAAAACAAATCTCCCGGGAAAAGAATACTTGGGCGGATGCTCTCAGCAAGCTAGTCTCTACTTCTTATGATCACTTAACAAAGAAAGTGCTAGTTGAAGTATTCCCGGAGAGAAGTATTGATAACCAAAGTATTAATACAGTATCGACTACTCCAGAAAGGATCAAACCCTACGTCGATTACTTGTGCCATGGTGTGCTCCCGGATGACCCAGAGGAGGCGAAAAAAGTGAAAATCAGGGTGTTGCATTTTGCAATCAGAGACAACCAACTGTATCGAAGAGGGTATTTAAGCCCATGACTAAAATGCATCTCTAAAACAGAAGGGCAGATGTTCCTGGAAGAAAGTCATTCTGGGGACGCGGCGGCACATGAAGGCGCTCGAGCGCTCACAGGCAAAATACTTCGCCTAGGAGTATATTGGCCAGACGTGTACAACGACGCCGCAGCCCTAACCAAGAAATTCAACGAATGCCAGGCATTCGCTCCTTTCCAAAATCAATCGGCCATGCCATTGACTAGCATCACCAGTCCCTGTCCCTTCCATCAAGGGGTGTGAAATTTTTGTTAGTGGTCGTTGATTATTTTACTAAATGGATAGAGGCAGAACCGTTGGCCACCGTCACTGGCAAGCAAATGATAAAGTTCATGACCAAGAATATCTTGGCTCGTTTTGGCACTCCCAGAATCCTCATAAACGATAACGGCACGCAATTTGAAGGAAGTCCCTTCAAGGAGTGGTGCGAAGGCAAGAAAATCCACCGTCGGTTCACATCAGCGGCGCATCCTCAGGCCAACGGATAAACTGAGACATCAAACAAAACCATAGTTAATGGTTTGAAGAAAAGGTTACTCAGATCAAACTCCGCCTGGGTGAATGAGCTCCTGACAGTGATGTGGTCATATCGTACCACAGCATGGTCAAGCACGGGAGAAACACCATTCAGTCTAACCTGTAGGACAGAAGCAGTCCTCCCATTAGAAATAGTGGCCAGCTCCCTGCGAACAGAGAGTTTCGAGGAATCAGCCAACAAAGAAGGGCGACGCCAAGATCTGGACATGCTCGATGAAAAACGTGAGGTGGCACAGATGCGCCAAGCACTGTATAAATCGTGCACCGAGAATTATTATAACCGCCATGTCCGGGTCAAGAATTTTAAAGTTGGAGAATGGGTGCTGAGGAAAAACGAGTCTAGTCATGCTGAGCCATTGGGGAAACTCGGTGTTGCTTGTGAAGGACCATACAAAATTGTGGAAGCCCATAAGAATGGTGCTTATGTCCTAGAAGCTCAGGACGGGTGTGCCATTCCAAGAACTTGGAACGCGCAGAGCCTGCGTCATTTTTATTCTTAAAATGAGTGTTAGAGATAGATTCAATGCTAGCAAAGGCATTGTGTATTAGTTTTGACATGTAAATGTAACCAACAAAAATTACTTTACAATCTTTAGTCTTATAACACTCCAACAATAAAACTAGAAAAGAGAGAGAGAGAGAGAGAGAGAGAGAGAGAGAGAGAGAGAGAGAGAGAAAGAGAGAGAGAGAGAGAGCAATTCAGATGCTCCTTATTTTCAAGCTAGAAAAGTAAAATAAAGTGGTTGTGTACGTTTATCGTGTGACAACAAGGACTGAGCATCCAATGTCACACGAGTAAAATCGATACAAGGAGGCAGCCAAGGGGTTTGTATAAAAAAGGTTCATAACCTTTCTCCCAAAACATGTTTATCAATCACATTATAGCAAATAAAAAACATACAAAAGAACATGTTACATAAGTGTAGAAAAGTCATAACCTTCCACTAATGAGAAAAACACAACTGGGTGAGCCTCAAGATGACGATCTTGGCTACGCCCAGGGTCTTTAAGCAGAAAATTAGAAAAAATTTCTCAAAGACCAGCATTAGTAAAGCACAAGGAGTTCAAAAATAATAGAACCCAAACCAGGGATATAAGCAAACCCTGCATAAATACTATGTGATGGCCAATATAAACCATACACAAAGCAACAAAATAAAAGAATATGCGGTAATATGGAACATTCATACCCATCAATTAAAAGTGAACATTGTCAAATCGTCGGACTCCCGGACTTTAAGGCTGCCACTAAGGGCAGCAAAGACAAAAAACAAAGAAAGAAATAGAAAATATTGTTCACAGGAGTTACATCAAAACAAACCATGCAAACAACGATACATATGGGCAGGGGTGTTACCATCACCGGGTGAAAAGCTTGGGCCAGGCCCCGACCCATCACTTTGAGCGTCTTGACAAAGATCACGGAGCCCGGATATGTCCAGGCTGCCCAGACGGAGATAGCCAGCAAAATCCATTTCAGTGAAAGTCGCAATGACATCTTCCATCTCTTGGGTATTGGTGGCCACGTCCACCTCGACCTCTGGATAAAATTCCCCGATAATCACTAGCTCTCTTGCACTTTTTTTCCCCTGCTCCACACCTGCCGCCACGTAGGCCGCCTGCACATGGACCAAACCTTGGAGAAATTGGGGGCTCTCAATCACCCTGTCCACCACTCGGCCGAGCCCTTTGCTAAGGATCCACAAAATATCCTTCTCCATCACTCCTTTTGCAGCATTCTCCCCGACCATATCGACCTCCAGCTCTGCCATTCTCTCGCTTAGGTCGGCATTCTCCAAACTTAGGGCTCCCATGCGATCATTCAAGCGCCTTACTTCTTCCTCTAGCTTTTCCACTTGTTCTTTCAAGCTTTCCTTCTCGAGCAACGCTACCTCCTGCTTGGCCTCCCAGCTACGCTTGTCAGCTTCCATCTTTGCCACCTGGTTTTCAGCTCTGCACATTCAATCCTCACCCTGTCCGAATGATACTAGATGGTCTCTATATTGGAGATGCGTTCAGCAACTGAAACCAGGTAATATGACACTTGGGCGGCGGCATAGCGAAGACCGTCGGCCATGTGCTTATTCGTCATTACATCCAAAGCCTCAATTGTAGCAGGTCGAAAAGCGTGCCGACACCACTCACGAGTAGTGTCGTGCTCAGACACGAGGTCTTGGGGATTTAGCCTCCACGATGGCTTGTAGGCACTTGAATGAGACCCTGCAGTAAGGGGGACAGTTCCTGCTTTTCCAGAAGCATTTGATACAAGACCATAGGAATGCTAAGACCCGGTCTTCGCCTCGGCTCCTCCAGCAGTAGGATCAGGGTTGGTCATGTTGATGTTTTATTCCTCTGTATGACTGGGAGGTTTATTTGCCATGTTGTATGCCCTCTCGAGCAATTTCGGAGGCCTTTCATCGGGGGCACGGGTGGAACTTTTGGAACCCTCTAGCAAGAAACTCAGATTACGTTTCTTGCGAGAGGGGGCTCGGCGCTAACCGTCTCAGCATGACCACCGGAAGAGGCTTCCAAGAAATCAAAGCGCCTTTTGAAACGACGGAGACTGCTTGGGGACCCGGAAGGGGCAAGATCCTTCTGATAAGCGCCAGTAACAACAACATCCTGCAGATCTGGATCCTCACCGGGCCAGTAGCACCATCTGAGCCGACGGTAGCTCCGATTCCTTTACCAGAAACAGGAGGTGGAAGAGTCTCAACAAGGTGGACGTCGTGACACTGAAGTTCACCGTCGAATAGACCTTGAAGAGCTTTCTCTAAGGATATAACCTCCTCCACACCTGGCAACAGAGCAAAGACAACAACGGTTTATAAAGTTACCCATTTTCAAGGGTTACACCGAGTAAAAAAAAAGGGGGGGGGGGAGGACAAGAGAAAACAGAAGAAGAAGCATTATACCTCCTTTCTCGATGAAAAACTCATGAATTTTCCCTCGAGCCCTCCAAGCGGCGCTCATCCCACCGGCAGCCAAGAAGCAGTCGAGCCAGTCCTCGCCGTTGATGTTGATCTTCTCCAGGGCATCAGCCAGTTCTTTGTCAGCACCAAAGAGCGTTGGAGCACGGTCCACATACACCTTAGTCATTGGGTAGCTAAGCACCACAAGGTCATCGTTCACCCATAGAAACTTCTCTTGCCATTTCTTCTTGTACTTTTTGTCGTGGATGAGGGTAAGGACTCCCTGCCGACGAGAAAGGCTCCGAGTCCTAAACTGGGTACAAGAGTTGAAGAAATACTTGAATGTCGGAATAGTTGGCTGACGCCCTAGGGCACGACAGAGGAGTTCAATACCCACTATCTTGTTTATAGCAATTGGGGTTAGCTCTCTCATGGAAAACCCATATTCTCGGATAATCAGACTGAAGAAGTCTGTAGTAGGCAAACGCAGACCCGTATCGAATAAGGCGATCGTAATGCCGACTTTGCCCTCGGGAGGACTGTAAAGCAATGCATCAGGAAGGGGGATTTGCAATCCATGTTCAGGGATAAACCCCGAATCGGAACTAAAAAGATTCCCATTCCTCGACAGTAAGATCTCTTCCCAAAGGACGAATGGAAGCCATGGAAGAATGCAAAGAGAAGTTCGAAAGGATTCTTTGGGGCAAGAAGGAAAAGAGAGAAAGCTAGAAAGTAAGGAGGGAAAGCCAGGAGGAACAGAGGTTTAAATGCCACTAAAGGGGTAGCGAACCGTTTTCATGATGAAACCGTCGAAGAATGGTGATTTCGCTCTGACAACCGCATAAGCTATCAGTAGCAGCCCACCACGTGTCTGTTAGTAGACCAGAACGACTCTGCTACGTCATTAACGCAGAAGCCTACTGGTCTAAGGGACTTGTTAACGATACCTTGTACGACCACGATAAATTTAACGGAAAGCAAAAACGAGACGTTATCACGCCAGAACCTTGGCCAAGACCCGGTTTTGGCCTAAGTGATCCAACACCGGGGTGATAGTTCGCTTCCCTTCACTAGGAAAGAATATTCCTCGTGATCTTATCATTCACTCATGACCAATCAGGACGTGACAAAAAGCTTAGTTGACACCCAGAACTGACGTCACCTGGTAGTTAGTTAGCGTCGGCATAATTCTCGCAGTAAGAGGAGGCCACATCTCACACTCATTGGGCAGGGTCCCCACGATTTAATAGTAACAAGTATAAAAGGAACTCTTCCGTCTCAAGGAAGGCATCCATCTTCTTCCTCACATAATTTACCCTAAACTCTCTCTAAAAAAGCTAACTTGATCGTCGGAGTGACGTCCCAGGAGAGCACCCGGTCGTGCTTTAACGATTCTTCTGTGTTGTGTTCTCAGGAAAACTTCGAGGTCTGATCCATCATCCAGCATCCCATCCCCTGAAGAGCATGTCACAACACACACACACACACACACATATATATATATATATATATATATATATATATATATATATATATATATGTGTGTAGAGAGAGAGAGAGAGGTAGGTTCATATGTTCTAACTATTTGTTGTGTGGATGTAAAAATCAATATGAACCAATCATTTCAAAAACCTAATTAAAGGTGTATTAGTAATCTTATGCTTAAATTAACAATATTAAATAATTAAATAAAATATATATCCCTATAATTACGGATACTAGCCTATTTTTTCTCACTAACCCTAATTTATTTTTCTCTTCTTCTTTCTTTAAAATCAGCGGCCGAACTCACCCACTCCCATTTGATACTTCGTTTTTCAACCTCCATTCCATACTTCCATCGACGACCACTGCCATCTTCCATCTCCTTCTTGTTCATCTACCCTAGCGCTTCATTGATGATTTGAGGAACAAAGTAAAATCGAGATCTTGGAATATGTTTTGTTCATCCACTCCACCGATTCTTCATCATCTCTATATGCTTACATGTGAAGAATGTTTCTCCAATTGTTCTTCTAAAGACCAAACAATATCCACCATTTTTTATCAAAACATTTAAATAACTAATAGTGGGTTGTAGTTGAAGATTGACTGACTTCCAGTATCTAGGAAAAGGGTTTTAGATTGGAGACTCCTTTGCTACAATAAAGATATCACTGCGTTATAATTTTTTTTCCTATTCCTTTATTATGCAAATTCAGTTCAAGATCATTATCATTGTGAATGTGAACTTACGACTTAACTTTATTTTCTAAGTTCTAAATCTCTGTTAATTGAATGGGTGATGGTAATGTTATTGGATGTATAATTAGTGGCAAGCTTGTCGCATCTACATTGGTATTGGTATGACTTTTATTTTTTAATTTTTTTAATTAAAAAAATGTAAAGATGTTTGTAATTTTAGGTGGTGGCATGTACTTTTGTTTATAAAATAGTTAAAAATCTAGATATACTAATGATATCATATTATGCTTCATCACAGGGACTTGCTATAGTTTATTTTGTTTTTCAAACAAATTGTATGTTTTTTTATAAACACCAATAATGTTATTTTTCAATAATATACAATTTTATTTTTATTTGACAAAGTATTCTGTTAACAACTACTTTTGAGACAAAATATCTATAAAAGAAAAAAGGGCTCAAATTAAGAAATAACAACTACTTGCATTGATTTTGATAATTTTATTCGTATATTTAGAATTGAATTTTTCAGAATCAAAGCAAGTATGAAGCAAACCTTCTGAAGTAGCACATGAAAAGCAAGTATGGACAATAGTTTTTCAGAATCGAATTTTTAGCATATTCTTTTAGAATGAGGAAGACCAATGTAAGTATATTCTATTATTGATTCTTTTTTCAATTTATTGATTCTTGTTTGTATATTCTAAGAGATTAACATTACGTATATAAGAATTGTTTTCTAAATTCAAAAACCCTTTCCGAGTTGGATGTTTTTGTGTTATTTACCGTGTTTTTTTGTAACAATTATGATAGAACTGTAAGTGAGGTTTTGAAAACCAACATTCTTAACGAATATGAACTTGGTAAAGCTTCTAATATGAACTATTATGCAATAATGTAACATTGTTATTTTTTATACGTATATTCTGTCAAAATTACTATAGTTTGTTTTATTATTTTTCATATTAAATCATTATCATAAATATTTATTCTACATAATTTGATTTGCAGTTATTCTAATAGAATGTGTGAAGGGAATGTGATGATCAAAGGCTCCAAAGTATGATGCATGAGACGGAGATGAACAATGGTCATCAATCTTCCAAAAAGAATACACTATTAATCGTTATTTTCTAACAAAATAATCGACGATAGAACAATAAGATATATGTAATAGTATATTCTTATAGAATATTCAAGTAGAATAATCTATATAGTGTTTTTTCTTTTTTTTCTCATTTTTTTTGTTATTAGAGAGTGTTCCATTATAATAAATTGTTATTCTTCAAAAAGTTCTGTCAATCAAAATATATATTCTGTCAGAACATTTATTATTTTATGGCTCAAGAATGTTGTTATTTTTTAATATACTCATAAACATATTCTGTCAGAATGTCCAAATTAAAAAAATGATCATTCGTAAAATCAGATTATTTAAATTAATAGAATCTATGATCCCTTAAAATATGCAATTTTCCTTTATTAAATCTATCTTAATTAACTAAAATACCTTTGCAATTAAATTAGATGGTATTTTTCAATTATATTTAATTCAATAATATGTGTTATTCACTTTTTTAAAATAACTAAAATGATTGGTCTACAATCAATCCTACATCCACACACACAACATATATATATATATATATATATATATATATATATATATATATACACACACACACACACACACACACACACACACACGAGATTTTACCCGACATATTATAATTTTATATTTATTATAAAAATATAGTTATTTTATACATGCTGACAAATTTGTTATTTACCAAAGCGTGTATATTATTAAGATTAAAAACCGTGTTATTATAAATGATCTATTTTAACGAATTTGTAAATTGTTAATTTTATGTAAATTGTTGGTTTCACATTGTTTGAAACCTGGTTTTTTGGTTAAAAAGCAGCCGTCTTGTTGTCCCATTTTTATCACAAAAATGAGTTCATTTCCGGAATGTCAAATCTTGTAGATTTTATAGTCTAATACTTGGACCATTGTTTTCTTGAACGATAGGAACTAAATTAGTCTAATAAAGCTTTTACCTAAAATTTTAGGACTAAGACACTTCACACATCGATAGGCTCTATTACACTTGGATTCCCTATATGAGTTATGTTTCACTTCATCGGCTAAGACCACTAATCTTAGTAAAAACCCTCTACTTTTTAACCGTTAAGCCCCAAGGAATGAGGAACGAAAGGTATACGATCGATTGTGTAGATATATACAAGTGACAATCCGTACATGTGGTTGCTACTATAACTATCGCCTTAACAGTCGAAATGGACCCTAACGTTCAGTCTCTGCTTATTTCACGACATCAATGAAGCATTGATGTTGACTTTGAACATGCTCCCTTATAGTTCTAGTGCAGAGGTTAACTTTTCTACAGTTCATATATAGGCTCATTATAGACCCCAAATTTTGTTTTATTTCGTGTAGGGTGGAACTAGTATCTATATGCGGTTTGATCACTCATATTAGTTGAAAAACGACTATCTGTCGTGGGAAAGTTTGTAGCTAAAAGAGATATGTGCTAGTTATCAAAATTAAATAAAATAACACTTATTATATATTACGACACGACCATATGATATTTATAAACTTATAGTTAATAATTTATTTACATAGCAATACCGTCAATTATAATGAAATTTCAGGGGTGAAAGTTAGCTATTTTTTATACTTTTAATAAGATGAAGCTACTTTTTCTTTATATAATTTGATATTCAATTCATTATATATAAAATACATTTTTGGTCGTAAAAGTTCAGAGTGTCAAAACCTGTGGAACTCACCAATAATCTGTTTTTGACGTATCTTAATACATGTATTCTCAGGAAATTAAGGCGCAGAAGTTCACCTGTGGATTTTATGGATCCTTCATTTTGTACTTTCGATATTAATTATGTTTTGTCGCCACTATTTCGCATCATTGAAGATTTGTAACAACACTTGTAACGAGGAAAGACATATTTGATGATGTTTGATATTAAAATTTTATGATATTGTATATATTGTTCAATGTATGGTTTGACTATGATATTCGATTGACGTTGCTTCCCTGGAGTTTCCTCCGCCGGCTTGGGGGGGGGTGTATAATATTGGTATCAGAGCCTTAGCTATAGCGAACTAGTATTTCCTTTAGGATATACGACTATAGCTTAGGATGAACATTTTCTGATTAGGTTTAGTCCTATAAACCTACAAGTATTAAAGTTTTTTTTATTAAGTAACAATACATATTAAAATTAAATAATGGATTTTATTATTTTATTGTATAACTCATATAATAACATGTACATAATACCAGGAAGAACTTCAAACTAAAGATTTTAGATCAAATACTCAATTAACTTTTACAGTACATAGGTCGTGCCACAACGAAACATAGCTTGCTTACCAAAGTTTTATTATGGACCGACCACATGCACTATCTAGTTTAAGTGAAGTAGTTGAAATACTAAAACCCTTGGATATTTGAAGGACTAAATTACAACAAAAATTACAGTGTAAAATACATGAATTCTTGGGTCTATATATGTGTGTCATTTATATATGATAAGACATTATACTAACAAAATGTTTTCTAAAATAGATGCCCAACTAGATGAATTTAGGAGGGAATGCATGCCTGTCCCATCTCTATTAGGTAAACCTTACTACCTGGAGCAACATACTATGTACCACCTAGCTGCATCAGAGGATAGAGCTTCCATTCCAGTAGAAGAAAATGAGCCACCACTTGAAGAAGGTATGTCTACAACCATAGAAGAATTAGAATAGTTAATATATGATCACCTCACCATTGCTATAGCGCAAGCAGAAGTAGTCTAAAATGTCGCGTTTGGAGTAGGAAATGGTGGAAATGGGAATGGTCGTGACAGTAGTTCTCGTGGAGATTTTGGAGGACCTCAAAGAACTTGTAATTACAAGGATTTCATGAACTGTAGGCCCAAAATTTTTTATGGGATTTAAGGTGTGATTGTTTTGACAAGATGGATAGAAAAGATAGAATCTGTGTCCCAAATAAGCTTTTTTCTTGAGGAAAGTAAAGGTTGATTTTCAGTTTGCATGTTTATGGACTCATCTCTCACAAGGAGGAATGATCAAGTCAAAACACTAGGCATTATCCCTGCTAACTCCATCACATGGGGAGAACTGA